>NC_136530.1:15213840-15813840 GCF_910591455.1 Pholis gunnellus | reverse complement strand
TGCTAATTAAAATGTGAACATCAGCCTGAGGGCGGTAAACAACACAAGTCCGATATCTGGCAGTGCTTAGTTTTGTCATTAGGCGTCTCTGTGCATGCCTGCTTCCATTTTGTGTACACATGCGTGTGTATGTGTTGCTCTTCTACTTAATATTACACGAGTAAACTGTCTGTGTGTCATGGTGTTAAAACTTTGTGAGACTCAGCAACTCTGAGTCATCTCACCGAAACGAAAAACTTCACTTTGTTACAAACGAAATGAGTATCTGCAGCAAAATACATTTGAACAATGATGAAACATGTGACATGAGTTTTTTTAATTTATTTTAAAGTTTTCTTTTGTTGAGCTCTTCACCTATTTTGCTGATGAGTCACTTTTATTTTGACTCCACGCAGATGTTTTGGTTGGCTGCGACTGAGGGATTTCAAAATCCCTGAAAAAGTGTTTGGTCTTTTGTAAAAAAGTCTACATAGAAACTGTGGGTGAATGGGATTGAGTTAGACGTTTGTTCACCTGCGGGTCTTTGTTCTATTCTCCTTTGTTACTTTTGACATTTTTGTTTTATATATAAAAACTTATTGAGATATATACAATATTGAGATGTCTATGCAAGTTATAATAGGAGGAGTTTCATATGGTAGCTTTTGGTAATTCAAAACAAAATTATATATTTTATGTTTGTGTGTGTGTGTGTGCAGCGGTGAGCTACATCCCTGAGAAAATGGTGGCGCGACCAGGGGAGAACGTAACAGTGTATTGTGTGTTCAACGACCACAGCATCAACGCCAGCACAGCTATGTGGATGCTCAACTTTCAGCAGCGGCTTCATCGCAGTCAGTACCACCCAGTCAACCAGTGGGTAAGAAAACAAAAACAAAAAACTGTCCCTGCTGGGAACATTTCCACCAAGTTTTAATGACTTACTTTTTTAGGAAAGTACAATCAGTGTAATTAATCTTTCCATAAACAGGTCAGCCAGATCACAGTACGTCCTTCGGAGACTCGGATGTATGACCTGCTGCAGTGCACTCAGTGGACCATCCCATACAGCCAGATCTATGTAGAAGGTGAGCTTTGTTGCACCAGCAAAGTTAAATAGTACAGACTGAAATAAGACATTTATTAAGACACGGGTGAGCTTTTTCTGCTGTGAAAGTTGAACTTCAACATTTCACCTCTGATGTTTTAAAGTTCCCCGAAGTCCCTTTTTGGCACAGTGGACAAGGCAGAAAAGAGAGTGGGGACATGTGACAGTACATTAATGTGAACCAAAATCATCCCAGAGCACAGAGGCTAGTTCTGGTGAAGTTAGTTTTTTGACCTAAACATGAGTGTTTCTCTGTGCGTGTTTCAGGAGCCTCCATTGATATAAACTGTGTAACCAACGGGGATATCGATGCTATGGACTGCAGCTGGAAGAACACACAGTGGACTAAACCCACATTCAGATCCAGGTAAAGCAGCAATTTACGTTTGACATCAGTCGTCTTATTTTAGTGTCGTCTATTTGGATGTTTGTGCAATCTGTGGCATTGTTCATGAAACAAAGTTCTGTGCTGAAAACCTGGAAGTTACAGAACACAGTGTACCAGACAGCACATTGAGGGGACACACCCTGGAAATAGTTGTGTGAAGTGATACTAACTGTATTTCATCATGAGCTACAAATCAATGTCAGCAGGACTTCTGACCTCACAGCAATAGAAAGTCACCACACTTTAAAAACACTAGAACAATGAGGACTGACAGAATGTTGACGTTTGTTTCTTATCTCTCTTAGGCAACAATACTATGTACTTCCTACTTTCCTTAGCGCTAAATAAGTCTTTGAAATAGAAATAAAAAAAATACACCGCTGTGTATTTAGATGTGTGTGATTTTTTTGCAATTTAGAGGTGACAGGTGATTTTAAGTATAATTCCATTTTATTACAATTTAGATATTATTTTCATAGTTTTAGAAGACCGGGCAAGACACATGAGCAGTCAGACGATCGTACAGCTTTTACACAAATCCCCAAACTCATTTTGCAGAGAAACGTTATTCCCAAAACTGTTGTCATCACACATTACAGATCGACTCACTGGTATAACTTTGACCCACCACACTGACTCAATGACCCGGGAGTCATGTGAACCACAGATTAATTGCATAGTTTAACCTTCATAGTGTGAAAAAAGTTAAACTCTGTGTCGGTGTAGTTTCAGTAAAGATATGCGATCTGGAGATCTGCATTAATGGACAGTTTTCAGCAGCCTTCAAAGAATAAACAGGAAGTCACAGAAACGGTTGCATCCTGTTAGACCTTTGTTCTTTTTATTGCTGCCTGTGAAATACTTTGCTGCACGTTTTGAAAAAAAAAAAGGGAAACGAAAAGACCTTCAGGAATAACGTGACAAAATTCAAGCTCTTCATTTATTGATCACGCCAGGTGGGCCGACCTGCCATGCGATGTGATGGAGGAGAGGGAAAGAGCGGGGGAGACAGTGGGGGAGATGGGGCCCGCTTGCCTGCAGGTTCGACCCATTCTGAAAACCTGCACCATCCAGCCTCTGAGGATGAACTGCTACAAGCTGTGGCTGGAGGTGCCGTCCCTGCTGGGCCCCATCAGGACTAAACCCATCTACCTGTCGCCCATAGATCATGGTGAGCTAGATGGATTGATGTGTGGAACGTATCACAACTAAACAGAACAGAAATATCATTGTAGGTATCATTATTTTGTTTGGGTTTTCAAAATAAAAGAGCATATATAAATCTATAAAGAATATGAATTTCCTCATGTTCAATTGAGATATTCTAGAATATCTGGAATATCTAAATGGCAAACTTTGACATTTTTATTTGTATTAATCAAACTGCAGTTTTTAAGGCAATATTATTGGTATAGTATCAAACTTTAGAGGAAACAGTTGCTATAATAAATGCTCATACAGGAAAGAGTTGTAATGTTTGATCACAGAAAAACTAATCAGTGTAAAAGTCATGACACATGATTCTTGTTGAGCAATATTTGTCCGTTTTTTTTCATTACTGTATCTATGATCATGTTGCATGAGACAATCTCACACTTTTCCTCCTTGCTATTTCCCCTGCAGTAAAACCACACACGCCCACTAATGTGAGGGCAGTGAGCCAAAGCAGTGGGGTCCTGATGGTCACGTGGGAGCCTCCGTCTCTGCCTGCCGAGGGGCTCCAGTGTCAGATTCGGTACCACTCGCCCTCTGCTGTAAGAGCCCAGCCGGAGTGGAAGGTGAGCTGGTGTGTTGGATTGTTTACCAAGCACAGGCTTTTATTAAAAGTTTGGCTAAGCGGCACTATGAAAGACATTTTACCTATCTTTCTGGAAAAACAATTATTGTGGGAGGTAAATAGACGATGCCTTCCAGTACATTGCAATGTAATGATCCTTCCGCAGGTTCACCTACGGAAACCTTGTTACGACTTTTACAGATAACGTCCTGTGGGTAACATGGGTAACATCTAACTATTTTTCCAAAATGTTCTTCTACCTGTAATAAAGATGTTTATTTATCAAGAAGAAACATATTAGAACTCATATTAGTTGCTGAGGTCCAGAACTCAGCAAGTAAATAGTCTAATATCTCCGTAAATCACAGGATGCTTTGACATGGACTCAACTGGTCAGTTTGACATGATCTGATACGAGCTAGTATGAGACTATATTCCTGTCTTCTGTTTGAAAAATTATTTTGGAAAGTGCACACATTGCTAATATTAATATGAAGAGAAAGACGAGGAAATACATTTTTCACTTTGTTTGGATAGATGGATGAAACAAATGTGTACTCCACAGGTCAGATATTCATTTCCTTTATCCAAAATGAGCTCTGAATAAGATGTCATGCCTGCAGATCCAGAGTCCAGTGCGGGTTTCGTGGATGCAGGTCGCAGTGTCGGACATGTGCCAGGTGTATATGGTACAAGTACGCTGCATGCACGCCAACGGCACCGGCTATTGGAGCGAATGGAGCGATTCGTTCTACTCCACACCTCAGAACAGCAGAGGTATAGTACAACACCATTACTGTCACCCAAGAATTTAAATAACATTAACCTTTAAAGACGACAGCTGCAGCCAGATGCCTGATGTGACCTTCTACATCGCTTCTGATCATCTGATTCTAGCTCTAATGAAAAACGACCCATACGATACGCATCATACCTTCTCCTCCACCACTGAAACACAGTGGTGTCAGAGCTAATGTGATGTAATTTGTCGGTCTCCCTCTCAGCTCCTGACCGTGGCCCTGATTTCTGGAGAGTCCTTCAAGATGATCCATACAGAATCCAGACTAATGTCACTCTGCTATTTGAGGTACACAAACTGTAAAACATACACATTGTCAGGCTTGTAATGAAGACATAACTATAAATAATAGAAATGTTTGCTTTCCTGCATTTTCTTGCGCAGCATCTCCAAATATCAGAGCGCTCTTATTGCGTAGATGGATTTATAGTCCAGTACCAGGCGTCGAGTGGCTTTGTGATCAGGGAGCAGATCGACATGGCGTCCTCCTACAGTTTTCAGTGGGACCAAGAGCTCCAAACTGTGACAGTGGAGGCCTACAATAATCTGGGGAGCTCCACTAACAACATCAACATGACGCTGGAGAGACATCCCAAACGTGAGTGAGCTGGGATTCTCAGCGCGTTGAGGGAAAATACTGAAAACGTGTTTTGTTGTTATCCGTTTGTTCCTGAATGTTCCCACATTCTCAGTATTACAGGATCATTCAATTACTATACTACACAGTATTTTGCAGTAATCTTTGCAGCAAAAATGCAAAACATCCATTGGTTCTATCTTTGCAAATGTGACTCTCTGCAGCTTCTCTTTTTTCCAGATTGTTAATTATTCAGCTTATTTTTCACTGTTCTGGATATTTTATCGACTAATTAACTAATTTGGTAAAACTTCAGGATGAGTTGATCATGAAAATAATAATGAGCTGAAATCCTAGATTATACCAGTAGCCTTTTTCAAATAAAAATAAAAATAAAGTTTTTTATTTAACCAGTAGTCAAGCAGGAAAACCTAATATCGCTTCTTCGAAGTGTCATAGCTGAAAGAGGCAGCAAATATACAATGAGTTACAAACAACCAAGAGAGAGATAACATAAACATGCTACAAATCAGGATTAAATATGGAAGTGATAACAAAATCATAAAGAGTTTCTGATACAATCATGTAAAAGATTCTTAGATATTACTGAAAAACAACCCAGGATTTGTCTAAAACCATAAATATAACCACGATCGATCTAAAGCAACTCAATAAGAAGAGCAGATTCAAACAGCTGTTATGTTCCAGTAAAGATTTGAAAACTGTTGCTGAGATCAATAGGTTTAAAAAAATAGTACTGGCTACAAAAGTGAGGGTAAGATCAGACAGATTCATGGGCAGTGCTTCACTTACAGACACAGGGGCGTCATGTACTGGAAAGAAAATAACAAGCTGGTTTCCAGTCATGTTTTTCTCTCTTTACAAACTATACAAAACATGTGTTTTTCGTTTTTCATTTCCTCTCAGAAATATACTTCTTAAAAAAATATCACTTTGGCCATTTCTGAGGTTGTTGGGCTGAGAAAATGTTCGCCAAAGCCGGGAACTTAAACAGCTATCCATTAGTGCAAGATATTTGAAGACGCTAAGTGAGACAAGGCTGCCATTAGCTTTAGTGTACTATTGTTTGGTGAGTGGTGTTTGTGTTTGACAGTTGTGTGTCTCTTTCCCATTACTCATAATTCAGGGGAAGGTATTTTCATTAGACTACTACTTGGCAGAATTAAAATTAGTTTTCCATTTGTGTAATTGTTTTTACAAGGAAAGTATGTAAATCATTTCCCCATACGTATTCTGACAACATGTTTTCAGTGTTATTAGAAGCTGAACTAAAGCTAAACAACTGATGTTGATAACGCGTTGATTCACATCATCAGCAAACCTTTACGGGACGTCTTGTATCGAAGCCTCGGCATTTGTTAGGTTCCTTTGCTGTTTTAGTCCGGATTTTCTTTCATCACCAGTCTATATATGAAAAAGCATGCAACTTAAACTGTCTGTAAACAATATTTTTACATCAACAATGAATCACTTGACTACGTTTAAGAGCTCACTCGTAGTGACAAACCTACATTTAACTGTCATCAGAGCCTACTGTTCTTCAGAGTGTTTTAGCTCAATGCCTTCAGCGCCACAACTTCACTGTTTTGATTCACTTTTGCTACACTCTTCCGTTTTGTGTTCGGCTGTAGCATGCAGCTGTTTTCTGCCAAAAAAAACACCCTCAGTACATTACCACTGCCTCCAAGTGGGCAAAACAATACTGCAGGTTTAAAGGTAGATGTAAACCAAAACATCGTTCAGTTACAGGTGCTCACAGCATACAAACCCTTCAGATAATCGTGAATAATTGACGCATGAATGTAGATACCTCGATCATCAAAACAGCAAATAAAGGAATATGTTTTTTTGGCAGAAAGATGTTTCACCCCTCCAGTAGAGTTGCATAGCCATAGAGAGTGCATTTTATTTTTTAGTTCCCTTTGTTATGCAAGTGTAACAGAATTCAAACCCCAAGAGCAGAAGTCAACTGGAAGAATTGTATTCACTCTTTTTGTTTTCTCTCCTCTGCAGGCCGCTTTGTGCGTTCATTCAGTGTGTTGGTTATCAACAGCACCTGTGTGTCTCTGTCCTGGAGTCTGTTGGACAACAGCTCTCTCCCTTTGTTCATGGTGGTCCAGTGGTCTCCACAGGGGCAACAGGACTCTGATGATCACAAGGGCCGGAGTGGGGAAACATGGGCCAGACTGCCCTACACAGACTGCCCCATCTATCTGAGAGGTGACGTGATCTCTGCTCTGTCTCTTCTTTTTGTTTATTCATTGCTTAGTGTATCTGTTAACAGTGTGTTTTACTATAAAAGAGCGAGTAAACTCGGCCAACATGATTTCAATGCATCATTTCAGGTGATTTCTTAGGCTCTGAGCAGTCTGGCTTCTACTTGTACCCAGTGTTTGCTGATGGAGAGGGGGAGCCAATGTACGCTATAGGTATGCACCAGTTTTCTGGCTGTTGTAACAGCATCATATTCAACATTTAAGTGTTTAAGGATAACACAATGCCAGCACTTTTGTTTTGTTGCTAGTTATAGGTCTGATGTGTATTTTTCCTTGTGTTTCAGCCACCAGACGAGACCCTGCAGCCTACATGATGCTGATGATCATCTCCTTCCTCTCCATCGTCCTGTTTGTCACCCTGATCGTCTCCCAAAACCAGTAAGAGGCTCCTGTTTTGTGAAGAGACAACTCTCCAAAGACACATTTACAGCAATTAAAATAAAGATTGATGTTCAGTCACAAATCTTGCTGCACACAAAAATAATCACCGTGTAAAAGTTGTGAAATTAAATTTGT
Organism: Pholis gunnellus; assembly: GCF_910591455.1. Lineage (NCBI taxonomy): Eukaryota > Metazoa > Chordata > Actinopteri > Perciformes > Pholidae > Pholis > Pholis gunnellus. Next base: position 15,806,399 of record NC_136530.1, on the reverse strand, counting down.
TTTGGGGTGTTTTAATGTGGCAATGGCAATCCGATCTTACAAAAGACACTTTACATGCAGAATGTGCATTTGTTTTCCATGTTTATTCTTGTAGCTGTTATTAATTATACTGCATTAGTTTTTTACCCAGGCACATGTAAGAAGTGATAAATGATGGAAGTCTCTGGGGTGCAGTCTAATTTAGAGAGCAGAGACACTGATGATGATAGACTTAAGGAGTGTGACATTTAACAGGTCACAAGGGTGTAATTAGACTTGATGTTTGCAGAAGGGAGATGTGGGGAGGGAGGAAAAAAGGTCTTTAGCCAGAGAGATGGAACCTAAATATCTGCTGCATTTCTTTCCAGGATGAAAAGGTTTGTGTGGAAGGATGTGCCCAACCCAAACAAATGCTCCTGGGCCAAAGGACTAGACCTCAAAAAGGTAAAAAATAATATCAAACTGTCATGAACATGTTTACATGCATTCAGAAACTTTTATTTTAAACACTGCCGCTCTTGAATGAGATTCATCTAAGTGAACAACATGTCAACCTGCATTTTAGACCCGGAGTCCGTTTGGGAAATCCGGTTATTTGCTTTCTTGTAAGAGTAAGAGGAGAACATAGACATGATACACATGATGCTGCAGCCAGCAGCAGGTTAGCTTAGCTTTACATAACGACTGGAAACAGTTAGCTTGGCTCCCTCACTGTGGCAGTAAGACTCTAGGAAGTTGCCCTTCATGGCCAAGAAATTGCCAAGAAAATATGCAGTTCATCGCCCGTCTTAGCTATTTTTCATCATTATTGCAATCTCTGCGATTTCTTTTTTTTGCTCATATGAAAACTAATGCTTAACACATCTTTCTTTCTAGACTGACACCTTTGACCACTTGTTCCGACCTCCAGAAGGCCTGGCAGCCTGGCAGCTGCTCCTGCCGTCTGAGAATATTTCCAAAGTTGCCATAGTTGACAAGATCGATCTCTCAGCTCTGACTACAGCTTTAGTCCAAGCTCCACTTGTGTCCCTAACACCCGACCCAGACACTGTGTTATCTCTCGCCCTTCCTCCAGGGTCTGATTCTGAGGTCAACCAAGCCCAGCCCATGGATAGTGAGGGGCTCCTAGGTGGAGCTCCTTCTGTAGCTCTGAGTCTTAGTCTAAGTGCTTTAGTCAGTTCAAGCCCAAGAGTAGATCGGTTACAGCTAGACGATCCACCAGCAGACCAGCCCCCAGGCCTCAATGACAGCTCTGCTCAGTCTTCAGTTACATATGCCACTGTGCTGCTCCCTGACCTGAAGCAGGAGCAGCAGCCCATTCATCTCCACTACAAGGATGGTAGCGGCAGCAGCTCCAGCGATGAGGGCAATTTCTCTGCCAACAACTCAGACATTTCTGGATCTTTCCCCGGCGGCCTGTGGGAGCTGGACAGCTGCCGAGCTGGAGAGCTGGACGACCCGCGACGCTCCTGCTCCTACAACTCTGTGGAGGAGCTTTCTGAAACATCAGAGCATGAAGATGAAGAAGAGGAGGTGAGAGAAGAGAAAGACTTGTGCTATCTCGGAATGGACTATCCAGCAGAGGATGAGGAAAGCGAGGAAGATGAGGGGCAGAGAGACGAAGAGCCTAATATCAAGCTGCTCAACAATGTGGTTTTGAACAGAGAGGACTGTTCCGTGGAGTCGCACCCTTTGCTCGGCCCTGAGGACTCGAGCGAGCTGCTGTCAGCGTCAATGCAAGGCTGTCCTCCGCTTTACCTGCCTCAGTTCAGAACTGCTTCGTGTACGAGGCAACTCAAAGCTCAACCAGAAAAAGGCAAACCCCAGCTGTGACTCTCACACAGACTGCATTTAAATGAAAATGTGCGTCTTTAAATCAGTCATGTCATTGAAAGCCTCATGATTTGGCATTTACCAAAGCGGGTTTGCACATGTTCCTTCAGAGGTGTGAAGCTGAAAAATGTAAAAAAAAATACCACAACCGATGTGTGATTGCAAATTGATATTCCTCAATGCTGCTATTATGTTCTGCGGGAGAAGTCGTCACAATCTTCATTTATATACGTGTCTTTCTTTGAAAGTGCCACACTGCTCCTTTGCACTCGGTAAGTGATGCAGGAGATCCTGCTGAGAAATCAGAACCCTTTCAGTGGAGGTTAGGCGAGTGGAGTATTGGACCGTCCTGTACAAGCAGCGCATGTGTGAAGGAGTAAGAGAGGTGGTAGCCATCTTGTGGCTTCAAACATATACGTACAAACAGCATATTGCATAGGTGGTCATACCTTTGATGCATTTAAAAAAAGATGTGGATGTGTGCCCACATTCACTCATCTGCTGCCACCGTAATGTAGAAACAAGTTGTTGTTCATTCTCTGCTGAATTATTTCGGCTTAATTTCATGTGAAAGATGAAAGAGGTCCAAAGAGAATAAAGAGACGCACAGATAAGAGAGACGCGAGAGAAAAGGCTCATAATCTGCACAGTTGTGGTTCCCTCAAAGCACATTAGACTGTGAAGGTCAGGTGCAGATGCAGTGTGTGTGTAATTGCAGGGGATTTTTGGAAACAGAATTTACTGCATTTGTAATCAGCTTGCGCAACAACACCTGCATGCACTAACCACCCACCAACCCAAAGAATGTATTTTTGTACTTTGTGCTGTAATGTATTTGAAACTCTGTTACAGTTTGTGAGGTATGTGATATCAATTTGTTCTGTGTTTGGCCATTACAATACACACCCGCTGTCTGGTGTTAAAAAAAAGAAAAAGACAAAAGAATGTATCTTTGAAACAAGAGGAAGACAGAAATTATAAGTAATGAAAATATTGTTTGACAGAAATTGTTATTGTATATTGAGATATTCAGTCTATTTTTCATGGTTAAAATAAAGTGTTTATTGTGAAGTTTGTCTGGTTTGTGTAACAGGGTTTGCTATGATCAGTAGCCTGTAAACATGAGCAAAGGAGGAAACTTCAGGCACTCCCGCTTAGAGGAGCATGAGTATTCAGAGTTCTGATAAAAGCCTTCATTGGCTTACAGACGGTAGTTTAAAAAGAAACGCTGCCAGTTTCAACATTCACAGACGAACAAAGAGACAGCACCTGGTCCGACCCTTTTTGTACTTTCATTCAGGGTCCTACTTGGGTAATTAGGACAACAGGTGGGAGATAACGAGTGTCAATCAGGGATTACTAACCAAGGGTCTCACACATCAAACAAGTGACAAGTGAAACTGCAAGAAACAAACGTCTATCGACTCAAATAAAAGACAATGATAACAAAAATGAAATAGATGTGCTATTCATGTAATTTCTTTCATTTAGGCCTGGATACAATTTAGAAAACGGCAACCTTAGGGGTGTTGCGCTATACCAGTATTGATAAATAAATACTGATACTATGTCAAGAAAAAATACACAGAAATTAAATGTATTTTAAATAATATTGTATAAATGATCCAGCATCTCTTAAATCATTTTGTATACGTAGTTATTGTTACATACTCTGTCTCCACCTCCCTACAACCATATTGTGAGTGTAATTAATTTTCCAAAAAGACAAAACGCACAATAAACTAAATTAAAGATGAATTTGACAACAATGACAAGAAAGTACAGAATGATATATATCTGTGATCATTCAATATGTTCTTCGGATGTATTGGCATTTTGCAGCCACAAGGAGACAGAAAAGGACCACTTATGGAGCTCAGTAACTCTTTCAAAAAGCCTTCTGTCCTGGGTCTCTTGTATTTGCCATAGAAGGACATGATGGTGCAGAGAGCTGCTGGCTTTAGTAAAGAGAGGATTGAAATCACAGAGGTGTGATGCCGTGCTCGGGTTAAATACGGTAATAGAGAGATGGAAACACCACAGGGAGGGGGGAGGGGGAGTTGTGTTTATGGTTATGAAGACAGTTTACGGCCTGAAGATGAAATAATCTGTGCTGAGAGGTCTTCTGTAAGGTGAAAATGACTTCAAGGATCCCAACCTGAAAGCCATCAGGTTTTTTTAAATTAAGATGCAGATAAAATGACATCCCACTCTTTATCGAAAAGATCCCACCAAAAGAACAAGCGTCTGGAGTGATGCTGTGTCTGGTCAAGTGACCCAGATTCCCCCAGAAGCCCCGCAGCAACAGACCTCAGTACCTGCTTCCTGGTCTGCAGCTTAACACGGGGTCGTGAGATAAGACGGCCTGCCGGAGAAATGCTGCACATGTGAAAGTTCTTTGGTGCTCTACTGAGCTCTCAGCTGTGACAAATTAGCATCACCAAGGAAATGTTGCGCTTCAACCAAACACTTTGCCAGTGAGGTGGCGTTAACTATTAAGTATTTGTGAAATGCAGTAATCTTGTTCTTAAGATGGAGCTTTTGTTCATTAGTGGGGAATGACTGACTCTGGTGAAAGATTACGCATATTGACTTAAATGTTCCCTTTGAAAACTGTGTAAACTGTTGAATATTCCTAGTGAAAATGAGATTTATACTGTAGAAGCTTCAAATGCCAATAAGTAAAGAACATAACGTGTGAAATCTTCACAAAAAACTCTAACAAAACTATTTTTCACAAAATAATATTTCCAAGTGGCCAATTGTGACGTTATCTTTCATTAAAAACTGCGTTTGTAATCTTAAATAATCTATAGTAGGCTGTGAAACAGCTCAAACATGCTCTAGTTGCATGACACAATGTATGTATACATCTTTTTTAAGATGACAATTAAAACAAATGCTGATAAACAAAAACATGTATAATGGCTTCATACATAAATGTATGCTTGGCCATATACATCACTTAATGACATTGATTGTAGATGTTTTCCATCTTTCTCGTCCCTCTCCCTCCCTGGATCCATTCATCTGGTAATGGCAGCACAAACACGTCCACAGAAAGGTTCCTTACCTCCCAGGAAATATCTGTCTGGTGTTGCAACTTTCAACAAAAACAAACCTACATGTCCTCACTGATTTATCTTTGAGCTGGATGCTGTTGTCATCTGGAAGTGATTGAATCACATCTGGGTTGTGGAAAAAGGAGGAGAACACAACAGAGGAGGCAAAGAGGACAGTCATGTGCAAATGCTGATCCACAGCTCTGCTTTGGTGACTTAGAGTTGACAGGTCAAACGTCTAACTCTTCACCATAGGTTTTGCATTGTTTAGCATATATACAACACATTGCATCACAAATTAGTTGTTTTATTGTGTTTTACAGGTATTTTGATGTGTTTTTTTGAGATTACAGGTATCAATTGGTTTCCATTTATTTAACTATCAAAATTCCCCTAAATTCTACACACTGGTCCTTTAAGGGCTACATCTCTCAAACAAGCTGGTGTGGTCCTTTGATAAAGATTAAGGTGGGATCAGCAACCCAGGCGGGGTTTTCCCTGGTTAGCTGTGGTTACCCACCACGATAAGAACACATCCATCAGTGCTAGATCAAATTAAAAAAATAAGAGTATAATTGACCTAAATCCTCTCCACTTTTCTAAAACACAATGGTAAGATTAAGTGAATTTGTTTAATCCAAACCACAAGTTCTGAAATCCCTTCGTGGGATGAAAATAAATAAAAGTCAACATGTTTCTCATCCACTAGCGCTCTATAAAAACTTTAGCCGGTTCATGACAAACTACTGTTATCATGCTGCCTTGTGTCATTCTTGCAATCTATAGTGAATTTTGCACAAAACTGTTCTATCAACCCGGCCTTAAACAAACTGACAAGTGTGTCTGTGTACCGACGTCACTGTTCATGCTCCGGCTCCTGCCATCAACCCTGTTAATGTGAATCAGGAGAAAGATTTACCAGCTTGACATTGTAAATCCTCCATTGATCGCCTGGCATTAATTTGTGCAGCAATCGCGAAGGGCTTTAGCTACTGATGTTTATCCACGATGGCTTTGAAGGCCGTAACATCTGGGGTAAAGGTCAGATTACTGCAGAACTCTACGGCCGCAAAGGAAATGAGGAAAATCTGCCGTCAGTGGTTTGGAGCTGCATGAGCACGCTGCATTTGACTGAGGTCCCTCTCAGTAAAAAGAGACACTTGGTTTGGTTGTCAGGCATCACAGCACGCTGGATGATGGATAGATTTGGGTTTTAAGAGAATGTAAAGCCTCTCTCTCCCTGTAATCTGTAATCCTTGCTCCACTGCAGGCTCAGTTGTAGGGAAATCAATGTCACCAACATTCATGAGGAGAGGGAGAGACAAAGAGAGAGAGAGGAAAAACAGAGCAAGGAATGAAAAGTACGAAAGAAACCACAGTGGAAAGCTAGTGGAAAAAAAATGCACGAGGTAAAAGTATCTTGAGCAGCAGGTGGAACAGAGCAGAGCAAACAGAGGGGAAAGAAAGCATGTAGACAGAAGCTGCGTGATGACCCTTTGGACTCTCTGTGCTGGAGGCCTCTGAGAGGATTTGGGAAGATATGCATATTACTCTCTCACCCCATTTCTGTTAGACAGGGTTGTAAATATATGAGCTATTTCATGCCTGTTGGACGATTGGTATCATCAGACACCTGGAAATATTTAATTCCAGAGCAAAGATTTTCTAGTGATGCGACTCCATAAATAGTAAGGAGCTTTGAAGAAAGATTTCTAAGATTTGGTCCACCTTGGTGTTTTGGGTGTGATCTGTTTTGAACTCTTCTCCACCACTGATGTGTGATTCAACAAGCTTTTACACTTTGATGCCTAAATCAGGGTGGTGTAGCCCATCATAGTACATCAGTGAATCATGTTTTCTGTTACTTTGCACCTGCCGAAAGTTGTTTTTTTTTGCATCCTAGAGGTCACTAAAAAGATATGATAATGTAGTGAGTTGCTCAGTTACTGACGTGACGACACTTGGATTGCTTTGTCAACTGGATTTAGAAAAGGAAATATACCGTCCATTAAGATAAATGCAAAGTGTGCGCAGGGCCAAACAATATATTTATTCCAACAGCCTTTTATGCTGCTAAAACACAATATTTAAATGTTTCTGTATGGAAAGAAATAATCATGACTAAATAGGCATCAATCAGCCTGAAACAAAACCTCCTTATGTATTCCAAAGAGAGTTTAATACTGAGAACATGCTTCCTTCAAGGCTGTGTTGGTGATGTTTGATAGTACAAAGCTGAAATGGTTTTAGTGTCTTTAACCCAAAATAATGAATTCAATATGTCTTTAACCCTCATTTTCTGTATCATCTTTTTAGTATTCATGGATAGCGCTAACTCATTTCTAAGTAAAGAGAATTAACAACACATCCATCCATGAACTGAAACTACCCCGAACTTGCCTCTATCGATTAGGGAGCAGTTTCTCTCAATATCCCCCTGTCTGCTGAATATATGTTCATCTCTTATATGTTTGTTTATCCAACTGAAGCTGAATTAGTTGCTAAACATCTCTGAACCCACATGAGAGTCTACAATATATTTACCAAAGTCTAAATGTCAGATTCACACCTCGGTGAAGCCTTTTCCCTCTCACAAACACAACCAAATAATAATCTGAATGAAGGTAAGTAGGACGATATTCCTGAGACAAAACAACTGGGTCACTTGAACTTGATGGTGACAAACTTCCACACTGTTTGTACTGAAAGATGCCATCAAACAGCTTGTCCTCGTTGGTTGTGTCTCATTATTCTGCTTGTTCACGGGAGGGAAAGAGAACCATTAGCCCACATATTTATAGGGCACACACTGACATTCAACCAAAACCATTAACCCAATCATTTGCATGGCAAAACCCATTTGTCCACTTGTTTGTGGGAGGAAACGTGAGATGCACATGGGTCTTTAAAAGGGACCTGGGGCAGCCTTTTCCGTAAGTGGGTCGGATGGACGAAATGCCTCCAGATCAGTCGGTACGTGTGTCACAAAGTATGCTTGTCTCTGGCTAACAGGGTGAAAGAGGTTCAGCTGAATGGCCCCCTTTCACTCTGACACTCAATTAAGGCATAATTGGTTTGAGGTCCAGAACAGGCATGCGGCATGGCGACACCCCAGGCTTCTGTGCACTTGTTCCCTATTCCCTGACTGGAAACATTCCTTTGATCTTTGAACAACCAAAGTAGGTTCAACCCAATGGAATGATAGCCTATTTTCTCTTTGAACATGAACACCCATTTTAGACAATTACTTGGATATATTTACAGTTCATTTGACCCACTGATGAAGAAGGAGTGTTACAGAGGATAGAGTGGTATACAGTGCAAAGTGCAAATGTAGATCCATATGGCTTTGGATCTATTTGTGTTTGCAATATGTTTTTGTGTGTATGTGTGCACAAAAGAGCAAACATATGTATGTTGCATGAGTGTATAATTGAGCATGTGTATGTGTGTGTGAGACATTTCCATGAGCTGTGTCAGCAGTATGGAAGAGCCTCACTGTACGGTGTGTTGCACTCCTTTAATGTATTATTGGAAAGCTCCGATCGCTGCTCTCCAGAGACCCATTCAGCCATGTATTGTTTACCCCTTAAACTACATGCTGCACTGTAGCTGTCATCATTTCAGATACATTTTAGATCTTTACGCCCACTAAAACTGCTTCCTTAGTTTAAAAAAACAAAAACTTGGAATCAGGGATTAAGGGATTCATTACAAAATAGAGCCTTGCATTTAAGACATTTATTGAATCGGTACAATCAGCAAAATGTTTTATAAAGGCACATGCTCAGATACTATTATTGAAATGAATATAACAAATACTGAGGTAAGTGCAGCTCAGAAAAGTCTAATTATACAATTTGTGTCCCTACTTAACTATTCTACTCTCCACCCCCATCAATACTGTACTCTTGATAGGTTTGTTTGATCTGACAATACAAGGACCTCAATGTTACGACGACCGCTAAAGTTTAATAAGAATGAATCTAAAAGCCTCGACTCTTTGGTCAGGGATCACATGATCAATACTCCATTCAGCCTTCAAACAAACTGGAAGTGATACAACCTTGGGTTGAACTGTCAGCTTCATATATTTCTTGCCTTATATTTGTTATTTTAATTGCCTGTATCTTGTTTCACTGCCTAGACATCTGACACGAGTGACTTTCCAATAGTGAGCAGTGAACACAAAATGGCCTCAACTACAACAGCTTGTATGCTGCAACGGGAGAACCCTGTTGAGGAACTGAAAACACACACACATGTGCACGATACGCTTACACAAAACAGATGGCTCCGTCTTCAACCGTGTTATGAGTTACTTCACCGCAAAGTCTTCGTGTAGCCCTTGGAATCTCCCAACAACAACTCCCAAAAACCCTGGCCTCTGCTGACCTTGACCCACGTTAGATCACGTCACTCGGTGGGAACACCACGGCCTAGTTCTGCCCCTTTGTTTATTTCCCTCAGAGTCCCATAGATCCCGGGGACCTCTGGAGTAAAAAACACAAGACGGTAGCAACCCGCTCGTGTCACATTCCTCCGTCTGGGAACGTCCTAACAAACTGTCATGTGAGCCGAGTAGTCGTTAATGTAAGGGGGAGGAAGAGACGATGGGATTAAAAACATGAAGCTACAGTATGTGAGGGTAGCACAGAGAAAAGAGTTAACATTATTAATCTGCAATTGGCCAAAATGGACTGTGTTGTTGTGTGACTATTATGTTGTTGCATTGGTTTTTCGAGGAAAATTCTAATAATACAACACAGCAAAAAGCGAGTCCCCCCCATACTCTTTTGAATTCTTAATATCATGGCTGTGGTCGTGTCAGATTTTCCTCAAATCCACTGAAGCCCCTTTTGTCACAGACCGTGAAGAAGCTCAAATCTGGCATCACTAGATTGATGCTCACAAATCCACACACAATTTCATTTCATCTGATTTAATAAAGTTCAACTTAGTGAGCTCATACTCTCCCCTTCTTTGGCAAGGCTTCTTTATCCATTCAATACTTAACCATGAAATGAAAACTAAAATGTGAATCACTCTATAACAGCTCATCTTCTCCCAATACAACAATGTTACACTCCTCTGCTTTTTGTGTTTTGTATTACAAAATCTTCTGTCCTTTTTTCAATGAATCAGTTTGATTCTCACCTTTACATTTTTACATTTTTGTTCACTCATTCATTCCTGAAATTCTTTATTTGTCCCCTCTGTGCTGACGTTCAGTCAAAGGACAACACCCGAAGATAAACAGGTCCTGATCTGAGGTTTCTCCTCACACCACACTGAGGCTGAGGGGAGGAGGGGCCTGTGGTGTTTTCCCTTCCAATTTTGGAAGACTAACTATTTTCAATGGTTTCTGTCATGACGTTGAGAGGTACTCGAGGAGATTAGTGGTACTGTGTGGTTGCAGTCTGTGGCTCATTATAACCATTATCCTTAACCTGATTCGATGGCTGACAGAACCACAGAGGTCTGAAGAAGCAGATATGTTTTCACTGGATCTGCACAAAGTGTTCATGTGTTTCATGGTGTGTGTACATCAAGAGTTTACATGCATCTTTGCTGTGTTGTGGTGTAATTTATAACATCACTATTCACTGAGTATTGATTATAATTTTACAGCAACAACAAACATCTTTCACATTCTTTTACTTTTCCAGAAATGTATTTTAAAATATAAAGTCATTTTTCCAAGAGCACTTCGATATAATCTGTTGTACCTCTATTCTAATTAACCAACAATTTGTTGTACGTAGTTTGATATTTCTTGAAATATTGTATGCTTATTCTCTATGAGAGTTAGATGAGATGATAATTAGCACTCATATTTGTGAGGAACCAGCACATAGCTATAGCTAAGCATAAAGACTGGAAGCAACAATTAGCTGGAAGAAAATACACACAGTTTGAGGCAGAGTTACCTGATAGAACCATTTAATTGCCGGGTGTACCGCTCGTACTTTACTTACTGTGAAGATATGAGAGTGGTATCAATCTTCACATCTAACTCTCAGCAAGAAAGCAAATTCCCAACACGTCAAGCGATTCCTTTGTCCATGTTTCTCCATCATCCCCCAGTGTCCTGTGTCTCTGCTGTGTCCTCCACCCTGTCTTGTAAGCAGGAAACCTTCCCACTGTTTAACTGTGCGTTTACAGCCTGCCAACATTGTTTCCATCACTTCATACACTTACCACCCACTGTGGAAAAAAAAACACACTCAAGTGGAAATAAAAATAGCCAGCCAGTCAGAATAGAATGCAGGTTGAAGCCGTTGCGTTTGCATAATCAGTCGATAAACTGCAAGTTAAAATGTGCTGCTCTACAAGCGTGCAGAGCATCAGCGGGTCTCGTGGCTCCTTGTGGTTGTTGGTTGTAAAATGAAAGTCCGCTGACACAGGCGTCTAACAACAGCCACAAACACTTAGCCTGCTTCAATTAGCAGAGCTGTGCATTACCAGACAAAACCACTGTCTCCTGGACAGTGAAAATCAATGGCTGACACTCACACCAGCACAGCAGTTCATCTTCTCAACAGAGCTGCACACTGTCAGCACTGCTTTAGTTTCTCTAGAGGCTGAGGGAAACATTGCACGGACTGTTTTACGTATGAGACAAGTGGTTATGTATAAATTGTCCTGCATTTGTTATTTGAATTAAAATGTATATATGTTTTTCAGCATTATTGGTGCTAAAAGAAGATGCCTGTAGTGTTTCTGCACTGCATCACCTGTCAATCAATCAGAGTGGATGGATGTTTCCCATTTCACTCATGTATAGCCTACATCAGTGTTTAGAGCAACACATGTCAAAGCTTTCATCCAGTTTGTAAGTTTCTGTTTCCATTCATTATTGTTGCACCGAGATGACAGAAACAATGTAATCTGCCGACAGAGGTCGTGGTGAAATCCGACTGCGGAAAGTGGATGGGGGAAACTAACGTTCAGCTGAAAGTTGATAAAAGAAGACAACCACACTTTGTACCCCTCACTAATCCAAATTTCAGCCTTGACAGTTGGGTGTCCTGGCTTTCACCCACCCAGAGGGCATCATCACACTCATCCTTTTGCCACCAACACCACTTTCTCACCCACACACCCCGCCATCATCACCTCAATCTGTTAACCCGACAAGCTTATGTTTGGATCTGCAGACTGCATCACATCCCCGCCATTCTCCTCTCCTTTATAATCCCAGCCCAGTCAGAAATTAGACAGACAAAGGGGCCCAGAGGTTGTTGTTAGATTACACAGGTTGATACCTGCTGAGCTGCTACCAGAAGGGTGGGGGGCATGAATAAAACTGGATTTATACATGAACACATACATGGGATGACGTCAGTTGGGAAGCACTTTAAATTCAAATGTCATAGTGGGGATAAACCCTTTTGATCTATGACCCTATGAAGATGTAAGCATGTCAGGGAGGAATCATTGAACGTGTCAATGCTCGAGATGGATGCTGTAACCAACAATTATATATTTATCATAATTATCATGTTTGATACTTGCTTTCTTGCCATGAAAAGATTGGTACCACTCTCGTATTTGTACAGTATGAAGCTACAAGCAGCAGCTGGTTAGTGTAGCTCAACAAAAATACTGGAAACGGGGAAACAGCAATGCAATCTGACGTCCAACCCTAAATGTCAAGTAAGCCCTGTAACAAAATGTTAGGGGAATTTATTGTTGATGTGCACTCTCATAATTTGTTAATTTATTTTACGGACTTTGAAATACACTATTTGAAATAGTGGAATTAAACCCAAATGAAGCTCGCAAATTAGTATTTCTATAACAATTATTATACTCATTATTTGTCAAGCACAGTCAAACAACTAACACGACCAGATCACCTAAGAGATTTAATTCAAACAATAAAATAATTGATTAAAGTAAATACTGGATCACTTTTCATTTTAAGGAAGCATTTCTATGAGTAGATATGAACCTTCCTTAAACAGTGGCCTAAAAGCTTCTAAGGAACTTAATCATTTACGTGATAATGACAACTTTGAATGTTTGTGTTAATGTAGCCTGCAAGTATGTGTGAAGCTTACATGTGTTGCTCTATGGTCTTTTTTTTATTTGCAATGGTTTCCTCACACCAAACTGCTCCTGATGATGTATTGTTAGTGAAGCTGAAAGCTTGAGAGCGGAACGTTTTGAATATCAGGTGATTTGATATTGTTCAAAATCCATTCAATTCAACTCCCCACACCTTTCAATTTCCTGCCGGAAGGACAGTGATGCTTTCTCTACTTTTATCAGACAGCACACTATACTGTCGTTGTTTTGGGAAATGACTATTGAGTGCTTTGAGTGCTAATGTATCTGTATTGATAAACCTTTGTGGGAGGGCCGGGCCAAGTATTGATTATAAATCTACACATGGTTCACTGAAAGCACTCGGAGAAGTTTACATTAAGAGATCAGCAGAGCAAAACAGCTGCTGATCAAGAGAAGGTAGGGAGGTTTTAAGTTGCTGTTTTGCTTTTTTTGGAGGGGAAATAATTGATACAGTTTGTATAAGGGAATAAAAACACAAGCAAAAACATTTAAAATATCTTTAATCATTGGATAAGCTCATCATTTACATACTGCATAATATAATTCTCCACGTTAATAAACACAATCAGTTATTTGTTTAACATTTCCACTTCACAAAAAAAAGAAATTCTCTGGACAAAATATTTAAAATGCACCATGAAAATAAAAGATGTTCCACTCACTCAAGCAAGATATTGATTTGACTGATCCAGCGAACTGCAGTCGGTCTCTCTGGCTTTTGTCTTTCAATCCTCTAAGCTTTGTGTGGCCTAAGTAAAGTTTTGGACCCGGTTCAGAGCCCAGTGTGCACTCAGTGGGGTTTATTTCAATTCACTTCCATTTCTTTGAGCAGTTTGGGATGTGAACAAAACACACACACAGGGATAAATAAGATTCAAGGAAAGGAAATGCTTGATGGTGCCTCTTTGGGGAGCTGTCAGGTACCAAGAGACCCACGTCAGTCCTGGGATAAATTGTGCTTGTGCATGTTTGTGTTAAGAGGAAGGACGAAAACAGCAGGAGGCCCGGGAGTGGAAGTTTCCTTTTTTGCTGCATGCTGTGTGCATCGCCGCTCAGCTCACTGTTTATCCCTCTATTCTGCCTCCAGGGAGACACAGCGAGTCTGTCTTTTACTGTAGCTTCTCACAAAAGCATTACAGGTGGCTAATATAAAGAGTAGCAGAGCTGTGTGCTAATGCAGAACAGAGCAGTGGGGAATGTCAGAAGAAGGAAGCAGAATTACTTTAAAGTGATATACTGTGCATATTGTTGTGCTGCAATGAAAATGAAAAACTTGCCCTAACTTGCTGAATTTTTATCTTGGATGGCTTAGGATTCCTGCCTCTCGAGGAGTCTCAACACTGTTAATACCTCCCTCTTTTTTCTGTATTATTACATTAGAAAAAACATGCTTTGAGCAGATTAATTCCTATTCCCTCAGTACGCCTGTATATCTAATGCATTGGTATAATGGCATTGTTCCTGTTATATAAATCATTTACCAATGTTCTATAGATCAGTTATAACAGGATAAACGTTGGCTTACTGGTAAAATACTGCAATTGATGGCATTTATGCATTGTATTTGCATTTGGTCATAATGTAATTAGATGTTGGGAATCATGAATCAAATGCTCATGAGTGTCTGACTTTTTAAAATCTATCATGTCTGCAGTTTAAAATTCTAGAAATAAGTGATTTTTCTCGACCTGGAAACCCAACGTTTGTTCATATTTATGGCTTACTATTGAACTATAAGACATTCGTAAATTAATCATTAACAAGATCATTAGTTAAAACTTACAAGGGTTCCTCTTGAGACAGCGGTACCTGCTAAATGTAGTCAGGTTTCATCACAAATCACCGATAAACATCATTGTTATTATTCAGACCCACGTGTTAAATTGCATCACCAGTCATCTCATCTCTTTCATCTCACCTGCCATTAGCACTGCTATAGCGCCACGAGCGCCGCACTGAACATTGTTTTATGTTGCCACTGGAGCTGAAGCTCATTGTCATGGCAACCCTGTGGATATCCACTCTTCTATGTAATCATGCTGTTTGTCTTGCTGCCCAGAATAGCCGGAGGGTGCCTGGCACCTGAAGCCAAGGCAAACACACCACGCACTGGGCATCTGATGAATCCTGGACATCATAAAAGAATAGGGTGGGAAGGAGAGTTCAGGGATGTGTTTACCTCTTCATACCCTCTAAAAAAATACTGGAAACTGAACTATTACAGGTATTTTCCACCAGCTTGCCAGTTAGTAACACTTCCATTCTTATCCATGTGCACACACAGCAGCTATTATCCCTCTTTCAAAAACAATCTGGTCACAGGCGATTTATTCTGGCACCTAGACTGTCGGCACTCATTAAATCTCTGCCAGTGAGTGATTTAAAACATGTTTTGATTTTAAACTGGATATGCCCACTGAAAACACATGACATCTTGGGCTACAGTGTATAGCTTCAGACAGACACACTATAGCTTGATGTAATGTGTTTTACAGGTTTGTTCCTGGCACTACAATCTTTTTTTTTTTTGTTCATATGGCTCTGCAAATTTGGAAAGAAAACCACAAACTAGCAGAGCAGACGGTCTTTTTGGCACGCAGTGTTGTTTTACAGCCAACACATATGTTAAAAAGGGAAGGAGGTTTCAAATGACTTCATATCTGTGGCTGGATGATATACCATGGTTGAAATACGGGTCCAGCAATAGATTGACACTCTTCTTTTGGTATTAAAAAAAGATTCAGCGTGAAAGAATACGATTTTTAAAATGTGCCAACTTGATCAAGAGTTCAGGGTCCAGTTTAAGCAGTTTTCCTTTCCTGTCTTCAGGACCAGCCTACAGTCGCTGTTTCTGTGGTGCCGGCTTCATGGTGCTGTCTCAAAGCGAGAGGGCATTGTGTGTGCATGATGTGTGGGTTGGCACAGACTGAACATTTCCATCAGACCAGTGTGGTGGAAAGTAGAATGAAAAGAAAGGCAGGAGGAGGAGGAGAGAGGAAACACTTCACTGGCTCAAAGAAATGGAGATGCTGAGTTTAACATCTTACTGTAGCTGCCTATAAAGATTTCTTTACAGTTAGTTCTGGCAGAAAGGGGATTGATCGAAGATGGACCGGCTTTATTTGACTCAAAGTCAAAATGTTATAACAACATATATGAATGTAAGCAGTTAAGTCTTTGTATGAAGTGAAACAGCCAGATCAGGGCAACAATTGAGTTTGATTAAACCATGAAAAACCTTCCATGATTTGGATTTCTTCCCATGTTGAAGTGTAAAGGCTGGATAAAAGTGTATGTTTAATCCATCGTTAGCATGTCCGGCTAACTAGCTTAGTACCTACAGTAGGCCTACACTTAGTCAAGTGGGTGGTACAAAAAAAGTTTAAATAAATATCGTTTTACAGTGCATGAAATGTCTGAAAAACTATGCCCAGGACTTTTAGGATGCAAAGAGCTGTGTTGGGTATCAAACCTTTTACTTTTTTGGTACTGACTGAAATGTGTCCGTATTAAACGTATGGAAAACGTTTTTTGGTATATAATCTTCACTGTATTGAAAAGTTTCAAACTATTCACTAAAAGCACTAAAAGGAAAGAGTTCAAGTGAAACATTTTAGATGTTGAACCATAATGACTAGAGAGGGGTACGGATGTGCATACAACGTTTTTAATTTAATATCAGCTTTTACAGAAGGTCACATAAGGTAGGAGAGAGGGTAAGCCAAACCTTTTACAAGTTTTCTTTTTTGACAAGGTATCGGTTACTGTAGCATTAAAAGTTATGTAACGATTATGTAATATGCTCCCCTCCGTTTTTCAAGTGTGTCGCTCTACCCCTCTTAACATGACTAACTGCAGACTGGTGGGAGATGTAGTAACACTGTGATGATGGGGCGGAAAACGCTTTAAAACCTTTGGGGCTCTTCTATTCTTATACAAACCCGACATGCCATGCTGCGATCAGGCAGGCAGTCGGTATATGTCTCTTTCTCTCACACACACACACACACACACATCCTCTCCCTGTCAGTAGTCTTGGAAACTCCTGAAGATCAGACATTAATATTAGATTTGCTGAGATGAGGATTCTTATGTAAGCCACAAGAAAGGCTTCAAGAAGTATTGCTTTTCTTCTCCGATTGTTTTAGGTCTTCCACGCATTTCTCATAATTTAACCAATAAAGCTGTCAGCACAGGGCATGCAATATCCACCCAGCCAATGTATTTACTAGTCAACACTCACACAGACTGGTCGGTCTAGCCATGTGTACACGATGCAAGCAGGCCAGGAGGAGGCAAAAATAATAACAACAAAATTAGTAAAAAAAACTGAGATTATCATAACAGCAGTGCAATCATCTCAGGAGGAAAAGGTACAGGCATAGTTAAGGTTTACACCAATCAGGCACAACATCTGCTTATAAAAACGTACACAGGTTACCATAACGATTAAAAGAAGGAAAAACAATATTCAGCCATATTCAGTATTTGCCTACAACCACTCACGACTAGTACCTGATGCACAGAGTAGCTGTATTGCGATTCAGTGAATATACAATATTGCAGATGGTTGGTTAAGCACTGAAGGTATTTAGCTCCACAAAGATACAAATGCTAACAGCGGGCACATCATTTATCAATGAGGGAAACTTTTACGAACCTCAATGGTCTATCTTGTATTTTAATATCCGCTACTTTTTATTCAGGCAGCTACAAGTTTGGGGAGAAACACATTTACATGTTTTAGCAAAAGGTGTTTTATATTTATGTTTTATTAATATTTTATCTAGTAATACTGTCTATAACCATCAAGAGTTCAGTTATATTGTCTAAGACAAAGAGTTTATACCATAAATTCAGTTTGTGACTCAAACTTAATGGGTTGATAGGGGAATACTTGGGTCTTTAACTAACCTAAATGCAGTACAACCAGCTCTATCAGTGCTGTTAGTAGTGGACTTAAAGGTCCACAGCAGGACGTATAAAATAATTAAGGATATCCCAGAGCAATAATCTTTGTTGGGTCCCTTGGTTTGAATTATAGATTGGGTGTGGGTTGAAGTTTTGTATCATATGGATATTATTTCCTGGATGAGTCGGTCAAATCATAATTCAAATCTTAGAATTTACAATGGTTGATGTCAAGCAATTTTAAAACGTTTAAGCTCCCCGACAGAACGTCTTACTGTGCTTTAGAAAAGAAAAGAAATCAGGGAACAAAAAGAAAGACCCTGAGAAAAACTATGACACAGGATTTATAAATCGATTTTCCTAAGTTTGTGTGAGGCAACCCAGTTTGGCTTAATATGGTCAAAATCCTGAAATGTGCATCCACCTTAATACTGACATCAATGTTTTATAGAAAGTTAGTGCAGTCACAGGAGGAAACAACAAGACAAAAAAAGTGATTCTTTGTCAGTCAAACCCAGTGTCCTACAACAAGGAAAGCCTCGCTATGTGCATTTCACAACAGCAGTTCACTCTCCTTCTTTTTCCATCCATCAGTGATCTGGTCTTTGATGTTACAGAAGGAGTGTTCAATAGTGGCTTGAGTCTCCTCTGTTATTATCCATCTTATAAAAACGTCACATCTTCTTGCGACTGCACCCACCGCCAGTGTGCGTCGTACTCTAGATGCATTTTGCCATTCATTTTGCAAGTCTCCAAGTCAATCTTTCCATTTTTGTAAGGTTTGAGTTTGGGGCTCTGGCCGGTTCCCAGTTTCTCGTTGATGCCGAGGCGGGCTGGGCTGCCTGTTTGTGTGATCGGTTTCTCCTGGACACCATTAGCCTTAACAACTTTGGCCTGGGTTTTGTCCTTAATAACAAGGCTTCCTCTAACTGTCTCTGAAGCCTTCGTCCAGATCGGAGAGTCCTGCTTGGGGCCCTCAGACTTGGCTTGGACAGAGCTGTAAGGAACAGCTGGTTTCCCATTTCCCATCCCAGCATCCCCTGTGACAGCTGTAACCCCAGTCCCCCCTTTCCCTTTCATCCCATTACCAACCCCAGTTCCATTTTCATCAGGCCCAGCCCGAATCCCACTCCCAGCCCCAGAACCAGGCCTCACCCCTATCCCAGCTCCTACCCCAGCTGCTGTAACCGTGGCCCCAGGGCCTCCCCCTGTCCGGCCCCCAGCAGTAGCCTCTGAGACCAGCGGCGTGGTGGAGCAGATGACAGACTCCGAGCTGGAGGGGCAGTACTCATCCATGTCATCCGCCAGGGTGTCCAGGTAGCTGCCGATGGAGATGTTATCCAGCTTGTCGTTGGGGTCTTGCAGGCTGCTCCAGGAGCCTCTCCAGGAGGTGTCCGGGCCCTCGCCCAGGCTGTACTGGCTGCTGGTTAGGCTGCTGCAGTGGCTTGTCATCGTGCTGCGTTCCTCCAGCAGCCATTTCACCGCCTCGATGCCTTCATGGACCGCCAGCAACTGCTGCAAGATCTTCACGTCCACCGAGCGCAAGTGAACCTGCGGAGAAATAAAAAGGAGATATGGATTATGTTTCAAATTTTATGACTATTTTAATTAAGTTCATGATTTGAAAGTTTTTAATAGAAAGAAATATGTTGTATATGAGAACCAGACAAACTATAAACCTGGGGAACCATCATGACTCTGCAGATGTTTATTTAAGCATTCAGCCTTGGCTCCACAGGCAAGCGCAAACACCATTATAATGCTATTAAACCATTGCAGATTACCATAATTGGAGGTACAGTATACCAGAAGCTGGTGGGTACGCAGCAACCACTGTGGAAACAAATAAGGTAAAGGGAGAGCGAAAAAACTTAGAGATGGAAACAAAAGAAAACAGAAAGAGATACAAAGTGCAGACGTCTTGTATTAAACTGTTTCAAAGGGACATGTGACCAACACTAACTCTTCAGGAGAAGTTGTTGAGAGATGTGTGATACAGTGGAAAACTATGACACATTTAAAAAATAAAATCATGAAAAAGAGGTCTACATGCCCTGTAAATGGTGCAAAACTACTAATACATGCATTTAGTTATGATGTCACCTGGTATAATAAATAAAGTAATGATGAATCAGAAATAACAGCCATTGGTGTCTTCTAATGTGGTGTGTGTGCATGTGTGTGTGTGTGTGTGTGTGTGTGTGTGTGTTGGTGTGTGTGTGTGTGTGTGTGTGTGTGTGTGTGTGTGTGTGTGTGTGTGTGTGTGTGAGTTTGAAAAAGCTAAACGATGAATAAGAGGAATAAGACGGCTGCGGTCATGGAAAATTCCTCCCCAGAATACATTAGCAGAGGTCTGCGGTGAAGTGCAGGGCCAAGAGGTGATATATGGCACCGACATTCAAAGCTATCCACCCTCTCTGCAGATAACCAGTCTCTCTCAAAGCTTAAGCTTTTAGTCTTTTATTATCTCAGTATCCTCCACCTAATATTCTTTTTCTTTATTACTTTCGTCTGTCTCTCACTGTGGCCATTTAGATTGTCTCTGTTTCTTTCTTTCTCAAGGCGGCTGTAGCTCGGTTTTCTGGAGTCATAACTTAAAATGAAGTTCATAAACAGCGTTTATTACCAAACCGTCTTTTGTCTCACATAACTATGGATACTTTCAGGTAGCTTTCATACAAGATTACATTTACAACGTATAGTTTTTGTACATTTGACTTCATCTGTTGTTTATGACCAAATTATGTTTTAGCGTTAATTAAGTATTTTGATTCTTTACGTAACTAAAGGCACCACTCTGTAAAACTGCTCAAGAGAAAGTCTATCGTTGTCAGAAAAACATAGTGGAATAAAAACTACAATATTTCCTCTAAATATATTGGAGCAGAAGTACCTAAAATTTGTCTTAAAATAAAGTACTTGAGTAAATGTACTTGGTTACATTCCACCACTGTGTTTTACTAAACTAGTCCATAAACAAAATACACATTATAATGCAACGATATGAAATATACTGTGTATAGCAGTGGCCCCAGTAATAACAATTACAGTAAGACAAAATAGACAAGTCCACACACAAGCTGTAAAGCATAATTTTACAGTAAAATGTGCATATAACTGGCCAAAAACATGCACTTGTAGCAGTTCTGTAGCAGTGTTATAGAAGTCCCTAAAAAGTCGTTTAATCTCCACCTCTGGAGAGAAACGTATTGATTCTTTCAACCTGCCAACGCTATTTAACTCTTGGTCCTGCATAATGTTTGCATCAATGGTTATGCCTCCATCGTCATGCGTCATTGTAGATTTAGTCAGTTTTTTCCTGTCATGATCCTGAGAACAAAATCCCAACTCGCTGTAAGTGTGATTAAGAGCCCGAGATTCTTCCATCAACAAGGAAAACTGTGTATGTAGAGAAAATAATACGTCTCATATCTCATCTCTGTGTGTAGGAGGTGGCTGACCTTTGTTTAAACCATTCACCGTTCAGAACAGTGACTTCTGGCTGGGTAGGGTAAAACTAGCACATGTAGTCGTCTCTTACCCTCATCCTTCTCAGTATCAGACCCACTGTAGATGTGTGATTTAGATCAGTGGTTCTCAAACTGAGGACTGGGGGCCCCCGGGGGGTCCCTAGATAAAACTAAGAGGTCACATGGTGATAAGAAAATCTGTTGTGTCTTTTTTTTGTGAAATAATGAATATGTTCACCGCTTCTTCTTCTTCTTCTTCTTCTAAAAATCATTCAAATTATACAATCAGAAAAGGAAAAATGCATCTTTGGTCCAAATTTAGGCAATGACCTTTGAGGGGTCACACAAGCTGCTTAATTTCAAGGAGTAACAAGCCTACGGTTGGTAACCATCAGTTCAGATACTGCATCCTTATATGTATAATATGGGTTGAATATTACAGCGCACTCTGTTACCATGGCTATGTAATATGGGCATACATCATTAGAACAAACAGTGTTAGTCTGATGGACTTGAAACCTTTAAATGGGTTGTTTATGTGACTTGTGAGGACATTAACTCACCAAACCTAAACCATAACCAGTACATGCCGAACCCGAACCATTACCCAAACTTTCACCAAAGCATGACTTTAATTTGAACTAAAAACGAGTCTTAATCCCAAAATACATGGATGGTTAAGCTTGTGGAGACCAGCTTTTGGTCTCCACAAGGCTAAAAAACAACACTTTTTGTTCAGGCTACACCTCGACACCTCGTGCTAGCACTTACTACCATCTCACTGTAGCTCTCTAAACGTGCTCTTAGCTGCTTATTAGGGATTAGGTCAAACGAATGTAAAGTTAACGTGTGTAAAAAGATTCTTGTCTCCAAATCTATAAAGGAGGATACAGAAAATACACCTGGAACAGCTAAGATGAAGCAGGATGTAAATGAATGAGCTGTGTGATCAATGTAGTGTAGATCTGCTGATGCCAAACGCAAACTGTTGGCTGAATTACAACTGGCAGACACAGCTATGAATATCTCTATCTAGTACCTTTTCTGTACTTGGAAATACAAATAAAAGCATCGGAGGGAGGAGTGCCAGACAGAATATCAACAACCACAGCTTTCTGTGTGTGTGTGTGTGTGTGTGTGTGTGTGTGTGTGTGTGTGTGTGTGTGTGTGTGTGTGTGTGTGTGTGTGTGGCGTCCCTGGGCACAGTCAGACATTTGGGGTGGGGTTGAGGTTTGAGGTTTTTTTTCAGCTGGCAGGCACTGAGCGCCTAACGAGGGTGGCAGTAAAAGTAGCTCCATGCCTGTCAGCGCTGAGGTGGCACAACGCTAACATCCTGAGCACTCAACCGGTCTGTGCTCACTCTGCTGCTGGGCTGTCTGTCTAGAATATAGATACATCCATGGGTGCTCTCATACTTCAGCGTGTCATTCTCTGTTGTTCAGGCACAGCAAGCATCATGATTTCACCTTGTGTGTAACGAAATTGTGATGCGCAGTTTTCAAAATGTTCAGACATTGTAAAGATGAAATGATTAATCAACTAGTCAAAAGAATATATTGTCAGGCTAATCATCATAGTCACTGCCCTAAATTCAAATTAGTTTTCCTCAAAAAATGCACGGAATAAATCACATTACAGTGTCTAAGAAAGAACAGTTTTAGTGAATAAAGGTAAAAAGAAAGCAAGGAAAAACAAGCAGAAATGTAGATTAGTTCTTTTCATTGTCTAAAATGCCTGACTGGTGTTGCGTGTGGTTTAATTAACTGAAATGCTGTTTAAACCCGTGGGTTATCAATCCAGACATTAACATTGTAAAATACAAAAACGGTATTACATTGTGTAACAACAGTGGAATCCATCCAGTTTGATGTGTCTTACGTTTTGAATTATGCTGCTTTTTCAGCAGGAAATTTATTTTATCTTGTCATACATCTGAGATTGATTACAACCTCTAATTGGACGATGAAGTCAAACTGGGGACCAAAATGCTTTTATGTAACACCATTCAGGATGAGAGCAGGGAGTGGGTTAGGCATGCTAGTTTTAGCCTTGAGGACTGAAACACACATTAATCACTTCTATGCCATCAGTACACGGCCGAACAGATTTCAGTTTTCCTGCTCAGGCATGAGGCCAAGCAGGCCCCGGCTGATCCATAGGATTCTGGAAAGCTCTTTTTCCTGCATTTGCAGATGACACTGCCCTAGTTGGTCTACTTAACCAAGGCAATGAACTGTCCTGTAAAAGAGAGGTTGAATGTTAAATGTTTTCAAATGAAATGTTGGGAAGACCGAAGAGTTTATTATTAACTTCAGAAGAAAGGAGGAGGACTCTCCAGTGATAATAAAGGGTCAGCTGATGGAAATTGCCCAGTTATACAAATATCTTAGTGTCTACCTGGACAAAAATGATCAAAAAGGCTGTCTCAGTGATTGGCCTTTCCCCAGACTCACCTGAGGTCACTGTAGAATTGAGAACAATGGCCAAATTAACAATGGTTCTGTATTTTGAAGGCCATCCATTACACTGTGGTTTTAACAGACTCAGAAGCTCATTCAGTGCTCTATTCAGGATGCCTCTGTGTTCTACTGAATGACTCAGGTCTTTTGTTCCAGCAGCAGTCAGATGACTGACTTTATAATGAACATTTCTGGATCTGGTTTTTAGATATACCATCTCTCAGTTGTTATTCATGTCTTAAATGGCTCTTTATGGTCATATGTATTTGTTGTACTGTGTATTTGTTGTGTGCTTTGAAAGTTTATATTGTTCGTTGTCTGTAAGAGTTGATTTTGCAGCAAATGAGTTTCCCCGTTAGGGATTAGTAACGCATTCCAATCTAATCTAATCTTTACACTTCAGACAATATTCGTTATTACTCTTTGTTTAGGATGAATCTGTTAATGAGGGACACGTCACTTGGTCGACGATTTTACTTAAATTAAATGACGTTCTATAATCTGTCTTATTGTGAACATTCATAACACCATCATTAAGTGAAACAAAGCAGAATTACACGACAGGCGTCTTTGATTTATTATAAGATAAACATGATTACACAAGTATATCAAACTAAATATTGTATACATTTAAGTAAAATAACAAAAAGTGTATTAATCAAATAACTGATCCACTGAATGATAGACAATAATATGCTGCAACATCTCATTCGTACCTCTTTGAAAGTAGACGGAACTAGTGAGACCCTGAATGCACCACGACTCCCAAACACATCAGACAAACCTCCAACAGCTTTACACTGAGAACACTGTTGGAAGGTTTTTCGTTGGACACTTTCTTGGAATTCTTTCCGCCAAAAGTTGGATTTTGTGGCAGAGCAAATTGTGGTGCAGTGTTTTGGATCACTTGTTTGACAGACACAGTTCACAATTCTGACACATTTTAGAAAGGAAAGTATTATGTGATTGTTATTTTTAACCTTCAACATGTATTTTTTCTAATTCACAAGCGTGACACTAGATGCTCCATCATATTTGCTGTTCAAATGTGCCAGAAGTTATGAAATGCCACTTTTGTTCCATGATATTTCTTCGTCAACCGACCTTTTTTCAAATAACGCAAGGCCTGTCACTAACTCCTTTTATTAAAGGATTAAAATGATACAAATCAGGTGTTATTTATGTACTTTTCGGCCATCATTGATTCTAATCTGTAATAATACAATTGTTGGCTTGTTTACAACTCGTCTTGGCTGACCACTCGTAATTCTTGCAATCTGTTTTCATTGCAATGAACTCATCAGTTATGTTGGTGAGTGCAAAGTTATCATAACCAAAAATGGCATTAAAAATGAAATCCAATTTGTAATAAAACAGAATTTTCCTTCAAGGTATATTTGAGATATTATGGTGGACTGATTTTCCCTCATCAATATGCAAAATGAAGCAGCAAGGTGAATCTAATCAGATTATCCTTTCTTTTAGGGGAATGTGTACAGTACAGTTAATTTGTTATCATGTATTGACAGATTGAGTGTCTAAAGACGGATATTCAGTCATGATACAGTGCACCGTGATAACGTATGCACAGCTGAAGCCTGATCGATGACGCAGACTCTCCCATGAGGGCGAAAACAGCTTCCCAAAGTCACACAGATACCTAACAGACTGCTGCATCACTGCCAGCAGGGACAGCACAAACACACACTCGTTCTCTCGTACACCAGCAAAATAAACACCCCTCTCTCTCTCATGTCCCCTGGTGTCACTGTCTGATGTTTCACCTTCCCAATCTAACTGTGCAGACATACAGCGTCCTTGCAGTGTCCCTACAGTCTCAATAGACAGAAGGTCGCCCCGGGCTCTCCGTAAACCTCCAACTGCTCCATCTGTCTGCGTTCATCGCTGAATGCTCCATAAAAGAATCTCCACTCATCCGTGTTTTTTGTCTCTTGGGTTTCTGTATTTGACTGATCAAAGCATTGTTTGACCTGCTTTTTCTTCCCTGTGTATCGTCTTTGAGAAACAGGACAGAAGAAGGAGGACAGACTGTATGATGTCACAACGTGCACATTACAAGTCGGACCAAATGAAAATACATGTGTTCCAAATTTAAATATCGCCTGGAAAATATTCTAAAGCAATTTCCTTTTCCCCATACTTCTTCAGCGCTGGTGGTTTCAACAGTCAAAATACTTTTAGCACAGTAGTAAGAATGATACATTGTTATTGTTATGCTTTTCCTGTGGCGCATTTGAGGAATCCAAATGCTCCAGTTGCTATGAGGGAAGATAAGTCCTTTCGGTTCAAGGGCAAGTTGAAATTGAATTAGACAAAGTCTTTGAGAAGACAGCCAGTAGCCAGATAGAGAAAGAAGACTGACATTAAATAGACGAGATTTTGATTCCCTACAGCTCAGCTCGGCACTAAAACCTGACTTTGCAATGTCATCCGTCTGCCCAGAGGTGGAAGACAGAGATAGAGAGCAAAGGGGGAAAGAGATACAAACAGACATGGAGAAAGAAGAAGAGCAATAACACAGCATTCACTCTGTATGTCTCCCTTTGAAAGCTGATTATGTCTAAAATACAAAAAGCAGCTAGTATACAAAGGGCCTTTAGTATGTGTGCGTGTGTGTGCGTGTGTGTGCGTGTGTGTGCGTGTGTGTGCGCGTGTGTGTGTGTGTGTGTGGCTGGCGGCCAGTCTTGTATGGTTTTAAAGGAGTGTCTCTGTATCCAGTAAATCTGTTTAGATCAGAGGAGAGCGTGTCTTCCATTAGACAGCTGCAGACGAATGCACAAGACAGAAGCTGTAAAACTGCTCCCACACAGATATACAGGAACACTAAAATCATCAACAACAACATCTATTTGACTTCAGCTCACAGTGCTGTAAAATGCTTGATGTCAGCAGACAGCCCAAAGCCAGATATCAGACAGTTGAGAATATCAGACCAAAAGCCTTTTCACTAATGAAGTACGCTCTCCATACGTCTCTATATTTGATCTTTTCTTTCTCTGACATTCTGGTCAAAGCGCCAGAACATTAGTTCATGAATCGATTAGTGGGGTGACAGAAATCTAATCAGCAATATTTCTGATAATGAATTAAATGTTTCAGCCGTCTCTGTAGCATAAGTGCCACTGTACATCATCTGGTCCCAGCTTCTGAAACGTGAGGATTTGTAGCTTTCTTTGTTCAATATCAAGTATAAATGTAATACCTTTTAGATTTTAGACAGTTGGTCAAAGAAAATAAGAATTTATTTTCTGACATTATATAGACTAAACTATGAAATGAAAACTGCTTAATTGGGGATGAAAATAATCAGTCTAGTAAGCAAAGACAAATATTAGGTTTCATGACAGACCGTCTTTTTAAACGGCAAACTAGCAGTCACCTTCTTCCCTGCCTTTTTCTCATGCATTGCCATGTTGTTTTGTGTTACCACCACCAACAGTTGATCAACGAAATAGTGTGAAACCATTGGCTATGTGGGTCACATCGCCAAATGCCCAAACAAAACGGCACCAAATAATTACTCCATAGCACTGCTAGTGGTCAAAACCGTAACCTCCACAGGGTATTTGTATGTAAGCTAGACATGCAAAGAAAGAGAGATTGTACAGCAATTGCCTTATTTGTCATAAAAATAGTAACTCTGGCGGATGAATGTGTCTTTGTTGTGTAAAGTTTTCATAAAAGTTAAAGACAGTGTGTTTGTTTCAGTCGAACATATGTTATAAAGATTACACTGACGGTTAACAAGAAGCAGAGCCACATTTAATTAAAACATGGCCCACACACACACACACACACACACACACACAGAGATACACACACATCCTTGATCTTACAGCAGACAGATGCTGCAGCCCACCATCACCATGCTGCGCGGTTACAGATACAGGAGAGTAACAGATGACTGTGAGACACAGAGCCACTCGCAAATACACAAAAAGTGAGAAAAAGAAGCGGATATAACCTAACATGGTGTGTGTGTGTGTGTGTGTGTGTGTGTGTGTGTGTGTGTGTGTGTGTGTGTGTGTGTGTGTGTGTGTGTGTGTGTGTGGATGTGGGCCTTATAAGATTATAATCAGTATGAAAGAAAGTGTTCACAATCAGAAAAAAGTGAGAAATAACACACACATCAAGATTAAGTATGCATGCACGGGTGTGTGCATGTGTTCAGCTTTTCCATTTAGCATTACTCTGCAGACACTCTGCACATGCGTTACAGCACATCTTACTAAGCAGATTTCTGATGAAAGTGCTGCTGGGAACTCTTTTTCTGCACTCCCCTTACACCACACCACTCTCAGAGATGAATCAAGCAACCACACACACAGAGAAAGAGAGAAAGAAGTGGTCCTGCTCTGTGCTGAAAGTTACCCTCCCCTCCAGTTAGGAAGAGGCTCTTTATCACTTCTCTCCCAGTCCTCCCTCTCTTGCAGCAGACTGGATTAATGGCTAAAACTGTGAACAAATCAGTCTGACACTCTGCTCTCGACAGATTTATAGAAACTCTCTGGACGCTTTGTGAATCCAAACTGGGAACTTTGGTGTCTGGAGGTTACAAAAGTTTCTCAATTTCTCTTCAACATTGCCATTTTGATATAGTCTAACAATTGTCATCATTCCCTATGAAATGTATAGGTTGATAGGAAATGCAGACTAAGTATCAGCTTGTGTTTGGTTTCAGACAGAACTGGGGGGATTATGTCACTGAAAGGATCCAAACTGATGCCACCAATATCATATTCCAATATATTTCATTCTTCTGACCTGGTATATCATTTATTTAGCTTTTACATGTTGAGCTGTTAAATGTACCTGCATGCCATCATGATGCAAGCAGTGGTTGATGAGGGATTTTTGATGTGACTGGAAAGGCTCAATCTCCACCTATCGTGATGGATGTTGATGGAGTTGATGAATTTGGGACA
Source organism: Pholis gunnellus (assembly GCF_910591455.1). Classification (NCBI taxonomy): domain Eukaryota; kingdom Metazoa; phylum Chordata; class Actinopteri; order Perciformes; family Pholidae; genus Pholis; species Pholis gunnellus. Next base: position 15,777,663 of record NC_136530.1, on the reverse strand, counting down.
TTCATGGTGTAACTCAACATGTATGTTTTGCAAAAAGGTTTTATGCATGGCTGAAGGGGGGAATTGGTAAAGAGAAGATAAAGGCTGCAATCAAATCTTCTAGCAACTGAAAGTAAAGAATAAAAAAGAGCAGATGACACGAGTCAAATGCCATATTAGGCATATTAGGGCCTGGGTCCAGACCTTTGACTCCCTCCCTCCACCGAGTTTGAGTTGTCATATAGTGTGAGAATGAGCAGTACAATGGCATGATGCAAAGTTACGAAATTATATAATAATAGTTTCCTTCACATTTAAGTTTCATACAATATGGTTTTAATATGCTGAAACATGTGGTAATGTATTATATCATTGTAATTATATTACGTTAATTATAATAATATTGTATCATATATGATGCATAAATGTGACATGCAGTATCCTAATTTGTACATGCTGGTTTCGTGCTATATGAAATTGGGAGCATTTTGAGCATTTTGATTGCCTCTCAGCGGCTCTCAACCATGGCGACGGCTGAGCCGGCGTCTCGCAGCTAACGGTGCTAACAGCGCTACAGTACAAACAACAGCAGAAGTGCTGACAGGGCTAACGGTGCATTTGTGTTACCAGAGGGGGAACCGGAGGGTGGGTGCAGCGGTTTCGCTATGATGCCGTCGGTCAAGACAGTGCTATCAGCTGAAACAGTGGCGGGCGGCCCTGAGCTATAGCCAGTGGGATGTTATGTTAACAAAGCACAGAGAATCTCTGTGCACACTCTCTTGTTTGCTGCAATATATATATATATATTGGAAAGAGGGCCAAATAGTATAGCGCACATTCCTAAAAGTGTAGCTGATAATGTTTCATCAGGAAATGTTCAGTTACAGTGGGGAGATCACTAATTCCTCTTTAGGACTCTTCTGACTTCTAAAGAACGTCTGGTCTGCCTGCCAGCATCATGACGGTGGCGTTACTACAACTCTGGAGTGAAATAAGTTTAAATTTCTGACATGTCACCAAACTGATAATGTGTTTTGGAGGAACTCTCTAAGGAGACAGCTTGCTTTGTTGGGGAGTTTTGGTGGCGGTGCATGTGTAATGTGTCACAACCAGAGGAATGTATGACATACATGATCACACAATGGGGTAAAAACAACAGCAGAGTGGTGCGTTATTACAGACCTCCACTGTTTGGAGGAGGATGTGTCCAAAGAAAAAAGTTTGATTGCAGTTCGTAAACTTCTACATGTAATAATTATTAAATATGAGAAGAAACAAAATCAGTTTATCCCATTTCAAATGAATGAAACTAAAATATATTTCAGGGGGATAATGTACCAATATATCACACCAAAGCTAAGTCCCAGTACTGTAGAAACAAAGTGGTGTCAAAGAAAAAGTACACATTTTGAATGGTAGAGTGTTAACCATCAGACAATCGATAGACAATGAATTCTTTGCATGTGGTCAACTCATTGGCTGACTGAGTATGAAGAGTCTTCAAAGGACAAATATCACTGATGCATTTCATACAGTAACATCAGATACATTCAACTATATGAGACTAATTGCAACTAATCAGAAAAAAAACCCACTTGTTTACTTCTTGCCAAGAGTTGGCGATACGCTTTCAGTGGTATCGATCTTCTCGTCTAACTCTTGGCAGAAAAGTGAATAAGTGGATTTCCTAAAATGCCACAGGAGGCAGAGCAAAGGGAGACATTTAAAATGATTTGACTCTTTGTTCCACTGCTCTCGAAAGGACACTTTTCCAGACATTTAACGAAAATATTGTTTTAGAATTTACAGGGAGCTACAATTGGAGTCACACCGATAAATCGCCCAAGCCGATATTAGCTTATTAAAGATAAAGATAAATCGGCTGATGAGTCTAACAAGAAATTGCAGTACGAAAATGACAAACTAGGTTTAAGGTCATTTACAGTAGAAGCAGTGTCACCATTGTCCACCAGAGAGCACTGACATGTCGATATTTGAACTAAATAATGTTTCCCTTATGTTATATGTAAAAATAAATACAAAACTACACATTTTCACAGCATTTTCTTATTCAAATTATTCCTCTTGGTGTTTTGTTTTGTTTTTAGTACCGACAAGCTGATCTGCCGATAAATGTTTAATATTCACAACAACAGTCCAGTGAAGCAGAGCTGGCTCGAGTTCTAAATCATTATGATATGCTAATACGGCGGGGACTTCATTAAATGACACCATAGACTGTATAAAAGAAGAAGGAATGCCACATCCTGGAAAACAAGAGTCTGCCAGACGTTCAACAGCCTGTCACCACTCTCGCGCGTGCACGTACACACGCGCACACGTAAACACACAAACATACACATAGTCGACAACAGCACTCTTACCATCTCCATTTTCAATTTCCTGATCTTTTCATCCAAACTCTTCTTTCCCGTCTCTTTACCGGTGTCGTGTGCGGTGGTCAGCTTGGCGTCTCCCCGGACAGAGGACGCCTCTTCCCGCATCCACCTGAGCAAACCCTCGGGAGTCTTCCGTCCGATTTTCACCTCTATGTCTTTCAGATCTGGGATGGTCTCGTTGGCAGTACCTTCATCCATCGTGTCCGTGTGTTTAGAGCAAAAAAAAGATCCGCAAGATTATGTCCTTTTCGTTTCTTGGAAATTGTTGCCTGGCAAGCTGCGGGAGTCACTTCCAATAGGACTGTATGTCATCCTATGCGACTCCAGCTGAGTTAGACTGCGCCAGCAGAGAAAAGCAGCAACTGACAGCATCAGCACAACAACTATGAAATGTTCCCACAGGAGACTAATGTTTAGATGAACTCCTGATTTAGCTGCATTGTCATTGGTGTCAAACTGATGAAGCCCGTATATCTAAAGAAACCTATGATCACCAAGTTAAAGCATTTTTTTTTTTAAATCTAATTTTCGGTTTATTTCCAGTGTCTTATTGTTTGGCTCCCTCCACAGCGCTAGATACAGCCTAACCTCCGGAGTCGTGTCCGGTGTATGAGCGCTGCAGGCCGGTTATGTGGCTGGTTGGAGATCTCTACGCTGAGCTACATTGCGCAGATTCCACCTGCATGATGACAGCGACCAGCAGCCGCAGAGTGGCAGAGGAGAGGAGAGGAGGCTGCAAAGTCCGCTGTAATGACACCATAGAGCTTCCGGTACGACTTTCAAAATAAAACACGTAAAAAGGAACACGTTGGAGTAATTTGGACTACCAAAATAGAAATAACCACTCTAACACCCAAACGGAAAAGTTATTTTATAGTGGTGGAACTGGTCACTGAGAACATTTACTTACATTTCCTGCATTCAAAGTGTAACTTAAGTAAAATAATGTGCAGATATTTAATGTAGGCTACTCATTGAGTGGCCCATTTCAGCATAATATAGACTATATTACATTATTGGAAAAGTTACAGATATTACTGCTTCGATATTCGTTGGCATTTCATGCTTTATTGCTTCTTTCACAGATGAGAACAAGCAACAGATAATGAGCTGATTTACTGATAATGTAGCATCTGAAAGAGATGGTCCCCCCCATTCTCCAACATAACTTTACCTATTAAAGCACTATTTCATCAACTCAGATCTGAGAAAAGTGAAGGTTTTCAGAGTCAGTTTAGTTTTACTCCACAAAGGTCTGTGGCACAAATAAAAAAACTGTTCAAATGATCAACATCATGTTCTTGATTTCAAAGACTTCCGTTGCAGGTGACTATAAAATCCAACATCTATTTGCCAATGTTCTCAAAATCAGAAAACTCAGAAAGAAAATGCTAATTTCAGATCATTGCATTAAGAAGTAGTTTAGATGCAGCAATGTCCCTGTGGAGTGGGATGGATTAAGAGTCCAAACACTGTACTGGAGTATGACAATGGTCTGTCTCTCCAAAGACTATCACATTATCTCTACACAGCTACACACACTCACACCCTGTGGCCCTACATGACAACTTACAAGACTTAGTCCAGGCAAAGTGTTCCTTTATAGGCCTGGATCTCCTCATGTGGATCCATGAGTACTGTGGCTGCCTCCCCATTCTGATTTTAATGCATGATAGAATAGATAAAAAGGAATTCCATTAGTCATCAATTTTGGTGAAAGTGCTCCGCTAAGATTTCCTGAAAATATTGCGTGCCAACATAAATCTAATACACATAGAGACAGAACAAAGAGACATTCAGCGCCGTGCAATCTGCAGTGAGAGAAGGCCTCTGGAGGGCTGAAGAGTTGCTTTTCACTGCAAACACTCACTCAGGCTGCCAGAGAGAAGCTGACTAAGAATGGAAATGCAGTCATAGTCAACAGTGATGGGGTGGCTTAGTGAGGCCTAGGCCTTTCAGCTACACACACTAATTACATGTACAAGTGTGTCTCAAGGGAAAAGGGGATGAATGAGGAGTCCACGGTAAAAAGGAGGATGGAGATCTGCATTGAATAACAATATGTTAAAAGCAGGATTCAGGATCAAAAGTGGATTAGTCTTGTCTCACACTTTCTGATATGGCAGGAGAGCTACTGAGCCTGGATACCAGAGTGAGGCTTCAGTTTGCGATGGAGAGGAAAGCCTAATGCATACTTAGTTATGAAATCCCTCCATTCTTAACAAGGCTTTGGACCAGACAAAATAGTGAAGGTGTATCAGAAGCATTAATAACAGAGGAGAGCTCAGTTTAGAGAGAAGGTATACAGTCTGGATTAATAAGGCTTTCCTGTGATCCTGTGATCCTTTGTAGTCAGTGTCACATCTCGTGAGGGGCCCCGGATTTCCTGACTATGCTCCTGTCAATGTAAATGTAACTTCTCTGCAGAGAAGGATTTCAGAGAACTTTGATGCTGCGAGGTTGCCATCTCTGCTCATGTTCACACTGTTCACAAAATACCAGGCAGCCTTTCCATTCCCATCCCTGAATGTCTGTATATTGTTCATCAGTTATGCACTGTCCTTTGTGCCAGAAATGACGACAGACACCAAAACAATTAAGTAGGTTAACAAGGGGTTAGTTTGAAAGCAAAGCGGACCGTTACCAGTATATATGGGACACTTATCCTAATCCCCTTTACAGGGGAGTACTGCTAAAACCACACAGATTATTAGGGGTTAACATCTTCCCCATAATACCTTTGTTTTGTCACTTTGCTGCTGGGATGTGAACTCTATCACCTAAACTGGAGACTTTACGAGCAAAATGCTGTTTAAATTCTGTCTTTGGCTCGGAGGGTGCACAGCTACACAAACAGGCATCTGTAATCATTGTGTTAGCATGCAATCAGCTTGGTATCCACGATGGCCACAAGCATTCTCAGATTTCTGCACACCCACATGATACAAATCGAACAGCCCGCCCACAAGGAGGCAAATCTGCAGTACTAAATACAAATTATGCAACACACTCTGACAGTACGTGTTACGGTGCTATACATAGCCGGTTCAGCACTGTGCAAACCTGACCGGCGTTTGTGTGTGGGTTTCCATGTTCTCTCCATATTTGTGTTGGTTGGCTCCAGGTGATCCGGTTTCTAACCACATCAAACTATTGGAGTATTGGAAACACTCCTCTCATCAGACTTTTTAAGTCCTCCTCCCCTAAAAAAAATGTGTTTTCTTTCTTCTTGCTTCATTTTGGTGTAGGACAGTGACTGTGCAGAGTGATGTATGTGCAGGTTCTGGCACGCACACAACCTCACATTTAATATCAGTTTAAGACTGGGATGGATGATCATGATTTCTTTGACTAGTAAGGGAAACCAATCATGGCCCAGTGTGCAACTTACACAAGTGTGATGTTGAAACTTGAAACCTTTAGTGTGCAGAATTTGTAACTAGTTTTTTGGGGTGAAAAAACAAAAGAAATGAGACACAAATAGGTATTCAAAACTGATTATTTGTCAATTTCTTAAACATGTCTCGAGGGGATGTTTTAGTTTTTGTATCATTTTCATTATTTAGATATGTTTGCAACACTGTGTGTGATGACTGATTATTACTGCATATTTTGATTGGAGAGCAGCCAGGGTTCAAGTTTTTCATTGTGTAGAAATGGCATCTTAATGCATATGACAATAACAATACTTTCTGGGACTTAACTCTTTTAACCTATTTTATGTGGGTCTTGCACTTGCTAAAATCCTCCTGACTCCTGCACTTTTTTGTAATTGATTTGTTCCCTCATCGGGCTGTTATTGCACTACAGCTGTCAGAGGGGGGCTGATCTCTCTTTGAATTATCTCTCCAACGGTCTCTCGTGTGCTGAGGCTTTGTGGAGTTTTTCCTTGTCTTGTTAGAGAACTTGCACTTGATAGGGAACCACTTTTGATATGGGCCTGTAAAGCCCATCGAAAACGCTTCACAACCTCTCCTGTTTGCTCCACTGGTTTATTATAATGCAAGTTTACCCTCTAGTGGAAGAGTTTGGATTTGTATGCAAAAGCGTTCTGAAACAAAAAATGTGCTTATCATGTTTGTCTGGTTTCCCAATGTAGTATTGTGTGACTAGCTGGATAATGAGGAATCACAGTCAATGTTTACTTTTGTTGAATTGTTTGCAGAGTATCTGCATATCTCCTTTAGGTGTCAACATGTTCTGTTAACAGCTCATTATACAGCTGCATGTTTTTCTGTTTCGATTAGGTTAAACTCTATAGTCATTGCATGCAAGTACTGAGACAACAAAATGCATTTTAGCATCTAACCAGAATTGTAAAAAGCAGTAAAGTGCAGGTTAATACTTGGCCTATGTATAGTGGTAATGAATAGAAAAAATAAGGGGTAGTTACAAATATGTTAAGATATATGTTTATATAATATTTACATAACAGTGTGAAGAATATGAACAGCTGCAGCAGTTATTTGAAATAACTCATTTTTATGAATTATATCAAAGGTCATTTATAGTAGTAAAATGAAGTTTCATTGAGTTTCCTTGTGTGCTGCCTCAGTCACACCGATCCTGACGGTTCACATTCTTCAGTTGCCTACAGCTGAGGGGGCTAACTGAAACATTCTTCAAAACGAGACTTCAAAACCATTTTTAAATAACTCAAGACATGAATAATATCATCCTGTCAGAATAAACTCCAAGGAATGTCAGTTGGTGCTTCTGTTAAAGAGCCAAATAAAAAAAAAACGGACAAATAGCAAGACCGAGTTATGTAATCTCCTTTTTGAAAAAGAAAAACAAATAGAGATGATGATTGAGATTTGTTTATTGTTGGATTAGAGTCAAAAGGGGCAGTTGAAGTGTGAAGAAAAAAAGATGTTGTATGCATGTCTATTTCCCCATACACTAGCTATTCCACCCCCTAGTCACTCCCAAGCCTAACCCGTTCAACCTGTCTGTACCGGGGTGTCAAGAGTTGTTGGCTGAATTCTGTCGCAGTACGTTCAACTGTAGGCTGAGGAGGACGAGGTAGTTTCTTGTACAGGATTTTGGGTCAAAATACTCGAAATCAGTGTTTTTATTGTATCTCGTGTCTTTTTTAAATAGCAGATAGAGAAGGAGGAGAGCAGGAGGCCATGGGGGCAGACAGTACAGTGGACATCGAGTCTCTCATGGAGGACATGGACTACATACCCGGCCACTTTCACCTGCACCTCAACCTCAACTGTGAACCTGTTGGGCCTGTGAAGCTAAGATTCAGAGACACTTACCTAAAACAAGAGAGCCTGCGAGGCGAGCTTGAGGCTGAAGTGGGATATCTACAGTACGCTGTCCGAAATCTGCTGGGTTTGCTGGCTTTTCACCTGGAACACTTGGACACAGCTGAGGAAATATTCAGGTGATGACTGAAATCCTTTTTTAAGGCAGAGTACTCCAAATATTCACTAAGCAAGAGGCCTTGTTTTGAGACATTGTTGATGATTTCACAAAAACTCTCGACTAGTAATGTGTTTTTTACAACAGAAACACCACTTAGGTTAAAGTGTGTCTTAGTAGCTATACTTAAATTCTGTGAGCTAACCACAAACCAGCACACTGGACTGAATGTCTTCACAGCACTAGAAAAGGCAGCACAAAAGCACAACTGACCTTTCAACAGCTACAGTCAAACATCAACCAACGTCAAGGCCACCCTGTAATGAATTCACTGTACTGTTATGCACTACTTGACAGAATAAGAATGGCTAGGCCACAAACACGCATGCTGCACGGGATGCTGCATAACAAACGTAATGTTAACATGACCGCACACAAATGTGGCTTGTTTGTCTTAGACAAGTAAAATTAACAAGCATCAACAAAAGTATGAGTGGCTCCAATAAGATTAACACATTAATGTCCTCATTTCATGTTGCTACTCTGCAGATATAAGACTTAACGTACTACCCACTTACACTCATAATAAAGTACAATGTTGCAGTAATTACTGTAATGTAATTGCTATCTAATTTACCATTACACTTTCTGATTAACTGTTTGTAGCTGGTGTATATAGTATTTATTATATATAGATGCTCATAAAGTCTGTGTGATACTATTTCAGTTGTATCTTCATTATTTCATCTAAACTTTGCATCTTATGTTCTCCTCTTAGCTACCGTGACACAGTTTAATTTTATTACACCAATACTGCTCTAAGATACCACATAACAAGAGTCTTCAGCCACGCTAGCAGCTCTGTGAGGCTGTACTTAGGCACAGCAGTGCTTTTAGTAAAATGCTATTACACGGCTTTGTGGAATACTAAATACTGATTCCCTTTTCAAAATGTCACGTCAAGCCAATCTTATTTTTGCCAAATAAGAATAAAATATCATGGAATATTTTAAATTGTCTTCCAGTGTTTAAGACTGGAGGGATCTTTTTCAAACTGTACTCTCTCTATGTATCTTGACCTTTCAGAAGCATTTGTAAAGAAGACCCATGTAACCTTAATGCTTGGGCCAACCTTGGCTATGTGTACGACAAGCTGGGGAGAGAGCTGGATGCAGGGGAGTGTGTGGACAAAGTGTCCGACCTTATGGGGTTAGACGCTGGAGAGGCCTTTCAGGATGAGGCCAGGCTTCTGGCTGCTCGCTGCCTGGTTGAGCAAGCTTACGTTCATCCTTACGACGTGGAGCTGGCCAATGAGGAGGTCCTCAGAGACAGACTGACGGCCACATTGACACTTTACAACCGAGCCCTGGACTATGGGGGTCAGCTGGTGAGATGCACAAACAGTGATACTAAAGCTGTACATGTCTGTTAAACAGTTTAGCATTGGAAATAGAAAAAACATAACAATTCACCTACTATAGAAAAACTTAAATATGCGAAGGAATACAATCACCAACAGGTGATTATTCACAACTGCCGTACACAAAGACAGACTTAGGCGACCATTACAAAGTGTTGCACCTCATTGCAACCCTTGGTGTGCGTTACTTTTCTAGTATTATATAACAGTTTAGGATTAACATGTATAGTGAGAATGTAAAGAGGAGCACTGACACACAACAATGACTGGTTATGCCATGAGACCACATGCATCATTCTGTGATACAGCATTTCATTGGTGGGTTTTTCAACCATGCAGTGGTGGTCATTCTTGATATCTTTGAATTAATTGTTCTTCTATATCTAATTTCACCAACAAATGTTTACTGAAGTTAGAGTATATGGTGGTACTCAGAAGAGTTATAAATATGAAACTAAGCTCATAGTGACATAGATATACAACTAATATTCCCCCAAAATCAAGTCAAGCCAATTTTATCCTTCAAATCTTAAATCTGGCACAGCACAGACACCTTTTTTTATTCAAGACGAGTGCAAAGCTGTGTTTATTTTGGAGGAATAGCAACTCAACAATGGCTGCAGGGCATGCACCTGAAGACATGTATATTAATTCCTGCACAATAAATGTCATTTTATGCATACTAAAGACCACTCGTAAAGCATATTGTTGTTTTTCAGATACCAATAGAGGAAAAACGAAGCTGGTATTTTAAAATGGCGACCATCTATATAAGGTACAGCACTAAATCATCAAAAGATAACCACTACACCACTTACTGTGTCATTTCTATTAAGTAATGTTCTCTCTGCAGACTGGACGACATAGTAAAGACCAAAGCAGACTCTGAATACTCCAGACTTTCTCACTACAATAAGGGGCTGAAGCTTCTCAAAGAAGCACTAGAATTGGAGAAAACACAACAAAAATGTAAACATGGTACAGTATATTTCTCAATGAATACATCGGCTCTGTTGTACATTTAGAGTTATTATGTTGAATGTGAAGTGCAACTCTGCTGGTGATATTTGGATTAAGTGCTGTAGCCTTTTGGGCGTTCTGTAGTTCATACCGTTCATTGCACCATTGACCATTGTAGAGAACTTTGTTTTAGTAATAACATCGGCAATTTGATTTAATCAAGAGGGAGACAAACAACAAATGCTTTAAGTAGAACATCTCTCCCCTCAGCTCTTACCTGGTGTTACATCGGTATCATGTTGGAGAGGAAGGAAGAGTTCACCACCGTGCCCATGTCTATACATGACTGTGGCTACTCGGCTACTGATCCTCTATCCTGCTATGGAACTGTAAGTCAACACATTAAGATCTTTTACCAAATATTAGGCAAGAAAAAAGTGAGGAAGAAGTTGTAAAATCAGATAATGTCAGTGTTCTGCTACCGGCAGTTCATTCTTAATTAGGTTGCTAGTAGCAAACTCTGCTGACACAGTTACATTGCAGTTTAACTAACGTCCACATTCTGACAAAAGATTGACCATTTTGTCAGATCTGTGACTAAATATCAACAAACGCCTTTCACTGCAATCTCTGCAACCCCTACCAACCAAGCTAGCCATTATACTAGCTGTTAGCTGTCTTAAATGTGTTGCTAATATAACATTCTAGCTTGGTAACTGTTCGGCTAATTACTGTTGTGCTAGCTAGCAGTTCTTAGTTTTTCTAGATTAATTAATGTGTTGTTCCTCTTAATGCTGTTCTTCCACAGGTGATAACTTCTTCCTATTGATAACTGGCTCACCTATACCTTTGTAAATCTGGCTCTATTGTAATGTTAATTACTTTCTTCTTCTGATTTGTAGTCACTATTCAAGTTGGGAGATTGTTTCTATTTTCATATCGCGCAATCATGGTTACTTGATCAAAGCACGCCAGTGAAATGTCGGCATGGACGTCTTGGTGTCAAGGAGTAACGTACCTTCTCCTATTGAGGGATGTTATGGGTTTTTACCTCGATGCCAAACGTGAGCCCAAGGATATTAAACAACCCGTCTGCAAGCGTTGTAAAAGACGTGTGCCAGTGAAGGACATGCAGAACACGGAAGTGTGGGTTCACTCTTCTATAACAGTGGCTCCTTTTTAAAAGTGTGTGTGTCTGTGCAATATCACGGCATCATGTTCCATTTAACATTATCATCTTACCTTTTAATGTCACAATCCAAATCATATCCATAAGATGAACTGCTCTTATGGAGTGCAGTGCAAAGTTTTGTTGAGCAGGCATATGGAGAACAGAGATGTGGGGTCTTGCTTGTTGCTGTTTTGGGTTTATACATTGTAGAAGTTAGGTATTTGTTATGAACATAATATCGTGTCATCAATTCTTGTGCAGATGCAGGCATTTGGCACAAAGTTGTTGTAAAAGACATTTCCTACAATCTTGCCAAAAACTAAATTTAATTCACCAAGCTGTTTGCCTGCGTAGCTGCCTGCTGAGTGGCAGCAATGTAACATTACTCAGCAGTGTGTGTACTGTTAGTTCTGTTAGCTGTTAGCCAAATACACCATCAAAAACAATAAAAGTGCACAAACTGTTTTCCTCTCTCGTCTCTGGACCCAGAGTAGCGGCTGGGGGTCGGCGATGCACTCAGCTGTGGTTAAGAATAGTGAGCGAGGAATCAGGAGGCAATCAATGGCACTATAAAACAGGCAATAAAAAGTGTTTTTAGAAATTGTGAGTCACCACAACAACAAGAGGTCCTTGAGCATGCAGCCATAACTGGGCACCTTTAACTATTTATATTTAACACACAATATCCTTGTCTGTTCCTCAGGCCATAAACTTGGCCAGTGATGATGCATTCACCCTGAACCTTTTGGCAAAGGTCTTCTTTCTGTTGGGCAAACATGAGATGGCAACAGGGATGTGCAACATGGCCCTAAACGTGCTCCCAGACCCAGAGCTCAACTGGCAGGCCTACTGCACCCGTGCCAAGGTACTGCAGCCGATCAAGCCAATGCAAAAGCCAAGGTGGCAAAACTCAGACAATTACTATGTGAAATCTTGCATTAATTGACAAAATTCAGATATACGTACAAATGAATCAAATAGTAGAGCTGGTGTGAACCATGCGTAAATGGTTATTTGTACACTCTGTATATCAAGTTTATGTTATACTCCAAACACCTACATAATGTGATGATTTACATACATTTAATAAAATAAGATGTTAATAAAAAGATGCATAGTACAACTATTTATATGTTTTTCCTTTTAGATCAATATGATGCTCTACGTCAGGGATTTGGAGAAGGTAAAACATGGGCAAGGTGGAATTCCAGACCGACAGAAACTAACTGAGGCCAGAAAAGACTTGGACAAGGTGCTGACTGTACGCCAATGTCTGCGGACTCACCTGGAGATGGCACAGGTAAAGAGACAAACTACTAATGAGCAATGTAAATGGATTTTTTGACAGCAACGGGATATTCAGATTCAGTCTTTCCCTTTAGGTGTACTACTACATGGGCGTAGATGCACTCCAGGAGAGTCTTTTGGTGGACGAGGGGGCAGTGAACAGTGCATTGGTGAGTCTGTCCCATGCCCTACAGTTTGAGCTGGGTGACAGCCTGCCGGACCTCCACGTGCTTAGAGGACGCTGCCTCCTGCTGAAGGGTGAGGAGCAGAACGCTGCAGACTGCTTCAAACAGGCAGTGGAGTTGGAGAGACCAAGGAGCACAGACACCACAGCGCTGCACTGCCTCCTACAGGCCCTCTTGACGTTGTTCATGCAGGAAGGCCCTGACCCAAGCCTCGCAATCACCCAACTGGAGCTGTGGATGCAAAAGGCAGAGGAGAGGTACCCTGAGGACATTGTGAAGTCCGTGCTGAGGTGCCTTTACAGGACTCGCACAGCAGAGGTCACAGAGTTATCCAGGGCTCTGATCAGGACAGGCAGACTGGACCTAGTGAGGAGGCTACTGGATACAGTGGTGCCTAAACAACTGGTGAAGAACAGACCAATGGCTAGGTCTTTCTCTTTTGCATGAAGCAAATATGTGACTTTAATATACTTTCAGGCACATGACCTGACCAGATTAGACATGCAGTAATTAATAAACTTCTTAACAGCATTTCACAGATACGGCAGATACGACAGCAGCGGTGCACTGTAATTAAACTGTCTTTACTATAAGTGTGTATGTTTTTAAGCTGATTCTTCTATTATTAAGTTTCGGAACGGTTGGATCGGCAGAGTAACCAACAGTTACAGTGTTAAAGCACAGGGGGTATTCCTTTTAAGCTTGCTTTACAATGGAAAAGATGTTAAAACCTTTGAGTTTTCTTACAAAATGCCCCGTTTTCCCTTCCACAGTGACTGTATTAATGACAAATGAGTTGTTTCCAACACAAGTAGTCCTAATGCTGCTTAATATGTAAATCACGTCACACTACCTCTTATTGAGTGGGATATTTCAATGCTCTATCACTAATGACCAGCAGATGGAAGTGTAATCCATTAAGATGTTGCCTGGTTAATAAAAGGTTCTGTTTGTGACTATGAATAAAAGTGTTTGAACATTTCATTATGTAATCTATGGTCTTGATCTACAAACAAATGACAAATTAGATTATATACTGAAACTATTAAATACTGGGCACTCGGGCTCACTAAATGGTATGAGTATGGATATGTTTTGGCACTCGCAGTCGCCAGATCTCAGCCACGACTGCAGAGGTAACAACAAGGCTTCAAGCTTAATGATGCTTTATGACGCTTTAATGATGAGTTACCTGGGCTCTCTATTTATTCGCTATAGACTCACAATTTATAGTAAAGAAAGATAGCCGCAAGATGAAAGTAAACTCATTGTATCAAAGTCACATTCTGGCCAATTTTCCTCAAACCATCTTAAAATGATGTTAGGTGATTAGTGCAGAGATTTTCTTGTGGAAGAACCAACATTGTTAAAGACTGTATTGTCAGCTAGTTAGTGGTCTACATTGTTTATGATACATTTTTGCCATTGTTTAAGTTCTGATTCAGGTAATTATAGGTGTCTTCAGTTAATTATACTATATGCCAAATGTCTTCACTCTTTTTCAGCGTATTAGAGTTAAAATCTTAATATTTTGTTTTGGAAAACCGCACCAATGGAGAAAAACTGTAATGTCAAACGGGTGGAAAGGAAACTGCTGCGGATGTTTGGTTCAATTAAAAAAAAAAACTCCCTTGTAAAGGGATGTATTGTTATACAACCAGAAGCTAATGTCTGACTGGTTTGCCACACCTGTTACAAGTGACCTGTAATAACATGAATAACAATGAACACACTAGTCTTAATGTGCACTGCTGTTTTCTTTGAGACTATTTACACGGAGGTTCAGGTTAAGCAGCATTGTTGGAGTTCCACTGCTCATACGCATCAGGTGCCACTCCTCATACAGAGTATTCTTTCACAGATTTCCGTGGTGAGAACAAGGCTCTCAGTCTTATCAGGTAAGATTTTTAAATTGCTGATGAGAGATATCTTTATTTTAAACCAAAAATGTAAACTTAATCTTACATGTTGAATGCTCACAAGAACAGAAAAGTGGTAGTAGTTGGTTTTCATTTTGTTGTCTAACATGGCGACACTTTTTTACAAAGCTAGGCATTTGGTTATTTCTGAAGACGATCACTTGCTGTTGGATTAGTTGGCATCATATACTGTGTGAATTCACAGCCACCTAATGGTAATAAGTAGCTGTATATTTCGTTCACTACTGAAATATAAAATCAAAGAAAGGTGTCTGCTTGTATTATATAACAAAAATGTTAAAGAAATCTGTGTTTTTATCATGGCGGCTCCTTCTGTGTCTATTGCTGTGAAAAAAGGGTAAAGTGGGGTCACTTACTCACTAGGTAGCAATTGGTGTACAGCCGCTCTGCTCTGAGACACAAGTTCACACAGGAGCATTGTGCACACCAGCGGAGCTGAAGCAACTGTAGCAAGTGAAGAGAGTTCACTAACTGCAGCGTCCTCTGTTGCCAATGTTTACATTGTGATTGACTATGGATATAGATTATGTTCTCCATATGCAATACTATTTGCAACAATTAACATATTCAAATAACGCATTGATTGTACTGCTTTGGTTCTGATATTTATGCACATTTCTTACTGGTGAAAGAAAGCTTGTTTGCACAGGGAACAAAAGATGTGTGGAGGCACTCTCATAAAGTCACTCTGATTTATACATGAACAGAAAAGTAGCAATTCATTTGAAACAACTGTCAAACTAATTCTCTTTACATTGTACATGAAGTTATAGGAAGTCTAATAAGATTATCAACTCTTCAGTATGAAATATGTGTTGTAAAAAATTACATTTCTGTTCAGTGTAACTCAAAATTACTTTACCCAGGATTTCTTGATTTCTGTGTGTTCGCAGGTTAATTGTTCTCCACCTAAGGTAAAATTCAAGAGGCAATGGCATATCCCTTGACAGACTGGAACTCGGGCCTCTTTGACTGTTTCGAGGACTCAAGTTCTTGTAAGAATCAACACCACAACTTTCAATCATATTTATTCACAATTCTGTCATATATTTGTGGATAACTTGTAAAAAACATCCATGTGTCCTTCAATCATATAAAGCCTTTAAGACTATACTATACATGTATATATGTTTTTTAGGTTGTTATGGTTTCTTTTGCTGCCCATGCCTTGCCTGCACGGTTTCAGGAACATTTGGAGAGAATCGTTGTCTCCCGCTATGTGACATGTGCAGCCCGGCCATAACGTCAGCCGTTGGAATACCTCTGTGTGTGCCTCCTGCTGCCTTGGCTCTACGGGTTGGCATTCGACACAAATATGGTATCAAGGTACAAAACGTATAAAACTGATGATGTTTGAATGAAAGCCTCATATAAATCTACATAAATTAAGCAATCTTACAAAAATACATTTTAATTTAGAGCTTTAGACACTTGAATTCAAAGAATGTACTTTGACAGACATTCACATGTTTGTCATTTTCTCTGTGGACTTATTAAAACTAAACACCATTGGACTTAATACTGAGGAATACATTAAAAATATCATAATCCATATGTTTGATCTCCGCAGGGCTCTCTCTGTAACGACATAGCGAGTTCCTGTTTCTGTGAGTGGTGCTCCTATTGTCAGATGCACCGGGAGTTAAAATATCGCAAGAAAAACAAGGCCGTCATCGTCACCATGCAGCCATGATGATGGCTCCTGCTCCAGTTATGGTTAATTCATACTGAACCTTGTGGCTTCTAATTGGTGTCTCTGTCTTTGACAAGACAATTTGATTTAGCTCAGATCTATAATCTATGGTGTGATGATGTTGTGGACGTTCATTGTAAAAGCTGATTATTTTTGCTTAGGTGTGGGAGACAGGGATAGACACAATTGTAATCATTTTGAATTGTGTCTCCATGGAATCTGAGCTTGCTGGGTAAATGTCTACATTGTAGACATAATGCTACAATATTGATAATCAAGAGATTCTATGGTGGGTAGATTTGATAAGTGAATCACTCTTTTTAAAGACCAAGGACTTATCTTACTTAATAAAAGTGAACTACTGTTGTAAAGGTCTCAAGATGAGGGATCAGGAATAAGCTTTTAAACATGAAAGAGCCTGAGAGCAGAGGTCTGCATCTGTTACCACATTACCAAAAGACTAACATGTCTGTTGCTGCTTCAGGTTCACGTGTGAATACATTCTGTATAATTCAAACATACAGCATAGTGGGATGTTGTGTACCCGAACGGCTTTCTGGAGGATTTTAAAACCCAAGAAAATGTGGGAATTTTAATTGGAAGCAATAATTTTATCTGCAGCAATAATCACGGATTCATCCCTATATAAATTATTTGATTTTGAAAACAACATACATTTTGTGGAATCTTCATGTTATTATGGGAGTTATTCTGATGGGATATGTTTCTGTTTGTATAAAAATGAGACAATCTCAGTGAAGTAGGTGTCTTCATCAGTCAACATATATTAATGTGTTGACTGAGTGTCTGGTAATGATTGATAGCAGGCCATTTTGTTCATGTGTTTTGTGTAACCTCTGCTGCACTCGCGCTCCTCCCCTGAGAAAAACTGGTTGTTGAATGTGTGTTGATGTCAGTGAAATCACAATCAAATGAAACATGTAGAAAAAAATGTAAAAACAATCTTTTTTTTAAATGAGTCAGTAACACAGTACTTTGCCAAACACAAGAGTCACTCTTTCATCAGTGACGAGTAACGAGAGGTCCTAAGATATTCATGTAGAGGCTCATGTTACTGTGGCTTGGCAGCAGAAATGTTTTGTGTTTACAAGGCATCAAATGTCAGAAACCGGATCAAAACCTCCCTTGCTTAACCTGTTGATGTCTTCGGTTAGGTTCTTGTCATCAATAGAAAACATCCTTCAGCCACTTCTGACCTGCCGGTTCAGCATCGTTTCCTATAAATTTGGATTTTTGACCACAATCTTAGTAATAAGTATTGACTACTATTAGTAACACATTGACAATGAATAAGATTAATATGTACAAAAGAAAGGATTCATAGAAATAAACCTTGACAAAACAAAGTATAAACATGTTATGAAAACAACTTGCAGCACCAGCATATAAATCAAAACAACATACATTGCTTTGTGCGTACCTGCAGTGTACCGTGTCTTCACTGATGCTATCAGTAGAAAGAGCCGAATATCAGCTTTAAGAAATGTAACTTTGGATGACCTGTGTATTGTAATAAAACATGAATAACCTGATTGTTCTGCTCACATCTTCTGATTTTTGTCAGTCATATCTACTTTAAAGTACAAGACTTCAATGATGCTTCAGATTAAAATAATTAATATAATAAAAATGATTCTGCTTTGTCAATTTCTCTTCTTTAACTGAGCATTGGAGGAACAATTATTATCATATCTGCATGTATGTTTCTGTGTTTCAATGTCAATGGTTGTCTGTCTATGTCAGCCCTGCGATAGTCTGGCGACCTGTGCAGGGTGTGCCCTGACTTCGTCCAATGTCAGCTGGGACACGTCAATGTCAGCTCCAGACACCCGACAACCCTGAACAGGAAAAGCAGTTAAAGATAATGGATGAGTCCATCCTTAATGGAACAGGGAGGTACTTTATGTCCCATACTATATATACTTAATCTACAAATGAAGTACATATTATGATTTCTAATTTTACTAAAACATTTTACTTCTAGTTTTACTATCTCACTCCAAACTTAATTGAAAAGGCAAGGCCAATAGGCTTGTAGTTGTGCTACTTACTTTATCATCCATAAGGCTTGTAAGTACGTTCAGTACCGGATCCGAACCAGCTTCACTTTTGATCATGTTTGAAGCGTGAAATTAACTGGGTTAATTTTTGAAGTTGAGGAAGCTAGCGCCTGCAGGGGTTGTGAACAGGATTGTGTTTGTAAGGCCTTAACTGTCATCAAATGTCCAGAATTGGTATACACACAAAACCCTCCTAGCTTGATGGATGTTTTTATCCTGTTGACTTTTTAGTCAGGTTCTTGTCATCAGCACTTAAATCCTGGGAAAAAAACCCTGCAGTGTCTTTCTTGCTACTATCTGTTGGGAGAGCCAAAGCCAGAAGTCTTTATATTTCCCACATATCATCTTTAAATCTTCTCTATATTCAGATCCTTGATTTGCCAGATGGTTCAGCCATCGCCATGTTGAGAGCCGCAAAACATGCGCTCTTAATTTTTGATTTTAGCACTTTTAAGTAATCAAACCTTGGGTGACCTTAAGTC
The DNA here is from genome assembly GCF_910591455.1 of Pholis gunnellus. NCBI lineage: Eukaryota > Metazoa > Chordata > Actinopteri > Perciformes > Pholidae > Pholis > Pholis gunnellus. The sequence goes on along the minus strand of NC_136530.1, from coordinate 15,758,693 downwards.
TGCCATCAACAAAAGTTGATTATTATTATTATTGTGCTGCTTTAGTCTGGGAGGCTAGGCTAACTAGCTTAACAGAAAAACAACAGCAGTAACACGCATTCTGCTACACACTCAAGGGCCATTCAGATATTAAATGTAAAAAAACTAACCAAATGCTGATCACATCCTCCTTTCTTTGTTGACAAAGAGTTTAATCCCACAGTTAAATCCCAACTCACAAATCCTTTTCTCTTCCAATTTCAACCATTGAGTGTTAAAAAACACCAAGCAAAATGCAAAAAAATCATAATTTCTTCCATATGTTTCAATTTGAACTCTTACTACTCCGACTAAGCCTCTGCTGTAAGTTTCGTTTCACAATAGTCACGTGCTCAGAAGTACAAGTCTTCTGGGGCGCCGAGGTAGCTCGAGGTATGCGACATACACCAAGGCTGAGCTTCGAATCAGACCCGGGGCCATTTGTTGCATGTCATTCCATCTCTCGCTCCCCTTTCCAGTCCATGTAACCTGTCAGACTAATAAAGTCAAAATGGCCAAAAAATATTCTCAAAAAAAGTACAAGACTTCTAAAATGCTTTCCATTCAAAAATAAAGACTATGAAATTGAAAAAACAAAAAGTATTTTTCCTACTGACCAGTAGAATAACAAATTAAATGATATTAACTGTCCTGTTGTCAAACAAACAAAACCGTTTTGGGACGTCTCCACAACATAGCCTCTTTTTCTTTGTTTAAATGGAACAACTTAACAGGTGTAATAGATGGTAATCAAAATAAGATGGACAGCCTGTTCTTAGAATGTGGTTTCGTTTTCATTTGTTCATAGATTCCAGTTTTGCAGCTTTGTTAGTGCTCCAACATCCACAAGAAGCCACTCCTAACCCACGACATATTCTTTCAGTCATTCACAGCTTCACAGTCGACAAGAAGGTGTCTAGCTCCATCAGGTAAAACATGTTACATCTGTTTATATCTAGCGGTTAAATGAAAGCTTAGTGACATACTGTAAAAGTCATTTTACTAGATGAAGAGAAGTGTGATGTCTGCATCACAAAATTATTGATTTTTCAAAACAAGTGCATCCTAAGTCATTCTAAATGTCATACTGGAGCATACGTGTGACATCAGTATGATATACTGTTGGATTATAAAAGATACCTGTATGGGAATATAATGGTGATCGATTGATGAAAAAACATTGTTAGTGAATGTAGTTATTAAAATATGATGGGCATACTCTTCTCAGCATGTACTGTGGTTTTCTTCTTAGATTCAGGTTTCACAGGATTGTTCATGTTTAGCTATCCGACACACGTAACATGCCACTGCTAATCCAGACATATCCTTTCAGTCATTCACAGCTTCAGATTCGTCAAATAAGGTGTCCAGTTCCATCAGGTAAGAACTTTAAAGTTTGCAAATAAGACATGTACATCATTATCCTAACAGTTAAGATAAAGTTTAGTCTGACATTCTTTGAAATAGGTTATATATACATATATATATATATATATATATGATATTAATTTATCATCTCAATTACATTTTTCAACATACTGTACAAAGACCTTTTCATGTCTTGATTAGACAATACTATAATCCTTTTCATGACAAATGTTGAACACACTTAAGTATGATAATTTTCTGACTTTTATTACATACTATACTATGACTCTTTTTCCTTTTTCTGACAAACTATACAATTACTTTTTTTTCGATATTCTACACTATGATTTTCTGACGTACTATACTATGACTTTTCCCGTTTTCTGACATACTATACAACTACTTACTATGACTTTTCTCACTTTTTACGTCAAACTATGACTTTTTTCTCACTTTGTTTTCGACACACTATGACTTTTTTCAAAAACTATACTATGTTTAACATACTATAATATTACTTTTTCATGACTCCTTTTAGAATACTATACTGTCACTTTTTTGACAGACTATACTTTGACTTTTCTCTGACTTGTTTACGTCATGCTATACCATAACTTTTTCTACACACTATAGTATGACTTTTTTCAAAATACTATACTATTACTTTTTCTGACTTTTTATACATACTATACTATGACTATTGTCTCACCACTCTTTTTGAAATATTATACTGACTTTTCTCTGACTTTTTTATGCTTTTTACATACTATACTAAGACTTTTGTCTCACTATTTTTACATACTATACTTTGACTTTTCCAGAACTTTTTTTGACAATCTACTGTATTGTGTGACTTTTTTCTGCATACTATACTATGACTTTTCTCTGACTTTTTTTAAATACTATGACTTTTTTTAAATACTATGACTTTTTTTGCCATACAAAAGTCATAGTGTATTATGTCAAGAAAATGTCATGACAAAGTAATGTTATAGTAGGCTATGAAACTGGCTTTAGAAAGTCATAGTTACTATAGTAAGCCATTAAAAAAGGCATTACAAAATTCATAATAAAGTACACCAGGAAAAGTTATTTGAAAAGTATAATATTATCGTATGCCATATATAATGTCATAAAACGTCATAGAGTAGAATGTCATAAAAAATAAAACCAGTTCATCCAAGAATATAAAAGTGGTGCAAGCATGACATTTTCAGATATGTGCTCCAATTACAATTAAGATATACAATATAAGGTGTCAGCGATTTGTAATTTTTGGGGTTAGGTTTTTTGCTGAGCTCTTATTTCTTTGCGTTAACAGGTTCATTGTTTACTGTCACTAAAGTTTTCCAACAACAAATGGCAGCACGACCCGTGGCCCACTGGAAAAGTGGGCTCTTTGATTGCTTTGAGGAAGCAAGTACTTGTAAGACTCAATACCCCAACTTTGACACATTTGTATTGTGTTTGTATTGAAGGCCTTATGTCTCATGTGTTGGGCCTTCTTTAGCAAGTCACTTTAGAGTTTCTACCACTTGGTGTATCTTGTGTTTTTTTAGGTTGCTATGGTTTCTGGTGCTGTCCATGCCTTGCCTGCACGGTTTCAGGAAGATTTGGAGAGAGTCGTTTTCTCCCATTATGTGACGTATGCGGGCCGGCCATAACGGCATTCCTTGGCATACCTCTGTGTGTGCCTCCTGCAGTCCTGTCTCTAAGGGCTTCCATGCGAAACAGATATGGTATCAAGGTATGATGCATGTAAAGTTAATGTGCATGGGATTTTACACGGCAAGTTTAATATAAGTGAAGCAATGTTGATTTACAACTTTACACATTTTTTTCTTGGTTCTCTGCAGGGTTCTATCTGTAAGGACATTGCCGTTTCCTGTTGCTGCTCCTGGTGCTCCTGGTGTCAGATGCATCGTGAGTTAAAACATCGCGAAGAAACTCCTACCGTCATCAATGTGCAGCATCAAAACGTAATACAAATGCAGCCTGCTCCAGTAATGATGGCTCCTGTATACCCAGCCCAAACTGCTTTTGTGAGCTATCCAGAAGTGATGACCATGTCAAAGTGAGCTTTGTGGCGTCTCATTGGTCTGTTGTGTCTTGTGAAGGACATATCATTCAGCTCAGATCATGCTGCCGTTTGTTTTGTTAAACCAAAATCCTAAATTGTTTACCAGTGAAGATTAAAGATAATTTAGAATTGTGTCCCTTTTGGTATCTCAATGACATACATAACATATTGCACAATCACTTTGACGGGAACCTTTTATTTTCCCGCAGAAAACCTCTGCCCACACTTAGCAGGAGAGGGGCAAAACATACAAAATGGTTGCTTGGGAGTTCTACCAACATTACACTCTGCAGATACATACAACACAGCAGCTTACTGTAGGACAACATGAGCAACAGAAACAAAAGGATGACAGCCCCGGAGGCTCTGGAGCACATCCTTGATCACAACAGTGAAATAGAGGAGGATGTGTCTGAACATGAAGACCATCTTGAGGTCAATTCAGATTATAATGGTGCTGATTATGAGCCTTCAGATGAGGAAACTGATATACCTGTTCCTCTGTGGAGAATTTAAGAATTAAAAGCATTATTTGGTAGAATTTATAGCACCCCTAGTGGTGAATAAAATTGTCACAATGATGAGAATGTAAATTATGTTAAGAGTCACAATATATTTACTTATGGAATGTAATATAGGTTTACAGGATGTTTACTTATAGAAGATATATGTTTGCAATAAGTTTACTTGTAGGAGTCTTTTAACATAATCATTGGAAGTGTTGAACCGAAGTACAGTCACAAAGTTAGGGAATTCAAGGCAAGGCTTTTCAGAGACATCAAAGGGGACACAGAGGTGCTGGACAAATGGCCAAGGAAGGAGGAGGAGAACCGGAGACAACTGATGAGGAAGCAGACGGCCATAAAATAACAGAGAGGACTCCTGGGTAAACACCATGCGGCCGCAGGACAGAGGGCAGGTCAGAGGTGATGTCAGAGGTGATGTCACAAGGGGTCCAGCCATTGAGATGAGCAGTGGATCGATGAAGGAGGCGTCAGAGCGATTGGAAGCCAATCACTGACCCCAGAAGACGGCCTTTGTGTTTTACGACAGATTTCGGACACTTTACGACCATCAAAGGACATAAAAGGACTGTTTGCGAGGACGTGCGCCAGGCCATGGTAGTTCGCTTTGCAGGATCCGACTTGGTCGGGCCTGTGAGGGGAGTTGCACGTGGTCTCTGCTCTCGAGATGCATACTATCGATAGTGTATTATAGATTATAATTGTCATCATCAGTTTACAGTCGTCATTGTTTAATTAAATACTGTTTTGAATTTGGACCGGTTCGAGTTACTTTATGATGCGCCTGCGCAGAAAGAAGTAAACACAGCAGCGGCCTTGCGCTTCCTCCACCAGTTTCAGCCTCAACACCTCCAAGCGAGACATTCATGTCAAAAAATTGTGAAATACAGTGTTCATCCTCACCCAATACAGGTCAGCCAAGACTGTCTGCCGAAAATATTATAAAGATAGTGGCAAAATGTATTTGCACAAAGCACGCCGTGACGACATGTCACTCGTGTGCTGTGTGGAGACAGATACACAGACAAACGCATACAAACACACACACACACACACACACACACACACACACCTCGTTCATTGTGCTCATCTCTTGTTAATTTTTGTAAATGTTTCTTAACACTATAAATAAACATAAGTAAAGTTTACTCATTTAGCTTGATTTTGAGTGAGCGGGTCAATATGACCGTGAACAGCAGAGGTGTCTCATCTCCATTTAGCTACATCACCCCATGAAAAAAAGAAAGTTTCAAAATGTAAAAAGAAATTTGAAAAAAATACATGTTATGGTAGACTAATGCAATTTATATCTAGCTTTTTCCAATGTACCTAAAAAATAGTTTGAACATGTATTTTTCATGAAAACGAGTGAGTTACCCTCATTGAACTATGATCTATGGAGGGGGGAATTACTCCATTCCACTAAATACTGATTGAATTGTTAGTAAAGGTGTTGGTGATGAGGTACAAACTATATTTATTAGGATTTTTTGGTTTCTGACAACTTTTGTACGATTAAACATGCACCGGTTTTACACTGACCCGGGAACATCATTGCTGTACCTAAGAAACGAACATAACAGGAGGGTTAATTCAAGATGAATTAGTTAAATGAATCATAAACAAACAAAAGTATCAAACAATTGAACAAAACACTGATTTGATTTGTGATATTGGACAATACAAATATATTGAACTAAATCGAACAGGTAATGTAAATGCTTGTAAGTAAGTAAGAATGTTGCTGCAAGTCTCAATGCGAGTCAACAACAAAAGCAATATAATCTCAAATTCTATTTTATTATCCACTAAGGAAATTCATTTGGACGTCATTAGAAAACGTTCTCATTCTTCAAAGAAGTATATAAAGTCTAAGTGAGAAGTGAAAGCCAAAGACGTGAACAAGTTTGTGACATTTTGCCAAGTTAGGTGTTCAATGCAGCTGTCGGTGTGAATGAACCAGCTTTTCTTCATTTACCAAGCGTCTCTGCTACAGTGCATTACAGACAACTCGGGGTGAGTGACAGTCACATCCTCTTGACCGCCTCATATTTGACTGCATTGCTTTATAAAGACGGTTTTTAGCATCTAACGGCATGTCCCAGACCATCCACTCTACTGTTATACTTGTATCATAATTCTAGGTGCGTATGACAAATTTGTGAATAAAACTTTGGGGCTTTCGTTCTATCTGTGAAAAAGATTTGAGGCGTTGGGGCTTTAAACACAGCAAAAACAGTGACACCTGGTGGCATGCAAAACTTATAGCAGCCCTTTCAAGACAGACCAAAGCACTAAAATTAATGTAGATGATATTGTAAACGTCACATAGGATGCCATTTAAAGGTCTAAGTATAGTATGCCATAACAAATATCATAAAAGGTGAGAGAATAGTATGCCATTAAAATGTCCATACTTAAAACCTCTTAAACTCGAGCCCTATTTTTAGGCCTCTGCTCGAAAATGTCATACCCATACAAAAGAGAGTGTCTAACTACAAGGGGTCTTTTTGAATAATTTTGATGTTCTAATAACATAAACACTTGTGAGATTTGATCAGATGTGTAAATATCAGTGTATATGTTACTGGTTAATACTAAATGAAGATGGCACACAGCTCAAATTGAAAATGTTCAGGTTCGCCTGAAAAAAAAGCACTTTTATTGATATACTTATTTTAAATAATGCAGCTGAAAGCCTAACACTCCCAAATCATAGCACAACATGTCAGTAGTCTCACAAAAAAGATTTGGCTTTGATAAAGTGAAGCAAGCCAACGATATAGAGGTTTTAAGTACGGAGAGGTCAAGCCAAATTCTCATTTTGGAACCAGCTGTTGAAGCTGTTCTATTCTAATTTATACACTATATAACTATATATTTCACTTGTTTTATCACTAATAGTGTTCAATCTAACCTAACACAGCAGTTTGGCATCAATTTGAGAGCCAGAATCCTCTCTAAGGCTGTAAACCATGGATGATTCTCGTCTGAGCTCCAGTCTTCATGTGTGTGTTGGAAGCTCAGGAAGCCTTATGATTGGTCAATTTTGGAAAATGACACCATTTTAGAGAGACAGCGAGATCCTCCTTGTGGCACTGGCACCCCAGTGGCAGGTCTGTGGCAGGTGTCGGGACTGTGGGACCTCAGTGACTACTCAGTGGCACTTCAGCGGCAAGTGTCAGTCAGGTGCCACAACTGTGGCAGGCGAGCGACACTGTTAGGCACCTGAGCGGCACTAGTTCGGCAGCTGCTGAGCTGAGCGGGCGGAGTGGGCAGAGCCACAATTCCTGAGAACACCCATTGTTGTTACGACAGGTCAGCTGCCATAAATCAGCTGTGGCACTCTGCAGGACCCTCCACCCTGCGGGACCCTCCGACACCCCTCTGACTGCTGGCGGGACTCCTCTGACAACTATTGGCACTGGCAGCTTGCTACCTACTGACACCTACATATAAGCAGAGGAAGAGCGAAGATATTTTCAGACATGTATTTTTGGATTGGAGATTTTATGGGTTTTAATTTTAAAACGTTTTTATACTTTTAAATGATAATAAAACGGATGATTTATTTTCATTATTTTAGCCGATTGTTGTAAATGACTATAAAAGTAATGATTTGGAAAGAGTGTATTATGTTCCCTTTTGTTGCAAAACCAGCAAAATCATACTTAAATAAAATGAATGAGAAACAAAAAAGTACAACTAAAATCATAAAACTGATTTATGGCAGCTGACCTGTCGTAACAACAATGGGTATTCTCAGGAAATGTGGCTCCGCCCACTCCGCCCGTTCAGCTCAGCAGCTGCCGAACGAGTGCCTCTCAGGTGCCGAACAGTGCCTGCCTGCCACAGTTGTGGTACCTGACTGCCACAGTTCCGACACCTGCCACAGACTTGCCACTGGGGTGCCAGTGCCACAAGGAGGATCTCGGCCGCCACAAGGAGGATCTCGGCCCTATTGCCATTTTAGACACGTCAGAGTCATACGAATGCGGTAGTAGAAGCCTGGGTATGCACCTATTCAAGTTGATTGCGATCAATGCCAATCAAATTTAAAGAAGAAGAAGAAGAAGAAGTAGAAGCCTGGTGTTGATTGACAGAGTCTTTAGCCAGTAAAAATCCCAAAACAGCCGCTCACCCCCAAGCCTAAAATTCCATTCGCCAAAAGTCTGACCCCTTCCCCCCGGGTCCCACAGGTTAGGTTGACCCCCCTTTCACCAGGAAACAGAGGGGAGAGACACACAGGACATACGTAGCAGCAGTGTTCAGCCAGAAACGGGGAATTATGCCGGTCTTTTCGTGATTCTTCATACAGGTAAGGTGCTTGGATTTTTTTGGGGATAAGTGGTTTATTGTTCTGGCGTTTGTTTTCTCACAGCGTTGTACTGGTTTCACGGAGAGACATTTTGAAGATATCTCTGGCTTCTGTGTTGAATTCTCATGTTATGCGATGCTGCAGAGCTAACGACCGTTAGCTCTGTAATGTATTGCTCGGCCGTGTAGCCGTTAGCTCTGTGATGTATTGCTCGGCCGTGTAGCCGTTAGCTTCGTGATGGAAAATGGAAGTGGAGTGCATCGCTCGCCGACAAAATACGTGATATTGTGGTACATCGTCTCGTTGCTTGTAATAGTTGTGTATAGTTGTGTTTGGAGTGTGTAAAAAGTGACTTACATGATAGTTTTGCTCAGATGTTGCTGTTTCATTTGATATATAACATGTATTTTTTTTAGCTCTCGATATGTACATTTTTTCGACGGTATATGCGACCCCCTCTGAGCCAGAGAGCTCCCAAATTCGGGGGCGTCGTGTGCAGGAGGTTCATATAGCATAGAATTCATGAATAGATTAAATGTCATAACAAAGCCATAGTATAGTAGTAGTAGTAGTAGTAGTATTAGAAAGTCATAGTATAGTAAGCCATTAAAAAAATGTATATGTAGTACACCAGGAAAAGTTATTTAAAAATGTAATTTTCATAATATTATAGTATGCCATATATAATGTCTAAGAACGTCAAAGTATAGGATGCCATTTAAAGGTCTAAGTATAGTATGCCATTACAAATGTCATAAAAAGTGAAAGAATAGTGTCAATAAAATGACCATACTTCAATTATAGCTTAGAATTCATGAATTAATTAAATGTTGTAAAAAAGCCATAGTATAGTAATAGTAGTAGTATTATTATTGTATGCCATTAAAATGTCATAAAACGTCATAGTGTAGAACAGGGGTCACCAATAGGCGGACCGCGGTCCGGATCCGGACCCAGACGCTGTCCTATCCGGACCAGGACGAATAACTGATGGGTAATTGAGAATTATACATTTTGGCGGAGCGCTTCTATTTTAACCTGCACAGCTTTTCCAGCCTTTACGGTACTCCTTCAGCAGTCCTGGAAATACACCGACCAATCACATACGTTGTAAATCATCTCACGTGACGCTACTCAGCCAATCGAATATCTGTATTCGGAAACGCATCGTGAGCCGAGTTAGATTTGCGCACAGACACGGGAGACGGAGAGAAGGCAAGAAGTAAGTCGGATAATTTTACATGACGTGCTCTAAAAAGATATGTGGACCACGAAAACAGAGCTTTTAACAAAGAATGGACGAACTCTTATTTGTTCATTCTTCCTGCTGGCGCTACTAAACGACTCGTATGTTCAGATACTGTGGAGAATTACAGTATTAAGAAGTATTAGTAGTAGAATTTATAGCACCCCTAGTGGTGAATAAAATTGTCACAATGATAAGAATGTAAATTATGTTAAGAGTCACAATATATTTACTTATGGAATGTAATATAGGTTTACAGGATGTTTACTTATAGAAGATATTATATGTTTGCAATAAGTTTACTTGTAGGAGTCTTAATCATAATCATTGGAAGTATTGAACCAAAGTACAGTCACATAGGTTAGGGGGTTCTGAGCCATGAGGCAGAGAGATCAGGGGAGATAGGGTCAGTGAGGAATGCAGAGGACAGGCTCTTCACGACCATATAAGGGAATAAGTCGAGGACCAGAGACATCAAAGGGGACATCAAAGGAGACACAGAGGAGCTGGACAGATGACCAACAGAGGGGGAGGAGAACCGGAGACAACTGATGAGGAGCAGACTGCCATAAAACAACAGAGAGGACTCCTGGGTAGGACCATGTGGCCCCAGGTCAGAGGTGATGTCAGAGGTGATGTCACAAGGAGCCCAGCCACTGAGATGAGCAGCGGATCAATGAAGGTGGGGTCAGAGCGATTGGAAGCCAATCACTGACCCCAGAAGACGGCCTTTGTGTTTTACGACAGATTTCGGACACTTTACGACCATCAAAGGACATAAAAGGAATGTTTGCGAGGGCGTGCGGGAGGCCATGGCACTTCGTTTTTCAGAACCCGACTAGGTCGGACCTGTGAGTGGAGTTGCACGTGGTCTCTGCTCTCGAGATGCATACTATCGATAGTGTATTTTAGATTGTAATTGTCATCATCAGTTTACAGTTTTCATCGTTTAATTAAATACCGTTTTGAATTTGGACCGGATCGAGTTACTTTATGATGCGCCTGCGCAGAAAGAAGTAAACACAGCAGCGGCCTTGCGAATCCTCCAGTAGCTTCAGCCTCAACAATACCGTGGGCATTATTAAATGCGCCGATGTGAAACGCCACTACGAGACCAAACACACATCTTTAGACCAAACACTCCAGTCTGAACTGAGGGCAAGATGTTGAAATGTGTAGAGATTGTTTATTATAAAGTTCACTGAGACAGTTATGACGTGAAATGGATTTAACAAAAGAGAAAAAAGTTCACTCCAGCCACACTTTCCTTTTTTCCTTTTCATACATTTTTCTAAAATCAAGCAATTTCTGATGCAAGCTTTTCAAAGATTCATTTTTGTGTATTTTATTTTTAGATGGAGCCCTTATTTTACTTGAAATGAGAGAACAACATTTATTTATGTATTTCTATGTATTATTTATAATCCATCCAGTTAAATTTGAAAACGGAATTACATATTAGATTTTAAAATGTAATTGATGTGTACTTTCTTTATTTGATTTGACAGTTGTTGACTACACAGATACTTTGTTACAACTACTAGGTTTCTTGAATATATATATGACACTAAATAGCGCAAGTTTGATATTATTGTAATGTTCCGGACCTTTGCATGAGGAGATCAATCTGGACCTTTTGGAATTTTAATTGAATACCGCTGGTGTAGAATGTCATACAAAATTAAACCAGATCATCCAAGAATATAAAAGTGTTGCAAGAATGACATTTTCAGATATGTGCTCCAATTACAAGTAGTGGTTAAACATTAAGATAGATAATATAAGGTGTCAGAGATTTGTAATTTTTGGGGTTACGTTTTTTGCTGAGCTCTTATTTATTTGCGTTAACAGGTTCATTGTTTACTGTCACTAAAGTTTTCCAACAACAAATGGCAGCACGACCCGTGGCCCACTGGAAAAGTGGGCTCTTGGATTGCTTTGAGGACGCAAGTACTTGTAAGACTCAATACCCCAACTTTGACACATTTGTATTGTGTTTGGATTGAAGGCCTTATGTCTCATGTGTTGGGCCTTCTTTAGCAAGTCACTTTAGAGTTTCTACCACTTGGTGTATCTTGTGTTTTTTTTAGGTTGCTATGGTTTCTGGTGCTGCCCATGCCTTGCCGGCACGGTTTCAGGAAGACTTGGAGAGAGTCGTTGGCTCCCATTATGTGACGTATGCAGCACGGCCATATCAGCAATCTATCGCATACCTCTGTGTGTGCCTCCTGCAGTCCTGTCTCTAAGGGCTGCCATGCGAAACAGATATGGTATCAAGGTATGATGCATGTAAAGTTAATGTGCATGGGATTTTACACGATAAGTTTAATAGAACTGAAGCAATGTTGATTTACAACTTTACGTATTTTTTTCTTGGTTCTCTGCAGGGTTCTATCTGTAAGGACATTGCCGTTTCCTGTTGCTGCTGCTGGTGCTCCTGGTGTCAGATGCATCGTGAGTTAAAACATCGCGCAGAACCTCCCACCGTCTTCACTGTGCAGCATCAAAACGTAATACAAATGCAGCCTGCTCCAGTAGTGATGGCTCCTGTATACCCAGCCCAAACTGCTTTTGTGAGCTATCCAGGAGTGATGGCTATTTCATAGTGAGCTTTGTGGCCTCTCATTGCTCTGTTGTGTCTTGTGAAGGACATATCATTCAGCTCAGATCATGCTGCCGTTTGTTTTGTGAAACCAAAATCCTAAATTGTTTACCAGTGAAGATTAAAGATAATTTTGAATTGTGTCCTTTTGGTATTTCAATGACATACATAACATATTGCACAATATCATCTACATTAATTTTAGTGCTTTGGTCTGTCTTGAAGGGCTGCTATAAGTTTTGCATGCCACCAGGTGTCACTGTTTTTGCTGTGTTTGAAGCCCCAACGCCTCCAATCTTTTTCACAGATAGAACGAAAGCTCCAAAGTTTTATTCACAAACTTGTCATACGCACCTAGAATTATGATACAAGGCTGCTGTCTGTATAACAGTAGAGTGGATGGTCTGGGACATGCCGTTAGATGCTACAAGCTGTCTTTATACAGCAATGCAGTCAAATATGAGGCGGTCAAGAGGATGTGACTGTCACTCACCCCGAGTTGTCTGTAATGCACTGTAGCAGAGACGCTTGGTAAATGAAGAAAAGCTGGTTCATTCACACCGACAGCTGCATTGAACACCTAACTTGGCAAAATGTCACAAACTTGTTCACATCCTTTGCTTTCACTTCTCACTTAGACTTTATATACTTCTTTGAAGAATGAGAACATTTCCTAATGACGTCCAAATGAATTTCCTTAGTGGATAATAAAATAGAATTTGAGATTATATTGCTTTTGTTGTTGACTCGCACTGAGACTTGCAGCAACATTTTTTTCATGTTTACTTACAAGCATTTACATTACCTGTTCAAATTAGTTCAATATATTTGTATTGTCCAATATCACAAATCAAAATAAAATCAAAAATTTGCTTCAGGTGGCTTTATGATCCGTGTTCTGATCAATTGTTTGATAATTGTGTTTGTTTGTGTTTCATTTATCTAATTAATCTTGAATTGATTGATTTTGGCTGTCAATCTACAGTTTATCATTTTACAGACAGAAGCTCAAAGAATCCACATGGATTAGTTTTGGAGATTTCATTTGTTTTATAATCATTTATTACTGATATTTGATGTCAAACAATGTGTCCTACTCTTGCACATGCATATCTTCCATTGTCTGCTTCGAGGGCAAACTTAGTCCGCTGGAGTTGAATAGCTTCAAGTCTCAAGATTTGAAGACCAATGTTTTTACAATCCTCGTATTTTCTTTCCTGTTAAAAACTGCTTCCAGAGTGATGAGCTCCGAACCAGAACGATGAAGCTGGGACTGCCGGACTTGACAAAAAACCTGTTAAGAGAACATAGAAGAAAGGGAGTCAGGAAATGAGTGTGAACGGTTAATGTCAAGGAAGTTACTCTGAAGAATCCATGGTACAAATACATTCCTCAACAGATAATATCGTCCAAGATGAACATTCCTCAGTATTGGTTTACAGAAGCAAAGGATCTCATGTGAGTCATGTGTAATAATGACTCGCATGAGATCCTTTGCTTAAGGAAGAAACACCAACGAGTTGACAGCAGGATTGTTTTCGAGCAACTTGTGTGGTTCATTTAGTCAAATGAGATGGAGAAAGGTTGACATATGGAGAATCCCACAGAAATGCACCACATCAAGATATATTAAGGACTAGACAAAAAAGGACAAGAGGAGCTTACCAGTTTTTCTCGGAGAAAGCCGAGATGAAATCAGTCTGCTGGTGTTCAGGGTAGAGGAAGAGAACAGGCCAGTGCAGAGAGCGCTGCTCGTCCAGGAACACCTGAGCCCCCGTGGCCTCCTGAGAGCTGAGGCAGTCCAGGTTCAGCTGTGACATCGCTGCTGAGGAGCCTTCATCCTCATCCTCTCTGTCTGAACCGCTCTGACGAGGCTTCACAGAATGGAGGAGCTTGATGCCTCGATCCTGCACAAAGCACACAAAATAATGTCTGATAATCATTTTCAAAACAGGTTTTTATTGAATATAGAATTACTGTCAGATTTGATTGTTTGACAATATTCTGAAAAATATTATAAATTTCATTCCCACAGGTTTGACGCATAGCTAAGAGCACGTTGGGAGATTAATTTCAGTTTTAAACAGCATGTTTACCTTTATAGCAGCCAGAAGAGCTTCTTTCTCAGCATGCAGCTTTTTTTCTTTGATCTTGGCCTTCCTGGCATCTCTCTCTGTTGCTCTCTGGCACAAAAAAAAATGAACAGGGCTTTGTGTTTAACTGGAATTACTTTCAGAATAATACAGACAAAATATCACAAATGCAATCCAGTCTTCCTTTAAAACCTCCCCCACAAAATCCCTTCAACTCATTTATTATTAACTCTGTCAGCACTGTTGCCGTTCTTTGCACTGTTGGCACAGTTAGCTCTTAGTTGCTGCCATGTTGAGAGCCGCGTAGAGGCAAAACATACACTCTTATTTGCATTTAGCACTTTTAAGGAATCAAACCTTGGGTGACCTCAAGTCTGCCATCAACAAAAGTCGAATAACTTTATTGTGCTGCTTTAATCTGAAGGCTACTTTTTGACAGTCACATGTTTGTCAAAGTACAAGTCTTCTGGTGCGCCGAGGTAGCTCTCCTGACAGAGCAGACCCCCATACACCAAGGCTGAGTTTCGAATCATTCCATCTCTCTCTACCCTTTCCAGTCGATGTAACCTGTCAGTCTAATTAAGTCAAAATGGCCAAAAGATATTTAAAAACAGTACAAGACTTCTAAAATGCTTTCCGTTAAGAAATAATGACAGTAAAGATAATTCTGGTTGGCACCTATGAAATTTAAAAAACAAAACACCTCTTTCCTCTGTGACTTATGCTTCATCAATATCTCTTATTTAACTGACCAGTAGAAAAACAAATGACATTATATTAACTGTCCTGTAGTAAAAAACAAACAAAACCTTTTTGGGACATCTCCACAATATAACCTCTTTTTGATTCCTCTTGGAACAACTTAACAGGTGTAATAGATGGTAATCAAAATAAGATGGACATCCTGTTCTTAGCATCCTATTTGTTCATAGATTCCGGTTTTGCAGCTTTGTTAGTGTATAAACATGCACAAGAAGCCACTCCTAACCCATGACATATTCTTTCAGTCATTCACAGCTTCACAGTCGTCAAGAAGGTGTCTAGCTCCATCAGGTAAAACATGTTACATCTGTTTACATCTAGCGATTAAATGAAAGCTTAATGACATACTGTAAAAGTAATTTTATTAGATGAAGAGAAGTGTGGTGTCTGCATAACAAAATTATTGATTTTTCAAAACAACTGCATCCTAAGTCATTCTAAATGTCATACTGGAGCATACGTGTGACATCATAGTATGATATACTGTGGGATTATAGAAGATACTTGTATGGGAATATAATGGTGATCAAGTGATTGATGAAAAAACATTGTTAGTGAATATAGTTATTAAAATATGATGGGCATACTCTTCTCAGCATGTAGTTTGGTTTTCCTCATAGATTCAGGTTTCACAGCATTGTTCATGTTTAGCTGTGGAGAACCATATCTGCAAATTTGGAGCAATGCATTATTTAGTTTGTCATGTCAATCCTTGCATAATAATTCTCATGACTTTTACATTCTTAAGTCACTAAAATTAAAAAAATATATATAATAAGCCATTAATAAAATAAATAGCACAGTACACCATGAAAAGGAATTAAAAAAGTATAATATTCTAGTATGTCATATAAAATGTCTTAAAACGTCACATAGGATGACATTTAAAGGTCTATAAGGGGTCGGCAACCGGCGGCTCCGGAGCCACATACGGGCTCTTCAGCCCCTCTGTTGCGGCTCCCTGATAACGTCGCTGGACACGCCGCCAAAAATAAAAAATGTTTTAATAGTTTGTCAAATAAAATGTGCGCCACATCCTATTACGTCGCTGTCAAGCGCCTTTCCCTGCAGGTGGCCAATCATATATGATTTGCAGACCTCCGCCCTCGGTAAACTATTGTAAGCTATTATGTTGAGCACGTTAAGAGCTCTCTGGGAAGCAGTGTTCCTGTGTATGTGTTTGGGGCTTTTATTGTGGAGGATGAGACGGAAAAAGAAAAATAGGTACTGGTGAAGTGTGGGAGAAGTGAATAGAATTGCTGCCGTCTTGGCGCAGATTACGGAGCCCCGTGTTTATTATTTTACTATTATCATAAAGTATTGGTGCAACATTAACCCTCGGCTACAATATCAATAGATAAATCCAAAACAGGTAGCAATAAAATGTCAAGAATTGTCTTTATTCTTGTTCTATAATTTCACAAATACAACAAACTATAGTTTTTGTATATATAATATAACTATATACAAAACTTTATGAGCCGTGATATCAAATAGCTTCTGCGGCTCCAGACACATTTTATTTGGTGCAAAATGGCTCTTTGGATGGTAAAGGTTACCGACCCCTGGTCTAAGTGTAGTATGCCTTAACAAATGTCATAAAAGGTGAGAGAATAGTAAACCATTAAAATGACCACACTTAACATATAGCATAGAATTCATGAATAGATTAAATGTCATAACAAATCCATAGTATAGTAGTAGTAGTAGTATTATCGTATGCCATATATAATGTCATAAAACGTCATAGTGTAGAATGTCATAAAAAATGAAACCAGATCATCCAAGAATATAAAAGTGGTGCAAGAATGACATTTTCAGATATGTGCTCCAATTACAATTAAGATATACAATATAAGGTGTCAGCGATTTGTGATTTTTGGGGTTACGTTTTTTGCTGAGCTCTTATTTCTGTGCGTTAACAGGTTCATTGTTTACTGTCACTAAAGTTTTCCAACAACAAATGGCAGCACGACCCGTGGCCCACTGGAAAAGTGGGCTCTGTGATTGCTTTGAGGACGCAAGTACTTGTAAGACTCAATACCCCAACTTTGACACATTTGTATTGTGTTTGTATTGAAGGCCTTATGTCTCATGTGTTGGGCCTTCTTTAGCAAGTCACTTTAGAGTTTCTACCACTTGGTGTATCTTGTGCTTTTTTAGGTTGCTATGGTTTCTGGTGCTGTCCATGCCTTGCTGGCACGGTTTCAGGAAGATTTGGAGAGAGTCGTTTGCTCCCATTATATGACATATGCAGCCCGGCCATAACAGGAATCATTGGCATACCTCTGTGTGTGCCTCCTGCAGTCCTGTCTCTAAGGGCTGCCATGCGAAACAGATATGGTATCAAGGTATGATGCATGTAAAGTTAATGTGCATGGGATTTCACACGATAAGTTTAATAGAAGTGAAGCAATGTTGATTTACTTACAAATACTTTTTTCTTGGTTCTCTGCAGGGTTCTATCTGTAAGGACATTGCCGTTTCCTGTTTCTGCTCCTGGTGCTCCTGGTGTCAGATGCATCGTGAGTTAAAACATCGCGCAGAACCTCCCGCCGTCGTCACTGTGCTGCATCAAAACGTAATGCAAATGCAGCCTGCTCCAGTAGTGATGGCTCCTGTATACCCAGCCCAAACTGCTTTTGTGAACTATCCAGGAGTGATGGCTATTTCATAGTGAGCTTTGTAGCCTCTCATTAGTCTGTTGTGTCTTGTGAAGTCATGGTAATGCAAGTTTATTTGTATAGCACATTTCAACAACAAGGTAATTCAAAGTGCTTCACATAAAACCATTAAAAGCATCAAAACATAAGGCCAAAGAAAAGGAGATTTAAAAACAATTAAGAACTGGGACTTTGTTCCAGATATGTGGAGCAGAAAGACTGAACGCTGCTTCTCCATGTTTAGTTCTGACTCTCGCAACAGAAAGTAGACCGGTCCCAGTGGACACGTTTTTCCAAATCCTGTTGAGGCATAAGTCCTCTAATCCTTGATATATTCTTCAGGTGATAGTAGGCTGATTTAGTAATTGTCTTGATATGGCTGTTCAGGTTGAGGTCTGAAGCCATAACTACACCTAGATTTCTGGCTTGGTTTGTGGTTTTTAACATCAGTGATTGAAGCTGAGCGCTGACTTTCAATCGTTCATCCTTGGTACCAAAAACAATTACTTCTGTTTTATCTTTGTTTAATTGAAGACAGTTCTGGCACATCCAGTTGTTGATTTGTTCAATGCATTCACCCAGCCTTTGTATGGGATTATAGTCTCCTGGTGATATAGTTACGTAGATTTGTGTGTCGTCTGCACAATTATGATAACACACTTTGTTGTTTTCCATAATCTGAGCTAGTGGAAGCATGTAGATGTTGAACAGAAGAGGCCCCAGTATTGAACCTTGGGGAACACCACATGTCATTTTAGTCAGCTCTGATGTGTAATTAGCTACAGACACAAAGTATTCTCTGTCCTTCAAGTAGGATTCAAACCAGTTAAGTGCTGGGCCAGAGAGTCCCACCCAAATGTTTTTGTCTTTCTAGTAGTATGTCAAGGACATATCATTCAGCTCAGATCATGCTGCTGTTTGTTTTGTTAAACCAAAATCCTAAATTGATTTACCAGTGAAGATTAAAGATTATTTTGAATTGTGTCCCTTTGGTATCTCAAACATATTGCACAATATCATCTACATTAATTTTAGTGCTTTGGTCTGTCTTGAAGGGCTGCTATAAGTTTTGCATGCCACCAGGTGTCGCGGTTTTTGCTGTTTAAAGCCCCAACGCCTCAAATCTTTTTCACAAACGGAACGAAAGCCCCAAAGTTTTTAATTGTCCATCACTAAAAGTACTTGTCGTACGCAACTATAATTATGATACAAGGCTGCTGTCTGTATAACAGTAGAGTGGATGGTCTGGGACATGCCGTTAGATGCTACAAACTGTCTTTATACAGCAATGCAGTCAAATATGAGGCGGTCAAGAGGATGTGACTGTCACTCACCCCGAGTTGTCTGTAATGCACTGTAGCAGAGACGCTTGGTAAATGAAGAAAAGCTGGTTCATTCACACCGGCAGCTGCATTGAACACCTAACTTGGCAAAATGTCACAAACTTGTTCACATCCTTTGCTTTCACTTCTCACTTAGACTTTATATACTTCTTTGAAGAATGAGAACGTTTTCTAATGACGTCCAAATGAATTTCCTTAGTGGATAATAAAATACAATTTGAGATTATATTGCTTTTGTTGTTGACTCGCACTGAGACTTGCAGCAACATTTTTTCATGTTTACTTACAAGCATTTACATTACCTGTTCAAATTAGTTCAATATATTTGTATTGTCCAATATCACAAATCAAAATAAAATCAAAAATTTGCTACAGATGGCTTCATGATCCGTGTTCTGATCAATTGTTTGATAATTGTGTTTGTTTGTGTTTCATTTATCTAATTAATCTTGAATTGATTGATTTTGGCTGTCAATCTACAGTTCATCATTTTACAGACAGAAGCTCAAAGAATCCACTTGGATTAGTTTTGGAGATTTCATTTGTTTTATAATCATTTATTACTGATATTTGATGTCAAACAATGTGTCCTACTCTTGCACATGCATATCTTCCATTGTCTGCTTCGAGGGCAAACTTAGTCCGCTGGAGTTGAATAGCTTCAAGTCTCAAGATTTGAAGACCAATGTTTTTACAATCCTCGTATTTTCTTTCCTGTTAAAAACTGCTTCCAGAATGATGAGCTCCGAACCAGAACGATGAAGCTGGGACTGCCGGACTTGACAAAAAACCTGTTAAGAGAACATAGAAGAAAGGGAGTCAGGAAATGAGTGTGAACGGTAAATGTCAAGGAAGTTACTCTGAAGAATCCATGGTACAAATACATTCCTCAACCGATAATATCTTTAAGATGAACATTCAAGTACAGGTTGAAATATAAATTACAAGAAAGTCATAAACACCCGGCAGTTAATCAAAATGGAAAACTCTTGGTGGTATAAATCAAAATGAAATCACACTTAAAAACACTTTATCTCGGTGGATGTACCTTTTATGCTGCAAGACTTTTAAAAGTGACGTCTCTGGGTTTACTTGGTAGAGTGTCTCCTTCTCCTCATCTTCAAAGTACAGCTGGAAAGTGAAGAGGGATCAAATGTAATCGGGATCAACAATTGATTATTGTCATTTCTGTTGATATAACCACACTATTTTTGGTAATGAAATGTAACTCTTGTTTGACAGTTGTACTCTGGACTACTGATCAGAAGACGGGTATTCTTAAATACATATTATAAAATATCACTGTAGCAATATAGCAATATGGCCAAAATCTTTTATCTATTCAATTTTAATTCATTAAATAACTAACTAAAACACTAAATTAAACACTTGACAAATGATAATGTATTTAAGGACTTACGTGCAAAATGAACAAAGCTATACACTGACTATGTTTACATGCTTGCACACAAACAGAGTAATCCCATTAGGGAAATACTTTGACTTCATTGAGTTTGATCAGACCTTGTGAAAACTGTACGTTAGTATGTGCCTGTTATTATCAATTTAGACAAGTTAATTGTGTATCGTCTATATACAGTATATATCTCGATGTATGATTTCATCACAATAAGATTCCAGTGACAGAGGATACATGATCATATTGAATTATCGCCCAGCTTTATGTAACAGACATCGGTGAATGTAGTCCTGCTTAAGTTTGTAAGAAAAATACAATTTCACAACTTTAAGGCTGCAGAACAGAAGCACAGATCTACTGTATGTGTCCTAAATGACCAATAACATTTAGCTAAAACACACAAACCTGCAAATCTTTTGGGTGGTATTTTCTGTCCACGTCCCACGGTGGAAGTTCTTCTCCAAACATAACTGCCAGGTGATCTATAAAACTGAACCAGACAAATTGCAGCTGTGTTTCTAACTACAGTCACTTAAAATGTGGAACTCAATTTAGTCAAATGAGATGGGGAAAGGTTGACATATGGAGAATCCCACAGAAATGCACCACATCAAGATATATTAAGGACTAGACAAAAAAGGACAAGAGGAGCTTACCAGTTTTTCTCGGAGAAAGCCGAGATGAAATCAGTCTGCTGGTGTTCAGGGTAGAGGAAGAGAACAGGCCAGTGCAGAGAGCGCTGCTCGTCCAGGAACACCTGAGCCCCCGTGGCCTCCTGAGAGCTGAGGCAGTCCAGGTTCAGCTGTGACATCGCTGCTGAGGAGCCTTCATCCTCATCCTCTCTGTCTGAACCGCTCTGACGAGGCTTCACAGAATGGAGGAGCTTGATGCCTCGATCCTGCGTAAAGCACACAAAAAAATACGTCCGATAATTATTTTTAAAACAGGATTTTATTGAATATAGAATTAGTGATGTGATTGCTTATAGTATTATAATGAATATTAATTTCATTCCCACAGGTTTGACGCATAGCTAAGAGCACGTTGGGAGATTAATTTCAGTTTTAAACAGCATGTTTACCTTTATAGCAGCCAGAAGAGCTTCTTTCTCAGCATGCAGCTTTTTTTCCTTGATCTTGGCCTTCCTGGCATCTCTCTCTGTTGCTCTCTGTGGCACAGAAAAAATGAACAGGGCTTTGTGTTTAACTGGAATTACTTTCAGAATACTACAGACAAAATATCACAAATGCAATCCAGTCTTTCTTTTCCCCCCCCCCCCACAAAATCCCTTTAACTCATCTATTATTATACCTTGTGTTTATCTGCTGCTGCTCTCAGCTCCTGCAGCGTCTTGTCAGTAGGATGAGCCTTGAGCCCCTCGTCACACCACTGGACAGCCTCTGCAAAGTTACGCAGCTCGATACAACTCTGAGCACCTGCAGAAACGCATGTAAGGCACACGGGAGTGTTTTGGTCCTTATTCTATGTAGTGTTTTGCTTTGTTATGATTACTATATACTGTTAAGCTGTGACATTATCATAGAATTTCTAACCATATTCACGGTGATATTCTTGGACTAGACAGGCTAATGTTACATACCTCTGATCAAGGCTTTGAGGTGGTCTGGTTTAATCTTCTTTGCAGCTCCAGCATCGTTCAACGCAGAGCGCATGTTACCTGAGTGATATAAACCAGAAAACATGAGGATGAAACACATGCAGATGTTTTTATGTGTAAAAGTATTCTGTGAAATAAGCACATGGCTGCTCATCACCTGTGAACAACAGCGTACTTTATTTTATAATCCCGTATTTTAACTGCTGCACTATTCTATGTCTTCAGTTTCACTTATGTGAATACATATTCTATGAGCACTGTTGGAGGAACTAAGAAATGCATTGACTGCTTCACTGTAATTGTTGTGCATATGACAATATAGAGCTTGAACATATTCTTTGTAAACCATCTTATTGGGTTCATGCACAACAACCCATATCCGTATGCATCTGTACGACATGTGAATAAGAGATCCTTGCCCAGGTGAAAGTGTGCTGCAGCCCGGTTGGTGAGCAGGACTGTGTCGAGCTCCTGGTTTCCACATTTCTTCTTCAGACCTGCCGTGTAGGACAGTATGGCCTTCTCGTAGTTCTTCTCCTTGAAAAACGCATTCCCCTCGTCTTTCAGGCTCGTTGCTTGCTCTGGGAACGAATAAGAGGATATGAACCGAATCGTTAACATGTAACTAAGTCTACAAGATCTGTTTTGACTGAAGCTTGAGGGACCCACCTACCTTCTGGGGGTCTATCTTCATCGTGTACAATGGCCTGCAGACAAGCTAGTTCCGGGTATTTTAGTGGGTCTATCTCGTCAGGGGCTTTTTTCATGAACATAGGTATTCTATCAAACTCCTGAATGAGACAAAAACAGAGAAATCTCTATAGACGGACAGGAAATGCAACGTTACCTCTATGAAGTTAGCGTTTAACGTTAGCTTGCTGGCTTACAACAACAAAACGCCCATTTACGTAGCGATATCGCTCTTCTTCTAGTGTTATTAACCGATAGCTTCTACATGTTAACGTTACCTCCTCCCAGTTGTCTTTACTGAAGGCATTTTTATAATTGTGATTCTTGAATTTGTCCATGAACTCGTCCATGCCATCGTCGCTGTCATGTTGTGCCTCCGATGACGCCATTTTGGATCAAAATATATGTCTGAAGCGCTATTTTGTTGTTTATAAATCTTATATAAACTGTGACATTGGATTGCCAGCAGCAGCACATCGGCTGTTAACGTTAACTTTTCTAGACGTTACCCGACTTCTTGTTTACACATATGCTTGGGCGGTACTACGGGAATAAAGATCCGTGCGGAAACACAGTACCAACCGGTTTGGTCCGCCACCGCCTGACCAAGAAATTATGAATAATGTATCTATCTAATCTATGATTAAACAGTCGGAGATGGTAAAGTACTATATACATTTACTCAAATGCAAATTAAAGGTAATTGGTCTTTGCGATGGAATTTATAGGGAAATAATTTGTACATCACCCATAACAGCTAAATTTACTAATTACTTTCAGGTAGTATTTTTGCTACAAAACACAAAATTATATATAATAGCCAATTATGAATTTTCATAATAAATGATAATTATAGACCACTACTCTATTAAATACAATTTGAAGTTGGTTCAAAATAACTGACAATAATACAAATATGTCTCTTAAACTTGTCAAATCTACATTTTGTGATCATTTAACTTGGTTGTACGTTTTCGACACACAGCGTTTTGAAAGCAAGACTTGTACATGTAATGTAGTAATTTCATATTGGGGCATGATGATAAAGTGGTGGAAAGTCAGTAAGTTCATTTTAAGATAATAGTACTTTTCTGTATTTTCACCTGTAATGGAGTATTTACAATATCTATATACTGTGGTATTTTACTAATGTAAAGAACTGAGTACTTATTTCACCACTATAATTGCCAGCATTGAGTTGTACTAAGAGGTCAGTTGTATGTTACAGATGCAAAACCCGACAGCAAATTGTGATTATTTCTCTTCACCTCTTATGTTTTTATTTACATGGAAACACAAAAGACTGTAAAAAAGGAAATTGAATCATTCTTGTGTATTACAACATGAACCAAATGCAATTTAATATCCCCAAATGTTCATTATCAAGCTATTATTGTGACAGTTACTTTATCAGCAGGTACATTTTAAGTTTTTATAAATAAACTCCTCTTAGACAAAAACATATAAGCCTTTTCTGTTCTTCCCCCACCACCTCACTAATTGCATCATACACAGAAACATAAAATAAAACATGTATTTCCACATTCAGAGTTGTTATTCACACAGTTTTCACTCTTCCCAAAAGATCTAACAGTTCATCTTTACTGAGAAACATTGTCTCACACGTCTCCTGACAAATCACCTCAAACCTGGGTGTTTCCTCCAGAGCTCCCTGTCCTACTACAACAACATACGGGTAGCCCAGTCTGTTGGCATCCTTCAGCCTCTTTCCAATGGTCATCTGAGTACGATCGTCTAGAACAACTTCACCTCTCAAATGAGGCCCGGTCTCTCCCAAAGTGTGAACCAATTCCTCAGCTAAAACTGCAGCGTCATCCACCTTACTGCCCTTCTTTGGGGGTAAAACACACACCTGGTAAGGGGCGAGAAGGCCGGGCCAGCGAATCCCCTCTTCTGTTGACAGAACCTCAATGGCTGCGGCGAGAATACGGGTTACCCCAAGACCATAGCAGCCCATCTCTGCAATACTAGGCTTGTTCTGTGCATTGCTGAAGGTGGCATTGAATATATGAGAGTACTTTTTACCCAGGTAAAAGGTGTGGCCGACCTCGATACCCTTTGACTCCACCAGCGTGCCAGTTTTGCACTGTGGGCAGTCAGTTCTGTCCGATGACATGGTCTCTACATTAGCAGAAAAGGAGCAGTTTCCACAGACCAGAAGCCGATCCTCACCTATGTCTGCTGGCAGCTGGAACTCATGGGAGAGTTTACCGCCGATGTTGCCCGTGTCCGCCTGCACCTGAACGCACCGCAGACCCAGCCGGGCAAAGAGCCTGGCGTATGCCTGGCACACAGATTCATAGGTCTCGTAAGCCGCTTCTTCACTCGCATCAAACGAGTACATGTCCTTCATGTAGAACTCCCTCCCTCGAAGCAGACCATACTTCGGCTTTGGTTCATCTCGGAATTTGCGGGTGATCTGTCGTTTGTTTTAATAAATCATGATTAAAAAAAATGGCAGCTTATTATAATAAATACACTAGTGGCAAGAGGATTAAAGGCTACCTGATAGAGAAGCAAAGGGAGCTGTCTGTAGGAGAGAGTCGTCTGGTGAGCGACCAGAGTCGTCACTGCCTCCTCATGCGTGGGACCCAAGCAGTAGTCGGCCCCGTGGCGGTCTTTCAGACGGAACAGCTCCTTTCCCATCAAGTCCCAGCGCTCACTGGTCTTCCAGAGATCAGCAGCGCACAAACTGGGCATGTCCAGCTTCTGCCCACCGATCCCGTGCATCTCTTGGTCAATTACTCTTACCTGTGGATTTAAGACTGCAGTTATTACATGTATATACATTAATACTCAACCTTACCTCCCCAATAGACTTTGCTCTAATATTTTCTTTTTTGTTATGAATAATAAACACTTCCATCTGTTCAGGCCTCTAAAATAATATTTAAATAAACCAATCTGAAAATGAAAACATTAATTATATATTCACTTTGTTTTACTGAAAAATGTGCGAACTATAAACCAGAAACCAAAATAACCATATGCACATGATTTATCTTTTAGTCTTTTGGGGTGGTTGCTTGTTTTCAAAATGTATATAAATAAAGAAGTATTGATGAAAAGAGGAAGACAGCAAATTCAAAAAATTAACCATCAACAATGATATACACTTGTATGGGTCACAGATTCATGTCAGAAAAATCAAAGTTTGTGGACATGACACAGCCAGATTCACCAGGACTACTTGGCGTGTATAATCATACTTTAATATGCGTTTGATTGTATAACAAAAACTAGTCTCACCAGCTTCTCCATGGAGCGGACGAGGGCAGGAAGGTAGTAGTAACAACCGGGATTGGACGGATGGATGAGGCCGGCCTGCTGCATCAGCCGTTGACTCTTACAAGTCACCTCTCCTTGCAGCCGGCTGTCCTGCCCCACATCACGCAGGTTTGAGGGCTGGTAGAGGCGGGACACCAGGAGTGTGGGTTTGATACGTTTGGAGTTGGTGGAGGCAGGAACAGTGGTCTGCTCAGCACATCCTGAATGGTTCCTCCCGGGAAGTACTGAGGTTCTGTAGAGCCGCTGGAAGACTCTCGGCCAAATGTGATTCATTACCGGCTCCATGGTAGATCCAGACCTACGAGACGAGACAAATCCTTAAGCGCTGGAACTATTACTCAGTTCATAGAGAAAAATTTGCTTTTCTAAAAGTAATTGTTTGAGTAATTTTTCAAGTGAAAATGCCAAATATTCTCTGGTTCCAGCTTCTCAGAAGTGAGTTGCTCAACAAAACAAGACATTTTGGGCTCAGATAAATTGTAATGAGCATTTTCTCTATTTTCTGGAATTTTATTTTAAGAAAATAATTGACAAACTAGTCAATAATGAAAATAATAATGGAGAACTACATAAACAAACTTACTCAAGTGTTTAAATACAAATCTGAGGTACATCTACTTTATCCATATTATTCTACTTTACAGTTTCAGTGGGAAATACTCTACACAGTGTGGACAAAATGTATTTATACCCAAATACATTTAGCTAATAATACTAATGTTCTTTTACATAAGTAGTATTTTTAATGCGTTTGCTTTACTTATGCCATATTTAATATTGTAGAACTACAAATTAAACTTAAAAGGTAAAGGATCCGAGTACTTCTTCCACCAATGTTGCACATAACCTAGGTTTTAATTTCATTTTAAGAGGTGGAAAGTAACTAATTAAATGGACTCAAGTACTGTACTTAAGTAGTTTTAAAGTAGTTGCATTTCACTTGAGTATTTACATTTTATGCAACTTTACACTATTACTTCAATACATTTTGGAGGCAAATATTGTACTTTTTACTCCACTACCCACAGTTATTTTGTAGGTCCAGATTGATAATCAAAAATATAACAAATATGATGTATCATCATGGATAAAGATAAAGACTTTATTGATCTCTTGGTGGAATCCACACGCTGCTCAGAAGTATAGATAGTAAGACATAAGTCCCACCTTTATTAGCTGCAACATTAAGTAATGTACATAATAATGCATGAAATATTAAAACTACTCAATCAAATGTTTCTGAAATGCCATTCTGCATAACGATAACAGACTTCAGTAACTTTTTAAATGCAGGACTTTTACTAGTAACGAAGTATTTCCACCCTGTGGTATTGCTAATATTACTTACGTTAAATATCTGAGTACTTCTTCCACCACTAACACAAACACACGTGATCTAAATGATAGTCGCTGCTGCATAAAAAGGTAAACAGGTGAAGTCAAGGTCGTCAAGACTACATGTCCATGCAGCTATCCATTTAACGTTAGTCCTTAAATGCAGAGGATTGGTTGTAGATGTAGATGCCAGATGTCTAAAGTGTCCACAACAGGTAACAGTTAACGTTACATATCAATAAATCCTGCTCAGGTGGACAGTTTCACGTTAGCAGTTTAGCTCGCTGAACTTAGCTTCCTCAGTTAGCACATAACGACGGAGCTACGCAACAAGTAAAGAAGACTCTTGGGACCGACAACTACTGTCTGGGTGTTCCGAGCAGATTATCTCAGTAGATGAGCAAATAGGGACATTTCTATAAAGTTGACATACTGCAAAACATTGAGGTCCCTGCAACATGCTGTTTTCTTCAGCTAGTTACATATCCGGAGACTCGTCTCTTTAATGCTACATCGCCCCCTGTAGGTGTGGAGGGGTAACGCGGTGGAGTCTGTCTGGTTTTCAAACTTATCCGTTTTCGGTGCTCTGAAACTCTGGCCTAGTGTTGACGCTCAGTGTAAATGTAGCACAAGATATGTGTTTTAAAATGCACACGTAGTAGTGTGGACATTGCCTCAGTCGAAGGTGGCGTTATAAAGGACTACAGGAGGTGTTTATAATAAATACCTCTGAGTATAATGCAGTTCAGAAAATATAATTTAATATAATAAACACCTGAAAAAAATATGATTATAGAAATCATAAAAATACATTTTATGACACAATAGTTGTATTGGATGTTATTATTGTACAGGTGTAAATCATCATATAACTAGAAAATGCATTTCCTGCTGAAAATGCGTTGGAATGCTGAAAGCTGAAATGAATTGCAAAAACATTGCTGAAAATGGATATCCAATTAAAAAAAAAAAATTGAAAAAAGCTTAAATCAAACTAACAGTACGTTTGATTTCCCCTCAGTGCATCTCAGCACTGTGGTTGTTTAACCGAAACATTAAAGTCATAAATAGACTTTAGAATAGAAATTTGATCTAGTCTGAAGCCACATTTCTACGATAATCTTTAAATTCTTGGTGGTTTTTAACTCTTTTTAACCAGATTTAGGATCTTAAAGCTTTGTAACCTCTTCAATGTCAAGGAGGAATTATAATCAAATCATATATAATAAAAAAAGTCCAAGCACAAGTTGTTCTTTGATCATTTGATCGACTGTGAATTTGCACCACTGAAGCAAAAATATCAAGCGGTTTCTTGCATATTATGTGATTAATAGGATTAATTACTTTAGTGTTACGTTGTGTTGAGTCAAATTACCAGAAATACAAGCCTGATTTATACATTTCATTCCTAAACACGTGGAAAACATTATTTATTGTGGCTGTTAACCGTATTTTCTGATTTATGGAGCGATGGAGAGATTTCCATAATTCTCTCCAAAAACAAACCTGTTGACTAATATGCCAACAAAATTAATCAGTTTAACTGGCTTTATCCAATATTCACATTTTTGTTGTGTGTTGACATATATGGATATATATATACTTTATTAATCCCACAAGGGGAAACGTGTTCGCTACAGCAGCATTAAACTGTAGTGCAAAGATTTAACCAAAAAACAGTTTAACGGTGTTATAGTTTGTGAATGATTTGGCCAGAGGAGATTGTTATGCTATAATAGTTACGTAATTGCTAGCTGCTAAGCTAACGTACGATAGATAACGTTAGCTTAGCAGAACTGAACAATTTGGATTGAGCGAGGAGTCGCTAAAAAATGGAGCGAACTACGAGTGTTTACATGTTAAGTGTTTACATGTTAAGATGTACAGCAGCTAATGAGCCGCTTGTACTGAATAATAAACACACAGTTAGCTTAGTTTAGCTGGCGCGATCAACAGCGAGACAGGCTGAGACCGGAAGTGAGAGGGTACGCTTAGCGTAACACGTCATCGCGTCAACAACGTCACAAAGTAAATTACGTCATGGCAAATTGCTTTCAAGTTGAAAGGCTTTGATATCTAAACCCAGCATGTCCCGTCAGTTACAGTTGGTTACAATAATAGTTATAATATACAATGGCTGCATCACAGACACGAGAGATGGACGAAATAGTGAACGTCAGATCAACCATTGAACCACTGATCAAATCCTTCTTTAAAAAGATGACAGCTGAACAGAAGGAACAGCTTAAATCATGCACCACAGAGAACGCCACCCGAGTCCTGGTGCACACCACCCGATTCCTGGTGCTAGAGCTGATTTGGGATGTCATAAAGGCATTAATTAAAGCCCTCCTGACAACTGTTAGGAACACGAACCTGGAGGTGACAAAAGAATGCATCAAGTCCAGTCTGAGAGACGCAGTGACCAACAGCTTTAAAGCTGCTCTGTGCATCAGAAACATCACAGACCTCGATCAGTTGACGGACATGATCATAAAAGAGGTCATGGTCAGAGTCCAAAAGTCCGTCTTGCCTCTTCAAGACAATCTGATGGAGACCATCACTCCCGACAGTCGCACGATGCTTCCACTCACTTCCAACATGATCACGGTGTTTGCAAGCGAACACCTTAAGAGCGATGACCCGGATTCTTCCAGCTCTATAGTGAAAGACGATTGTCTGCCTGCTGAGGGATCAGAGTCATCTTCAGTATCTGGGAGTTGTGACCCGGATTCTCACAGACGTAAGGGGAAAGGCAAGAGGCCGGCCGTTAAGGGATCAGAGTCAACATCAGTGCCTGAGAGCGATTACTCGGATTCCCACAGCAAGAGGAAAGGCAAGAGGCCGGCCGTTAAGGGATCAGAGTCAACATCAGTGCCTGAGAGCGATTACTCGGATTCCCACAGCAAGAGGAAAGGCAAGAGGTCGGCCGTTAAGGGATCAGAGTCAACATCAGTGCCTGAGAGCGATTACTCGGATTCCCACAGCCCTATGGTGATACAGGTGTTGCCGGCCGCAAGCGAACACCTTAAGAGCGATGACCCGGATTCTTCCAGCTCTATAGTGAAAGACGATTGTCTGCCTGCTGAGGGATCAGAGTCATCTTCAGTATCTGGGAGTTGTGACCCGGATTCTCACAGACGTAAGAGGAAAGGCAAGAGGCCGGCCGTTAAGGGATCAGAGTCAACATCAGTGCCTGAGAGCGATTACTCGGATTCCCACAGCAAGAGGAAAGGCAAGAGGCCGGCCGTTAAGGGATCAGAGTCAACATCAGTGCCTGAGAGCGATTACTCGGATTCCCACAGCAAGAGGAAAGGCAAGAGGCCGGCCGTTAAGGAATCAGAGTCAACATCAGTGCCTGAGAGCGATTACTCGGATTCCCACAGCCCTATGGTGATACAGGTGTTGCCGGCCGCAAGCGAACACCTTAAGAGCGATGACCCGGATTCTTCCAGCTCTATAGTGAAAGACGATTGTCTGCCTGCTGAGGGATCAGAGTCATCTTCAGTATCTGGGAGTTGTGACCCGGATTCTCACAGACGTAAGAGGAAAGGCAAGAGGCCGGCCGTTAAGGGATCAGAGTCAACATCAGTGCCTGAGAGCGATTACTCGGATTCCCACAGCAAGAGGAAAGGCAAGAGGCCGGCCGTTAAGGGATCAGAGTCAACATCAGTGCCTGAGAGCGATTACTCGGATTCCCACAGCCCTATGGTGATACAGGTGTTGCCGGCCGCAAGCGAACACCTTAAGAGCGATGACCCGGATTCTTCCAGCTCTATAGTGAAAGACGATTGTCTGCCTGCTGAGGGATCAGAGTCATCTTCAGTATCTGGGAGTTGTGACCCGGATTCTCACAGACGTAAGAGGAAAGGCAAGAGGCCGGCCGTTAAGGGATCAGAGTCAACATCAGTGCCTGAGAGCAATTACTCGGATTCCCACAGCAAGAGGAAAGGCAAGAGGCCGGCCGTTAAGGGATCAGAGTCAACATCAGTGCCTGAGAGCGATTACTCGGATTCCCACAGCCCTATGGTGATACAGGTGTTGCCGGCCGTTGAGGAAGGATCAGAGTCAGGTGAGGGTGATTCGGCGACTCGTCTTAGTTTCCAGACGCAGGAACCTAAGAGGAAAATGGCCGTGAACATCTTCTTGGAGGTTCTGGTCACGCGAATATTGAGGAAGTCCAAGGTGACCTTGAAAAACGTGCACACCACTGACCTCGCCAAACGTCTGTTCGTGAGGACGTGGGCCGCGGTCAATCGAGTCGACTTCGATTTGTCCCCGCAAACCTTCAAGAACCTCGACAAGATCATTTTCAAAGATTTGTGCAAGACGTGTGGCTCCACAGAAATGGTGCTGATGGCCATGGACAAAGGGGATCTGGCACTTGAGAACTACATCGCCTCCGCCGTCAAAGATCACCTCGTTACACCACCAAAGAAGAGCATTGGCATCCACCAGTTCTTCTCTTCCGTGGGCCAAGCCATCACTAACATTTACAAGTGGAGGAATAGGGTCCACGTCAAATAGTCTACTTGTCATCATTCAATGTAAATAGAATGAATAGTCTGATGGTAGGTGTCTGCCATCAGTGTGAATGTTAATAGTTAGACTAACATTTACAAGTGGAGGAATAGGGTCCACGTCGAATAGTCTACTTGTCATCATTCAATGTAAATAGAATGAATAGTCTGATGGTAGGTGTCTGCCATCAGTGTGTGAATGTTAATAGTCTGATGGTAGGTGCAACTCGTCCCGACGCAGTAAACATGGGGCTGAGAGAGTGATTCTCACAGCCCCATGGCTCCTTTAGCGACTCGTCCCGACGCAGTAAATGTCTGAATGTGAATAGTCTGATGGCAGGTGTCTGCCATCAGTGTGTGAATGTTAATAGTCTGATGGTAGGTGTCTGCCATCAGTGTGTGAATGTTAATAGTCTGATGGTAGGTGTCTGCCATCAGTGTGTGAATGTTAATAGTCTGATGGTAGGTGTCTGCCATCAGTGTGTGAATGTTAATAGTCTGATGGTAGGTGTCTGCCATCAGTGTGTGAATGTTAATAGTCTGATGGTAGGTGTCTGCCATCAGTGTGTGAATGTTAATAGTCTGGTGGTAGGTGTCTGCCATCAGTGTGTGAATGTTAATAGTCTGGTGGTAGGTGTCTGCCATCAGTGTGTGAATGTTAATAGTCTGGTGGTAGGTGTCTGCCATCAGTGTGTGAATGTTAATAGTCTGATGGTAGGTGTCTGCCATCAGTGTGTGAATGTTAATAGTCTGATGGTAGGTGTCTGCCATCAGTGTGTGAATGTTAATAGTCTGATGGTAGGTGTCTGCCATCAGTGTGTGAATGTTAATAGTCTGATCTAGTCTTTCCGACCACTCAAAGCATTTTCACACTACTTGTCATCATTCAATGTAAATAGAATGAATAGTCTGATGGTAGGTGTCTGCCATCAGTGTGTCAATGGGTGCATGATGACAAGTAGTGTGAAAATGCTTTGAGTGGTCGGAAAGACTAGAAAATACAGTACAATACATAACCCCCCCCCCCCATGTTTTTTCTCCTGGTTTGCAGGAATACTTTCCACCAAATACTCCTACATCCAGTTCCTATTAAACAGATTTGATTTTGGGAAGTATTTGTTCCATAATGTTGTATATTATGAGTTTGTTGTTGCAAAAGGATTTTCTAAAATGTAGAACCTGATGGTGAAATTTAGAGAGCTTAAGAGGCAATTTGGTGACATTGTTATTGCATTTATAGACAAATCCAATTCCCATCTAGTCAAACATAGTTTAAAGGAACATGAGATTCTGCCACAGGATTTAAAACGATGCGTCAACCAGTTCAGTTCTAAAGTTGCATTCTTTTAAAGTCCGTCGTCTGATAAGTCCACCTTCTGACGAGGCTTTGTGAGAAAGTGAGTGATATAGTGAGTTTGATTCCTCCAAATTAAAGTCGAGTTGGTTTCTAGACTTAACAAGGTCTATAAGGGATTGTGAAGATGCAGGGTGAACACCTCTAGAGATGCTTCTCCATTTTGGTGAAACACGTTCTACTTGGTTTGATTAAGCAGCTCACAACCTTATAAATATATAAGTAAATAAATACATAAATGCCAATGTAACATGTGCGATCTTCTTTTAGAGTAAAAAGGAATTTAAGGACCAGTTGTAATGGTTTTAGATACTAGGCTCATCTACGGAGCCCAATTTAGTAAAGGAACCACTGAGAGTCACAGGTTATAAGTTTAACCAAGCATTGTATTGTGATTACTTTCCAAACAAAAATGTATTACATACAAAAATAATTAAAGTTCATAAGTCTCAGTTCAGTTCATTCCTCATAAAGTTCATTGAGGTCTTTGCGTTTCATCCTACCACATCTCTTGTGGGAAGGAGGGGGAATTGGGGTCCAAGGAAAACTCCATCTTGTAGCTCGTCCATGAATCGAGATACACGGAAGCCAAGTATCGATCTTTTATTCTATAAGCTATAAACTTTTTGGTACTAGAAAAATAAAATCAATTGCTTTTTCAGTCCACTAGATGGTGCTGAGTTGTTTTCTAGTGAGGTCAGAAGAGGTCCCGCGTCAGTGTGATTGGTAGGAAGTTGGTCACAAAGGAGAAAGAAATCAGAAATGCTCCGTCCACGTTTGAATCAGACATCTGGACTGATTTGGATTTTTTGTTAACAAGGAAGGCCGTCGCGGTGCTTTTTCACGGACACAGCTGTGTCCAAGCTCTACAAAGAAGTGAAGCTTAAAGTGGAGGAATCTTTGAGTACAGCAGTAAGAGTTGCATTAACTTGCGATGCGTTGACGTCAAGCGCAGTGGATTCCTATGTGACTATATGTGTGGTATTTCTTATAAATGTACGTTGGTACATAGAGGGTGATAATGTACATGGAGGGACTTAGGACCCAGGGGAATGTAGGTTAAGGAAACAGGAAGAGACTGAAGAGACACCACACAAACAGCTGTTCACCGCTCGCTGCTGGCCGGTTCTGATGTTAAAAATGTCCGCTTTAAGTTACAAGAATATTATTAACTATTGAGTCCGTTTTATCACGTATAACGCGGAATGTTCTCTTTATCTTCATGTTTACGTCCTCTTACTCTGAAATAAACTCACCTTCAGATTCAAGTGAGAGACAAACGATGAAAGTAACTCAGTCACAGTTGTTAAATAACGTTAAATATTACATTTTCGCAGACGTCTTTGTAGCAGCAAAATGACTGCTACTTCCGGAATACGGAAGCTCGGTTGGTAAAAACTAAACCAGCTGCGACTTTTAC
This sequence comes from Pholis gunnellus, assembly GCF_910591455.1. Classification (NCBI taxonomy): domain Eukaryota; kingdom Metazoa; phylum Chordata; class Actinopteri; order Perciformes; family Pholidae; genus Pholis; species Pholis gunnellus. The sequence continues at coordinate 15,724,010 of NC_136530.1, read as the reverse complement.
ACTTTGAGGGATCGTGCAGTTATTAAAATGACTTAAACTACTACGAATAACAATAATAATAATAATTTGTATTATTATGATTATTATCAATAGTCACACGAATAATAATAATAATAATTGTATTATTATATTGTTGTTATTATTGTTTTCATATTGTTTAAGGTATGTTTATTTTTCGTAATATTGTTAAGGTTATATATATATATATATTATATATACATTTTCTCAACATTGTTTGATTAACTGGAAAGAGACAAAATTACAGTTTTTTTCCGTTTCCTGTCTAATGAAAACTGTGTATTTCAAAGTGGTTATTTTGAATGTTTGTGATAAACTAAATGATGAAGTGAGGGAACATTTGAATGCAGAATGAATCATTTTACTCCTACTTATTTTGCAGATAATTAACTAAAGCTTTGAATGCATAACCTTTACTTGCTAAAGCACATTTTTATATCGTAGTATAGGTACTTTTAGCCTACATAAACAGTATCCACTACTCCACTAACATGGTGTTGTAATATAAAATAAATAAAGGTATGGGTAATAATTAATCTATGGAACTTTTACAAGATCAGAGAAAAGTTTTACCATCAAATATATTCATACATGCATGTTTATAATTGGGGTTTGTTGAAGCCATTAACTAAACAAAGTACTTGAAAACCATATAGGCTTTAACCTCTCATCTTACACCTTGAAGAACATGCGAATCAATTATTGTTATTTGTAACAAATGTGATTTCATCCAGCTGTAGTTACATAAACTCTCCAGTAGGTGTCAGTGTGTTCTTGTTGAGGTCTGCATGTACAAGAGAAGAAGCATTGATCAGTGAGAACACTTTTTTTTTAAATGAATGTATTAGGCAACAATCCTTAAAAATCAAGTGAAAGACGCCAAATCAAATTATTAAAATAAGACGTTATATAATGATATTATAGAATATCATGCATTGCTGTAGATTAAACTAACCAACAGGATATAAAGGAGTTAACATGCAACATACAAACTGTCATACTGTGTGGTAGTATTTTATACTGCTGTAAAGGAACTGAATACTTCTCATGATATGAAATACAGTTTTTGGTGAAATTAACTAATAAAATACAACATGACAGTAAAATGCTAATTAATGAGCAGACTCTGCTGTTTCTTGTGTTTTCTGAGAGAAGGCACCAGTTTGTACTGTACATGTGGACTCAGTATTCTCTCAGGTGAGTGCAAACCTGCTGCAGGTTATGATTATAAAGTGTGTGGATGGTCTCTGCAGGTCTCTCTGGATTCTCAGCAGCAGCACAAATCTGAACTAGAACATTTCACAAGAAATTTTGACAGTGTGGCTTCTACTGCCCGAAGACGTCACAATATAAATACACGCCGATGTTACCGGTAGTGTCGTTCAGGTTTGATTGAGATAGCGCTTCTCTCTTTTCTGCATTTTAGATTCATACTCTTGGATTGAATCTTGTACTCGTGATGGACAGTCCACAAATGGCTCCCGTCATTTATGTACTGGACATCTTGTACATCTTGCTTAAAAGCATTCCAACAATAAAGAAAACAGGATAACAATACTTGGAATGCTTAAAAGCATTCCAACAATGAGTATTCCTTAATAATCCACATTTTCACTTCACTGAGATTACTTCTCTGGCTGGACCACCTGGCAGTGGGCTTCGGGACCATTTGCTTTTGGGTGTGCAGGCTTTAAGTTAAGTTGTGTATTTTCTCTGTTATGAATCATATCAAGAAAATCAATCCTACAGCAATAACATACAACTAAGGAGGGGTGTAATATACTTGTTGGGCATAGAAATAATTGCATTTCTTCAGATAGAGGTAAAAATAAAGTGGAATATAGCGAAACATTGAAAAACAAATAGGAGTATATACGTATACAATTGGAGACAAAGAGAAGAATACAATGTTTACTTGCCTCTGATTTTATTGTTTGAAGAAAAGTGCCTTATAAAGAAAAAATGAAGTTCATTTTGTGAAAATCAAACACAGTGGGGTGTAGGGTTTGGTACAATTGATGAGTTTTTATTGAACACACTGTAGTATTACTTGTAATCTTTGCTTTTTGTTGACATTATACTGTACTGCAGTCTGTGTTAGTGCACTTTTGCTGGCTTTATAGCATTTTATGTCAGCAATTTGCAACCATTACTCCCTCAGTGAGTCAATGTAACATGGACACATGATGGTCAGCTCACACTGCAAACAGAGTGTCCCTCTGGCTCTTGTCTCTCAGGTGGACACTGTGGGGGACATCGTTCAGTCTGCTGTTACACAAACACACACACACACACACACTGATGTATTCCTGAGCCGATTAGGTTTGTGCCTGTTTCATCCATTTATCTAGAGGCTCCTGTTGTAAGATTTGGTTTTCAGAGACTGAATGTCTCCTGAAGATATGAACAATCCCATTAGAACAGATCTTATCTGCAAACCTCACATTTGCTTATTTGCATTATAGAAAAAGGGCAGTATATATACTGTATGTATATAATACCACAGGGTACCTGGCATTTTGAATATACTCCAACACTTGGGTGTAAGTTTGGTTTATGTAGTGAAAGGGACACAATTAAGTTTTCAAACAAAAAAAAGAATTCTACTTCATTTGAATTAATCTGGAAAATGATTTAATATGGTGTAATCAGTAATGATGCTATAGTCTTGATAGAATTTAAAAAAAAATGAAATGCTTCATAAACACTTCTTAAAATCAACTAGTCCCGTTTTTAGATTATGTACCATAGTTCAAAATAATAATACTTGTATTCTCTGTCACAAAGCAACAGAACATCTCCTTTGACAGGGCTCAACATCAAGCAAACAATGCACATTTAAAAACTCACACACACACATATGTAAAATAGGACTCCTGCTGTCCTTGAGCGAGTAGCTGAACCCCAAGTTGCTCCCCGGGTGCTGTACAGCAGCCCACTGCTCCAAAAAGCTTAGGGTGAGTTAAATGCAGAGTTCAAATGTACATGACGATTGAAAGTTGTTGTTTTTTTAGTTTGGATTATGGCAGCTATGAATATCCATTCCCCGTCTTTGTACATTTAACTTCAATCAGACTTCAATTCAATTTATTGTCATTAAACGTGTCTACATTGACACACAGTCTTCTGTTTCGTTCATTGATATACAAATAATCATCTCTTACAATCCCCTTTAAATCTTCACGTTTCAGTGCATATACATTCTCAAATTCAGTCACGACGTTATGGCCGAATACTGAACACATGTATCAGCCTTGTAATTTGATTACAGCTAACAACTTCCCACCATAATGCGGGGGAGCCTTCTCTGCTTCATTGCAGCTGCTGCTCAGTTAGCTAGAAACAAATTTCTGTGAAGTTTGTAATGTTTATATTAACAAAGACTGCAGTGCACTCTCTTCAAGGTTTGCAGAGATAACTCAAAGAAAACTAGGAGCAAGAGCAGCATCATAAAGGTAGAAAACATGTTAGCCAGCATAGTCAGGATAAATTAATAAACCTGTGTCTGCTGATACTGCATGATAACTTCACCTGAAAAGAATGAGCTCATGAACATGTTTAGTCTAACAAAACATTTCCAACCTAAGGTCCACTTTCTGGCTTTTTGCAGAGCTTTCAAACACATCGCACAGTAATCAGCTCAGATACAGTGATGGAGATGAAGCTCAGCTGCTCTGATTTCCTCCACAGCACTTCTAGGACTTGAGGAATGTCAGAAGTTGTGAATTTGCACAGCTAATGTTACTGTACATGCAATATTACAACATAATGTTAACTGACTCAGTGCTAAATATTTGCCTGAGGTTTCGTCAATCTGTCCGATAACGTCAACCTGAAACGAGCTGCTGACAACACCAAGTCCCTCAATAAGCAGACATATTTGAAAAATCGGTAGGTTGTTAAGGTCTGCAACTAAGCTAATACTATTTGTGCAAAGAGTCATTCAATTATTACTAATTTCACCTTTTAGTAACCCATTGTCTAAGGAGATAAAATGGCCCAATTGGTTAATATGCAGAAGTAACGAAACAGTATGCAAGAAATAAGATATAACTTTAAACACTTTACATGTTTTACTTTAAAAGGGACGACTGGCTGAGTGGAGAGCAGGGCCGTCTTTCAGTCAGAGGGTTGATGGTTCAAACCCTGTTTCTGGCTCCGGCACCACTAGTTGCAAGTCGATGTGTCCTTGAGCAAGACACTTAACCCTGAAAATTGCTCCCGTAGTTGTGCCTACGGTACGACAGCATCTGAAATGTAAGTCGCTTTGGATAAAAGCGTCAGATGTAATGTAATGGGAAGTCTTATTGGGGGTCGGTCAAGCTCCATTAATCTGCTAAACTGGTCAATCAAGTTTTCTTTTTTATAGTTAAAAGGAAAAAAAGCAACCAAAAGACTCCTAATACCTTAGATTCTTAGAAGTTCTCCATTCTATCTTTATGTCGTTGTTTTCTAGGGACAACCATACAGTCCAGCTAAACATAATATAATTTCATTGACATCCTGGGATGGGACCTCCGCCGTTAATGATCAAACTGAAATGTCATGCTGAGTATCACATCGCACCATCAGCAGCACCGTAATGACCTCCATAATGGGACTGTCAATATTGACTTTCTACCTCTCGAATGGACTAAACTGCTGTAAAGACAAAGACAACCGTGTCATTAAAGTGCTGTAAACACATGAAACATCTGTTTGGGAATCACTTTGCATCACTTAATTAGCCATGTGGTAGAGTGGAGGTCAGTGCAATCACAGCTTTAAATCACATAACCACAGAGGAGGCTGCACTCATCTTATGCGATTGTCAAACGAAGGTTGTAAAAGTCTGACGGTTGTCACTGACGGCTAAAAATGGTGATGTGGAAACGACCGGAAACATAAAATGACTTGACTGTCATGACAGAGTGATGACTGTCTGTGTGTGTGTGTGTGTGTGTGTGTGTGTGTGTGTGTGTGTGTGTGTGTGTGATAGGGATGGGCTAAAGGGCCAGTTAGAGGGAGGAAGTGGAGAGATACTCAGCATTGATGAACTGAAAGGTGGATGGTATATAAAACAAGGAGACGCAAGCATCGGATTACGAACGAAGACTCAAAGACAGTCTGCAAGGTAACAGATAACCAACTGGTAACAGGACAGAAGTTTCAGGAACAAACCGGATCAACAGAGAGATAAACCTCCTTCAGGCATTCAGCATGCGTGCTCTGGTGGTTTTGCCTCTGCTGTTGTGTGCAGTGGTGTGTGTGGTGCAGGTGAGAGCAGAGGTGAAGGCGGTGAAGCTATGCGGGCGAGAGTTCCTCAGGGCCGTCGTTTACACCTGCGGAGGATCCCGTTGGAGGAGATTCCTCAGTGAGTCAGACATGGACGGTGAGACAAATTCTCTTTTTTATTGTCAAAATAGCAGACATAGTGGTCAGTGATGAAAAAAAGAGTCTAATCGAACACCTTTCGTTAGATTACCTTATTTTATTCTTGGTTCAGGACGACAACAAAAGGAAGAATAATGCAGAACAACATCGACATGCATTTTTAAGACTATGAAGATTTAGCCTTAAAGGATAAATTCACAATTTTTCAAGTCTTTCTTAAAACGATAGGGGACCATATGAACATTGAAGCAGGTGTGGCTGGCTGTAATCATTCCTTTAGTTCATACCGGCTAATAAAAGATGCCAAAATCTGTAGCTCTCTCTCTGTTCAAAAAAATGTATTCAAGAGTTTATCAGAAGGTAATACGAGGCTTCAACTTGTCTGAGTTTTGGCAAATCAAATGGATATCTCCCAAAATTACAACCCTTTTAGGAACTTCCCTCTTTTTATTACTATCCCTCCACTCCAGCTCAACAGGGAAACACAAAGAGGGAATCCCACACTAAGGCTGTCCCTTGGAACACAGTTTTGCACAAAACAAAGTATGTTAGAAGAGAGCTTATAATAGCCAACATGAACAGGAGGAATGATTACAGCAAGAAATGTTTCAATGTTCAAATGGGCACCTGAATGTTTTGAGATGGACTTGAAAAAACGTGAGCCTATCCTTTAAACTAGATGATGTTGTACCCCACAGGGCTACATAGGTAGGTTTCTACTCATTTGTAACCATAAGTCATTGCTATTTTTATTTTCCTACTTTTTTATTTTGCAAAAGATATCTTGATGAGACTTACTGAATAAAAAACCCCTAACATTTATCTTCTTTTGACTTCTTTAAAATCACATCCAATTCATCTGACTGAATCTGTTCTTTTTTACTTCTTGACATATTTCTCATGCCATTCATGTGTTTTGATGTTACGGTCACTGACTCACAATTTGAGTTCTTATACTTCACCCAAACAACAGTTCTGAAAGTGACATGCAGCTTTCCACTGCTGTGATTCCTTGTACATGGGCTGTATACTATTAATTCAGCGGCTGTAGTGCAGTGGGTGTACAGGCAGACAGGTGCCCCAGCGCAGAGACATCGTCTGTTGTTTTACCTTATTAGACTTGAGGAGCCCACATATCATGATTAAATGCTGCAGCAGTCTGTTTAACCCGGCAGCAGCCTCTCTCTCTCTGTCTGTCACACACAAACAAACCCAGTTAGCCTGTCAGTCATGCTGATTACAAAGAGGAAAGTGACACTGGAGAAGACAAATAGCACTGAGTTAATCTGTGCACTCATTTAGAGTTTCCCTATTTAATGGGACCATAGACCTCAATTATCCAAGACTGATGTGAAAGCAGTTGGTCCTTCTTCATTCTATTAAAAACCATTGTGAAAAGAATTACTTGAAATACACATTTGGAGAGGGACAGTGTGTGTGAACCTGGTTATTGGACTGAATTAGATCAAGTGTTTCTTTAACATTTGTTGCATTTTGTTGTTCCAGGTTTGCCCACAGGGGATCAGAGCAGTTTGGAGAGTAAAGCCCCGGGCTCCGAGTTGACCAAACGAGATATTAACAACATACTGACCACCGTGTGCTGCCAGGTGGGCTGCAGGAAGAGCGACCTCACCTTCCTCTGCTGAGGCCAACCCCCCTCTCTCTTCTTCTCTCTCCAAAATGACTCTGCTCTCTCCCATCTCGACTTAGAGACAACATCTGAATCAAAATGCTGATGTCTTAAAACCATATTATCACTGTATTGTGTGCTCAAACCCACAATGTCTGTAATTGCTTTCGACGTTGATATTTTTGTGAATTATTACTTTAATTAACTTGTATGGTTTGTAGATGTGAATGTGTGGACCACATCTGTAAACCTGTTTCTGAACCCCAGCTGACGATATGATCAACCATAAGAATATATTCTATTATAATATAAATAAACCTACTGAGGGGTGTAGGACTATATCATTTCCCACTCAGACATCTGTGTCTCAGCCTGGGTTTGTGTCCTGTATGTAGCCAGAATCCACATCCGCAGGTTTCTAAAATGTTCTTCTCTACCTTCATGTGTTTGCAGTATAGAAAACTTGAGTTTTTAACTTATTGTTTTGCTATTTTTGTCAAATAAATGTTCTTGCACAGGTCTTACATTCTTTGAGGTGTGACATCTTTTTAAAATTGCACTCCTGGACACTGAATACCGAACAATACTTCAGCAAACCTTTAGTCAATAAGGTTATCAAAACATCAATATGTAAGAGAAAAGCCTCAAACATTAACATCCTGGTGTCTTAGACGCTCTATTCTATCGATGGAAATTAGCACGAGACACAAAGGCTGATACGTATGTCATTAGTTCAGCAGGTATTTGTTCATAAACTAACGTTTGGACAAATTACAATGTAACCGGAGTAAAACATTGAATGATATGTGTACCAAATTTTGTTGGCATGCATCCAGTATTTGTTGAGACAAAATAACAAATGTGAAGATCTAGATCACCAGCGTCGTGATGACAAATGTAAGTCAATCAAACAGGTAGCTGTGAAAATATTTCAGTCTGGAACAAAGGGATGGGCCTGGTCTTAAAATAGGCATACAGTACATATACACATATATGTATATATGTATATATACAGAACTACATTTCTGTATGTATTCATGAGAAAGACGAAATAATACAAGGAAGACTGCAAACATAGTTCCAGTTATAACTTTTATTGGTTTTGGAAAGAAGCAAACTAAGTTTCTCAGTTCATCTTAACATTGTTATGTACTGTACAAACAGCTTGCACATGTGTTTTGAGGTTAACGGGACAGAACCAAAAAGCATTCTGGCTTATAGCACACATAAACACACTCCCTGCTCTCTTCTCAACATTAATACAGGTTACTGACACTCAGCACAACACGTCAATTCAGTACTATCTATCATCATGGATGCCCCACCTTTTACTTCATGCTCTGCATGCAATAATGAATTACTGCAGGACAAATTCACCACAGAGATGAAGGTCTGTAAAAGCTTTGTTTCCATTATCCATTTTTTAACTAGATGACGCAAAGAACTATCTGGCAACTAACATGACTTTCAAGCTGAAAGTCGTGTTACTTGTAGTGTAGTAATTTAAAACAGATGCATGACGGTGGGTGGGTGTGGTGGGCCTCTGTAGATAATGCTGTAGTGACTGTTGCACTGATAGCTTCAAGTTCCACCCAAGTTACAGCTTCCTGTCAGGCATGTTGATCCATCCACTCAGCCATATGGACTGAAATGACTGAGAGAAAACTGTTACCAAAGTAATGTGGGAGCTAAATGGCACCAATCATTATCACCTTGCATTGATAAATTAAATGCAACCTCAGAGAAATCCACAGTGCTCTTTTAGACTTAAGTCTGCACAGGAATAAATCTGAACTAAAACAAGACATATCTGATGTTTAGAACTACGCCCGATTAAAAGTACTCTATCATTTAAAATAGTATTGACATGTTGCTAATAGTCCTCTCGTCCCAAATTCAGCCTCAAATGCTTCTACGACGGCTCTGAAAGGACCATGATTGGCTGCATTTAGCAGAATGCCGACATACAGTACAGTACAGTACGGAGATCTTCGGCTACACTTCACACACACTTTTTTGTTCTTCGTGTTGAGTGTCAGAGCATTTAGGAAGTTCAACATCATCAGCACAGTGTTTATTACACATTAAACAATATATTTTTTCATTTTTTATCAGTTTAAAAAATATTCAGCTTATTCTCCTTAATTAACAGAGGACTGACTGTCCGGGGTACACACACATAAAATACAAAAAGAAAAAGAAAAGCATTTTGGTCAACTTAACCTCGCTCCACAACCTCATTCAACTCATGTCATCTCACAGAGACCATTACAATTATGCAAAATAAAGCCATGGATTCAAGCGTTGGTTGGATGATCAGGGGTGTGCTCATGATGTAATAGTTTAGGTACCACTGAGGTGAAGGGAAACAGGTCAGACATGTGGTCCAAGTTGAGGAATAACTGGGCAGGTAGATGTGGGAAATGAGAATGTTGTATTAATACAAGTGTTTTTTGATGAGGTTTGAATAATAAAAAAATAAACAAGCTGGTCCCAGTAAACGAATCCTGTTCCAGTACTGGTACCACAAACGTCATGTCTGCTGTTGAGGAAAACTGATTGCTTTTGTAGTCATTGTCTTGACCTTATTAAAAGGAAAGGTTAAACAATTTGGGAAATACGCTGATGCACTATCTTGCCGAGTATGTTAAATGATAAGCTGGAGTCACAAGATGGTTAGCTTAGCTTAGCATTAAGACTGGACACTGTTTGCCTGGCTCTGTCCAAAGGTGAACAAGACAAGTCTTCAGGCACGCTAGCAGCTCTTGGGCACAGCAGTGCTTTGAGCTTAATGCTAACTTTCTCCTTCTCTCAATTATAATGCTAACATGCTGATGTTTAGCAGGTATAACATGTACAATGTTCATCATCTTAGTTTAGCATGTTAGCAAGCTGACATTTGCAAACTAGTAACAAAAAATAAAGTACAGCTGAGGCTGATGGAAATGCCATTAGTTTTGCAGGTAGTCCATTATCCCAAATACTCTAAATATGTGATCTGATGGCGGCGCTACAGGAAATGTGCAGGAATCGCCAAAGTCAGAAATGAATCATGTTGCATCTTGATAACCCACAATAAAACCAGGCTAGCTGTTTCCAGTGTTTATGCCAAGATAACCGACTTCTGGCTCCCACCTCATGTCGAACAGACATATATGAGTGGAATTAACTCTTGAAAAAAGAAAAGAAAATGTCAAACTGACTCTTAAAAGTGTGAACCTCGCCCATGGTATAACTAACTCTACATTAACACTGCTTTCACAAAGCATAACACAGCATCCAGGAAGATATTTATCTTTTTCTTTAAATTACCCCCCCCCCCCCCTCACCCATATACATCTGAAATCTTAAAGTTAGTTAAAAAATTATATCTGAAATAAATTCAAAAATTATACCTTATACTGTACACAGGTGACCCAACTACACAAATAACAAAAAAGAGAGAGATTTCAAATATTTATACCTTTAGGGGTTCTGAGTTGTGTGATACCATTCAAACTCTATTCATATACAGAATCACGTTTTATACAACAAATCATCGTCCTCAATAAATAAAAATAGAATGCTGTCATGTACTCTGGAGTCTATTACTGCTGTCCAGGGGACAACAGAAAGGCTATCTGACAATACGAGGAAAACACCAAACGCCCTTTAAGATATATATCATTGATTTAAAATGACACTTTGTACACTTCTTTTGTTCTGACAGGAAAACAGATGTTCGTATTTTGCAACCAGTAAATTGATTTATCATTGCAGCTGCCTAACTAGCTAAAAACCCTCTCCATGTCTGAAAACAAAATGAACAGTTTGATTGACTGATCAGTGCATTTACATTAAAAAGGATGCGATCCAAAGTCATGTGACCCTGTAGTACCAGTAGGCGACGCATGATTATATAGGTTTTTTTTCTTCTTCGTCTTGTGTTTTTAAGCACCAACAAGAAACATCATCTTCCTTTTAACTGCTTGTGACAACACGGGTCGAAATGCATCAGTAAATGCATTTATTTTATGGCAAAAGACACGCAATCGGCCACCGTCAGTGCGAGACCGTTGGGACTGCTGTCTCAGGCTTTGAGCTCAGACTCTGACAGAAGAATTATTCTAAGAGCTGATTGTTCCATCTGCTAATAAAGGTGTACAACTTACGATGTATTATCCTAGGCCCTGCTTCAACCTAAACACTTTGTGTCAGAGGCTACGGTGCGCGTCTGACCGCAAAGATTTTATTCATGGGTATTTTTACAGCTAAATCTCAAACAGCCCGTTATCCAGAGTTAAAAATCTGTCCGATAAACTCTTTCTGTCCATGTCTTATGTCAGGCAGCTGCAGTGAAACTTTTAAACAACACCACCACACATTGACCAGAGGGGGGGATGGAGACAGAGGCACAGACTTCAGAGGGTGGAATAACCCAGGTGTCTAACTGCAGCAATACAGATGTTATGAAATGAATACAAATACCATAATTACATGACCTAAAACAGTTTCCACGATGCTATATGCAAGTTATACAATACTGCTGGGTAGGCTGCGGACCCGTCGTGAGGGTTCAGAAAAGGTTAATGGAAAGTCGGCTGTCTGGCGTCGGTATGTCCTCTGTCCTCTGTGTCAACCTCAGTCCACTGCGATTGTTTTGTTCAACATGTTCTCAGTAGCATGGGTTAGTTGTCGGCCAGGTATTTTCCTGAAAAGCATCACCAAATGTTTATGTGTCATGTTTCAATCATTTAATAGATCTATTGTTGACTTCAGTACACACTGCATGATTACATCGTAATGGAGGTCATGAAAATGAACATAATACATTAAACTAAGAAGTGCAGAAGACTGAAATCAGAAACATCCTTTTTGGCTGCACTGACCATAAGACTGTCACTTAAAAGATTATTATTTATACATTATTATTTTATTTAAAACGCTGATACGTGATATTTATTTTCATTATCAATCTGCAGCAATTAGAGTTTAATACAAAAGGAATCTTAAATTTCATACAGCGGTTGACAGACTTCCAATTAAATGACCACTTAGAAAAAAACAAGATTTATTAGCAAATATTACCATCAAAAAAGTTTGTATTGTCCACCCTGACAGAAAGTATATTATATCTTGATCCACAATAATACACATATCTTAAAGTATGAATACAAATCAATAAAATGTTAAACAAAGGAAACTGACTAACTGATCTAATCAAACAATGATGATGATCATGACTTTTTTATGTGGTAAATAAATGACTTTACTTGAATAAGGGAAACAAAAACAAAAAAATCAAACATCAGTGTAGCTTTAGAAAGGTTTGATGTACTGGATGAGTCGAGTTATCATTTGACACTAGTGACATTGATAACATTTGGTTTCCATATGTTGTTACTAAAACACTAAACTGACCTGCGGCAAACCTCTTCTTGACGAGAGAGAAGCGGTATCCTGGCCCGGCCAGCTCAATGTCACAGCCCGACAGGGTGCTGCCCTCGCTGGTGAACTGCACCGCAAGTGCCGCCGGTTTACTTGGGCCTTCTGTTAGCTGAAAGCGTGCTAACAACGACCCCACACCTGAGGGAAGACGGTGACTTTAGAAAGATGTCTGCTGGCCACTAGGAATGATTTCAGGGTGAAGGAAAAATGGTCTAATTCCCAACATTTCATACAGTGAAGTGCACGAGGGTATCGGGTTCAATGATTCAAGTGTAAACAGCTTTTGAAAAGATTGATGTGTTGGTTCTGATTTAACAAAATGAAAAATGCAGTAAGCAGCTGTAGATGACGACAGATGTTGCTGTGTCCAACCTTTTAATGCCAATTCCAAAAATGTTTTCTGGATACAGATTTCAAGAAAGCACGGAATGAGACTCATTTGACAGGAAATTACTAATCATATGAGATTTCTTTGGTCAGAGGCCAGTAGACAGATACAGAGTTACATTTAAAGACATGTCTAAAAGGAGCCAAGCTAAACTGATCATGTTTTAGCCTGGCTACATTTTCCATTTTGTACGTAAATACATAATCTAGTTTAGTGTCTTTCTTCTGGAGAGCAGGTGAGCCCTTGGGGCTTTCTACTTTGTAACATATAAAACAAGCAACAGACGATTTAGAGTACATCAGATGACGTCTGACACTGATTTCTTTTATCATTAGAGAATAAGAGAAGCTCTGGAAACAGCCAAACTGCAGCGTGACATCACACTGAAAACAGCATTATAGTGGGCATTGTTTACTTCAGACAAAGCTGACAACCACTTAGGACCCCACATTTTCCTGAGGACCTGTACTCCTGGTGCAGGTTCAGTGTTTAAAACCACATGCCTTCAGAAACTCTGTCACAACTCAAGTAAGATCAGAGCAATGTTTGTAGGCTGTGGGTGTTTTTCTTTTTACCGGGGCTACGCATACATTTTAAACACAAACTCTGAAAACTAATTAAAACTCTTCCAGGCTGATAGAATACGAGTATCTGAATATAAAACTAAAAGATCTTAAAGAACTAATGATTAGCCACAGGCTGCTCTCTAAAGAATATCAATACCACTAAACAGCATACGTTACCTTTATCATTCTGTACGTACCTCCGTTTTCAGATTTCTGTGAGATATCAGGAATCTTCCAAAGGATTCGTTGGTGCTCCGCATTCCTGTTGATTACAAGAGGACAGACACGTGCATTAAGGGAGCTTCTTAAGACTAAGTGACCAATTGAAAGACAAAGTCAAACCATCCTAAAGTCAAAACCTTTGTGCAGATACTATATACAAATATATACAGTAAATCCTTTGTTACGGAACAAAGTGTACTTTACACTAATCATTGGTACGGTTGTGATAATGTACAAAAGCGTTGCCATCGTGTAGTCAGCAAAACCAACATTAAGGTAAGTGGAGTCCCGACCTGGAATAATTCTTTCTGTAATTCTTAATATATATATTTAACATATGTTGTATAGTAGTATACATGACATAGTGTATACTGCCTAGTAATCTAAATGGTACTTAGCACTATAACAAAGTTTAGGCTGTACCATGCAGCAGGAGGTAAGACAGCCTGTAGTTTTGAAACCCCTCCATCGACCGGGACGAGGAACTGGACGTTGTTGAGGGCCATCGGCGTCGTCATGGCCTCCCCGTTGTATTTGTAGTCTATCCTCAGGTCAGTGCTGGTGGGCTCACATCTCCAGCTCACCGCTAGATTCAACGGAATCGACTGAAGCCCCTCCGTCGATACCTACACACGCACAGGAAAACGTTACTCCTGCAATCTATATAAGCACCTCCCCAAACAAACATGTGTGTCAAAGCGGCTGTGTATCTCTTTGCTTAGTGATGTCAGGTTATAACTCCCCAGGGGGGGTCGAGCTCACCTGGTACTTGAGCATGTCCACGTTGTAGTAAGTCGCCTGAGGCTTCTGCTCTGCCACCTTCTTTAAATGGGATATCAGGTTTGGCATGTTCACCCAGAAGTCCTTGGCATCTGCCTTGGCCTGTGTGGTGGTGTCGCTGGTAGAAAAGCATGATCGAAATATGACATTTTATATGTGATATCTGGCGAATACATGATTACCTGAGGAATCTGATGTTTCTTATTTTGTAAAATTAGAGTGCTGCATCCAGCGTCTCAGCTTTAAAGAAATGTTTGACCAGGAAAACAAACAGCATTTTCATTTCACAGTGAGCCACAAGAGGTCGGGCTTTACACTGATTTTACAGATGTGAACTATGCTGGGTTTAAGAAAATGATTGAATAAAAGACTTCTTGCAGAAGTTATCATCTGTTATTTTAAAAGGAAGATATTCTATGAATTTAATTTAGTAATGAATCATATGTAACAGCCGTGAGGCAATGCACGTTTAGTGCTATTGAGTGATTTCTGATTTGCTTATTAACATTTAAATACGTTCGTATGGGTCTGTCTGGGAAGTAAGTGTTTTTGGAGTATTTTGCAAACATTAATCAAAATATTAAAACAAAAGACAATAAACAACAAAAAAGGCAGACCTCTGTTCAGAGCAGTTGGCCCGAACACTCAGATGACCTCATGATGACTCAATAGGCTGTCAGCATTGTCTGAGATGATCTGAAGTTTGCTCATCCTCACCATCAACCAAACTTTTCCATATGAGATCATGAATGTTTTACGAGCCATATCTCAGATAGTTTAACCAGTTTAAGTCACAATCCCAAATATGTGCATCTTGACTTTGTTAGTTTTTAGTGAGAAATGAACTATACGTTTAAAGTTTCACTTTGTTTTCATGCCACTTTGTGCATTTTAAACATTTTACCTTTTAATGTTTCTTTCAGATCATGTTAATCGTGATGTTAATCAGGTCATTCTGTTGTATATATATATTACATTATCTTTATAAAACACATTACATTTTCCTTATGTGTGAACTGTGATATAGAAATCACGTTTGCTCTGTTACTTTAAAATACAGAAAGTGTGATAAGTAGCATTTGTTGTGTGTAAACAAATGTTATTATAAGGAAAAACAAACGATGAATTGAAAACAAACAAAGTTGATTAGGAGTTCGCATTAACTCATCTTTACACAAGAAGGTGACTCATTTTGATTGCATGATGCAATATGCTGTTTAGGTGAAATTGTTATCGATACAAATATATGCACAGTGAGTGTTTGATTTGGTTTGAATGAAATTTAGTTAAATTATAAACATTCATAACAAACAAGACAATAAAGCGTTCAGAGTTGAACTAGGCATGTAAGGTGGAGCCAGTGAGAACATCTTTTCACCTCTTCACTGCCTGCGGTGAATAAACAGTACATTTGTTATTTGTTTTGAGAGTGAGGTGGTGAGTTCACGGTGGTGTCATTACCAGCAGAGGAGCTGGGGGTTAGGCAGCACATGCTCCAGTCGGCTGTAGTTGGTTATGCTGAAGGTTAGCACGGCGGGGGACGGGTTATTGGCAAAGTGCCGCGTGATGCCCGCCGGAAACGACAAAACCATCTCACCTATGACCTTCACAACACACCTGAGAGGAAGAGGAAGAAAACAAGTGAGTTAGAGAGACAGAAACTCTACAGTGCACACTTATTTTGTCAATTTCTCGTTTTTCTTCTTTGTATTTTCTCTCTTAAAAAGAAAACTTCGCAATGGGACAGCTTTACGCCCACATTAGTTTCACATACTGACATTTTGTTCACATCACAGGCTTTATATATTCAATGCTTTGCAGATCATGATTCTAACAACTCTAGTCACTATTAAAAAATAAATCAATAAACTCATTAGTTCAGTCCTCTAAGCGGCAGTAAACACTAAAACTGAGCTCAGTTAAGTCTGATTGACACGACGCGACAGTGCAGAGATGCAAAATACAGTCAAATTATACTGGCCCTTTTTATTATAATGAAGGAATATACATTTATATGTCAAATATACACCCAGTGCAACCGCATTGTTTTTTAATAGTGCTGCTAACATTTAAAACACACTATAATGCAGCTGTAAACAGATATAAGGGCATTTTAAGTGCTCAATAATGCATTTGTCAACTACAGTATAACTTCTCCTGTGAAGCGTCTGTGACTACATACAAAGAGATGTCTGACAATACAATAACAATGTGTACTAATACTTCTTCTTCACTCTCCATGAGAACTGAGCAAATTCCATCTGTTGATCAAGGCCATGAAATACTGTATAAGGAGCTCCAAAGTGTTCAATATTGAATACATAAATAAATTGTTTATAAAAAAACAGTTTAAATACTTCTTAGCAATGTTAATTAGGAAGTTGATGAAGTAAAGTATGACTAACTCCAGCATTATGCGGTACAAGCTGAGTTCACATCAGCCACACATGAAAGAAGTCATGGAAATTGCGGTCCAGCTGAGGGAATCTTACTGTCATACGTCATGTCAGGGCATGTCGTGAACATTTGAAGCTATTTGTTGACCTACTTGCTGGGATCAGCTCCTTTAAAGAAGGCGTTGACCGTCTCTGTGAACGCGGCTGCCACAGGAAGAGTGTCCTGAGCCCCCATGGTGAGAGGACTGGGCCCTCTGGAGCAGCCTGGAGGCAACACACACACACACATACAAACGCACGTTGAAATAGTCTGAACATGGCAAGACACACACTCAACCAATGTCAATAACTAAACATCCGATGTGCTGAATTCGCTGCCATTTGCTATCTTTTCTGGTTGTTATTACCAAAGGCAGGGCTACATGAAACATAAACGTATATTAGCTTAAACCCAGTATACAATACAATAGATAAGGATTAGATACATATTTCAACTCCCAAACCAGGACTCTACCAGCTTCTCTCTACTCTTCCTAACCAGTAAAGTGTGGATGATATAAGAACTACACACAGTGGGATGAAATTAAACTTTAAAGGTATTTGAAATGAGAACAATATTTGTGTTAGTAAGGTGGCATGAAAACAGCAGGTTATATGTGAAGAGGATAGCCATTTCTCTCTGTTCTTTGACTGTGAAATAATTAAACCCAATATATAAACATTACTTCAAATAACACCGTCTTTTATGATTATTTATATAGTATGTTACACTCTTAATTTGAATTGAATAAGCACAGGTGAGAAAGGAAAGACAGAGGTAAGGTAGATGTAGAGAGAGACAGAGAGAGATGTGCATGCTTATTCCAGACATGCTGTAAAAGCTGAATTATTCTGACAAGATCGAAGAAGATCAGAGAGCCCGAAGATCAAACCAAAAACCAAACGCCCAAAAGTGACGACAAAGAGATTAGTAAAGTACAGGAGGAACGATGAATCTTCAGGGAATGGAAGGCGGTCGGCGCAGACGAAATGAGAATGAACAATGTCAGGAAGAGAAGGCAGAGGAAGATATGATGAGACTGCATAGTTGACTGCTAATGGGGGGGGGGGGGGCTCAGCCAGGGGTTAGCATGGCGTGGGTTAGGGTGATGGAGGGATTGAAAAGGAGGAAAAGGAAGGAGAGGGAAGGGAGGAAGGAGAGAAGGGCCAGGTCAGGGGAAGGGGGCAAAGCTTGCACAAATGAGCCTCAGAAGAGAGTGTGTGCACGCTACCCTGGTGCAGAGACGACTTACCTTCAAATGTTAAATAAAACTTCCCTCTGTCAAACCATACAAGGGATGGCTGGTCATTCTCTGTGTGGGGTTGAGGGGTGGAGGAAGGAAGGGAGGTGGGGTCCGGAGAAAGAGGGATGAAAGGGAGGAGAGTGGGTGAGGAGGGGTGAGAGGGGGGGGGGGGGGGGGAGGAGAGAAGGACAGTAGCGTGAGTCTCACATGGCAGGTCTATCACACGTCACAGTGGGGTGAAACGTGGAGGTGGAGGCCGGGGGCCAAAGAGGGACAAGCTGAGACAGAGCATGTGACAACACGGTGGATGTTTTTTTTTGTGGTTGCTTGCATGCATGAGGAAAGACCGGTGGAGTGAGGGCCAGGTGTGTACTGCTGGATGTTGGCAACTACATTTACAATAAAGGAGAGAGGAAGTCCAGCCTGAGGGGGGCAGAAGAGACAGTTCTGTAGTTGCCAGTGTTTTCTCTATTATGCAACGTAATAAAATGGTAATTCTACACCAATGTGTCAATTTTAACTGGCACTACTTTCTTCATCAGTGGCAGCTTGTTTATATTGCGTTTATCTATTTCAGTCCTTTTCTCCCAGTGTCTTACTGTGCTCGCATTTTCCTCCAGGCCTCCACTACTTAAATATAAAACAAATGGAAGCAGACTGTCGTGTATAAAGACACCCTGCAGGGGGCAGCCATGAGACTGAGAACAGTGAGCCGGGAGAGGGAGGGACTGTGGTGCACAGGGAGAGAGATGCTACGTCCCAATTTCAGGGGCTGGATCCCCCACGAAACACAGACTATGAAGGTGAAGACAGTCTCGCCTAAGTGCTTTCAGAAAGTCCGGGTTAACTTTCATTGCAAGTTTATTACAAAGACATTTCCCTCTAACTAGAGCTAGACATACATTTACTAATAATAATAATAACTTAATAGGAGAAAATAAAAAAACATATTTCCTCTTCACATAATGATATTTTTTTCCTACTAATCTCTAATGATTCCTTTTCTTTAAATTGTAAAACACTAGATTGTTTAAGCCTCTCAGGAATATAATAAACATCTAAACAAAAACATTTGAGAAGGAGAAATGATTGCACTTGCCGCAGGTCACAGACATATTAAAGCTGTGATGAGAGGTCACGTGGAGAAGCTGCTTCGTTTAAAAGGACCCAAGTGAAAAAAGTGGATTACAGGATATTGTAGGCTGCCTCATTTCTCTGCTGCATTTGGAAGAGCCTTTCAAAGCGTTTGTCACCGGTCATGATGTATTTAGGATATGAAATCAGACTTTGGAGGATCCAGCCCCTGAACAGGGATGCAGGTGCAGTTTGACTAGAACAAGCACTACCTGGGATCGTGTTTACATATGGCGGTATTTCCTAAATGACAAAAAAAATTAAGCAAAAACACTTTTTCCAATGTCAAATTTGTGCCTTGAAGTTTGACACAGAGCAGAGCAGGCTTGTTCTTGTCCGTATTCTTTTTTTTTTGATGCAGTGAAGGTGTGTTGTTGAGTGAGTGGACTAACAGAGTTGTTGGGTGATGGAGCGATGAGAGCAGTGCGGCGCTTCATGAAGAGAACAAAAGGGCAGGTGTTCAGATGGAGAGGGCGGGGTTTAGGGGTTGCAATTGTCTATGGCTTGAGGGTGCATGAGTGGCAGGTGTGACAGGTGGGCGTCAGGGGTCAAGTGTGGGAGAAGACCGAGGCTTTAGGGCCAGGTGGAGATTGGCTGAACTTGAGGCTGTGTCGTGCTACTCCAGCGGTAGAGAGAGGACGGCATGAATACCAAACAGCTGCTGCTTGTCTAATTCAGCCTAATTCTCATGCCAGACTTCAAACACACTCTGGGAGCAGCAGCTCCGATCTGACAGTATGTGTGAAAGTGTGCGTTTGAGTGTGTGTGTGTGTGTGTGAGACAGAGAGTGAGAGAGAGAGAGAGAGAGAGAATGACAATATGGATCCCAAGGGTCCACAGATAAGGAGCTCTTCAGACACGCTCATTGAACACGCAAACACACTGTGGTGGTGCAGACTGAGAGTAAAGGTATCTGGGAGGGACTGCACTGCACTCTGCACACGCACACACACACACACACACACACACACACACACACACACACACACACACACACACACACACACACACACACACACACACACACACACACACACACACACACACACACACACACACACACACACACACAATATATTGCCATGAGAAGAGACACAAGGTTGCCATGGTGACATGTCGAGACAGCCACTGGTGCACAGTCATAAAAACAGAGAGAAAAGTCTGATGGGCAAAGGGGAAGACACTCAAACTTTTTTTTGTAGAAAAACAAAAATATTGTTATGCAATAGATGCAGCTTTTTGTGTCACCGCTGCTTTCACTTTTTTTTTCCTGGCAGATTTTGTCTGCAGGTAACAAGAGAGATACAACAGAGCGACTAAAAGAGAGGAATAAATGCAGATAGAAGAGAGAGAGAGGCTATTAAATCTATTAAATACGTATGTGTGGAAAGGTATGAGTCACAAAAACAGTGATGAAAAATAACTATTTTAGTGAATAATGCTGCCACATTTGAAAAGAATAAAATGAATGTGTCCCTACTCTGCAAGCAAAACCTGAAGCAGACTAGTCAAATAAATAGGTATTAGGATAATGACAAAGAGATGGTCTTTTAACATGTCTCATAGTTTGAGATGTGAAAAGATTGATGAAACTGTGCCAGAATGTGGGACACAAATGTAAAAATACCTGCACACCTTGACTGACATTATTGAGAAAGCACAGAAACACTCAGTGGTGGATCCCGTCTATGTTAATTGCACTCCGCGTAAAGAGCATCAAACAGATAGAGATCTGACACAGGATCACCCCCCCCCCCCAACCCGTCCCCCCAACCCGTCCCCTCTCCTCTCTCTGAGGGGATCTTTACTATACCTGCAAACGAATCAAAGTGTCTCTCAAAGGTGGGCAGTTTGTCTACATAAGCATCGTCTTCTGACAAGCCAAAGTACGAATAAAGAGACAAACAAATGGCAAAACAGAAAAGCAGAAAGCAAATTAAACCAAGGAAAAAATTATAGAAAGTAAAAATCTGAAAGGAAGTGTCATTAAATTAAATTATGTAAAAAAAAACAAAAGCATTTTAAAACAAAAACAAGATGAAAATATCAAAATGAAAAAGCACTGAAACTGAAATAGTGTCAGTTTATAATTACAGTCTCAGTGACCTTTATAATACTGTCAAGACCATCAGCTTTTTGGTCTACCAATAAAAACCATAATGAATAAATAATGTATAAATGTAGGTCTATATATTACAGTCTCAATCTAGAGACTGTTAACTAGTCGTCTGTCCCTGTAATCAGTTTAAAAAAAAGAAACCTCAACACCAGGGATCATATTCTGTTTTTATGTAACTGCTGCTGCCTCAAGAGTGTTTGTTTCTCAAATCTATTATGACTCAGCCATGTTACGGTCTACTGAGGTTCTCTATTAACCACTCACGACTCTGCACTGTATGTCCTTCAACACTGACTCAAAACTTAGATCAAGGATTATAAACTGTTGTTGTGTATTCATTCATGAAAGGAAGGTTTGGTTGTGATTTAAAATTAACAACCTGCTTCATCCCCCACTCATTCTGACGTGTGTGAGAGTGTAAATATAAATTTGTCTGTGTGCGTCAACCTACACCAGACATAAAATGTATGTAAAGTTTAAAAATGAATAAATAAATACAAAACTGCATGACTCATTCAAAAAAAACTCTGAGCGCAAGGAAGGACAGGGCCAGTGCATAAAATCAATAACGAACTTTTAATAAGAGACATAGAAAAGTTAAATTCAGCTAACACTACTAGCCTCTGTGAGCACAGCCGTCAGAGGACAGGCCGCACAGCTCAGTGACGGTTGAGGGAATCACACACCTGACACGGACACGGAGAGCTCCTTATTGACGGTGGGGGTGGTGGCGGCACTCAGGGAGTTGGTGGAGGAGATGGAGGAGGTGCTCTCGGCCCGCGCCAACGGGGCGATGGGAGGCGGGCTAGCAGAGTGGACCGGCGGGCTGAACGGACGATTCTGAACAGATACGATTTTTTTAGGATTAGGAAAATTGGATAAGAGTGAAAAAAGGAAAAAGACATTCTTAGATTCAAGGTTTTTACATGTTACACCATTGCTTTTGTTTCTGGTAAAGATATTTAACCATCAAAAGTTATTTAAAGTAATCAGATTAAGCTCCGACTGTTGGAACTTTGTTATACCTGAAAAACCTTTGTCAAAGTTAATTTTACCATAAACAAGTTGTACAGTTGTGTTTGGCTCTGTTGGCTTTGCAATGGAGGTTCACTGCTAGTCCATGCAAGGATGCTGTGAGCCAAAGACCGCAAGTATTAACTGACCAGAACTTATATTGAACAATATTGGTAAATCATAACACAACCATCTGGATTGGTAGTGAAAATCTAATAAACTGTAACACTCACTGGATCTCCTACAGCTGGTTTCCCTGGAGGAAGTTTAGGCCGTGAAGGGGGGCGGGGTGGAGGTGGTGGTGGGGTGGGCTGGACTGACGAAGGAGTGGCAGGTCGCACCGGAGAGGAGGAACCTGTAGAGCAGCGCAGTTACAGGTGGAGATTACATAACAAAACTTTCTTTTAAGATGCTGAATCGTGTGGAAACAGCTACAGTATAAATGCAGAATAGATGCAGGATGGACAGACACATTGTTTGCATGAAAATATATTTACATAACAAAAATAGGAAATATGCTTGCCTAGAGCGTTTAGGATTTTCCCAAAGCTGCAACCACCAAAACTATTTCAAAACATCATTGGCTTGTTACAGTATGTGCTCAGCTATTGGTCACACACTTTCTTTTGTGAACTACTAGCCTAGTAGTGTTTTCCCTTGTATTTAGACTATTTATTCACATAGATGGTCTGTTTCGATCCGTGGTTTATACCATTTTTCCAGAAGATTTCTTTTTCTGCTGCATATTGGACAGTTGAAATGTTCATAATTTTAAAATGAATCCATCAGACAGGACTGGTTGATAACTCCTACAGAAGACACTGTATGTGCAATAAAAATGAATAAGTTCTACAAGAGTGAAGTCTAAATACAAGTCAGTCAGAACAACAACCTGTGCTAACATAACAAGTCTGCAGCAGAATGGTGGTGTACGTCTAACTGGGCCAAAACATGACCTCTTTTTCCAGGGATCAATAAAAATGTAGATTTGCGATTCACGGTGTGTAAGTTTAACAACAAAACGGGTGCAATGCACTGAAAGGAAATGTAAACATGGCGCATTGGTGGTGTACAATCCCTTCTCAACTCCCGTCACAACAATCCTTACCTAACTGCATTGGTGCTAATGCTATTGATATGAATAGTCACCTGGCTGCTGTGAAGACCAGGACATTTGCTTTCATAATTACATTTGTGTTAGTGTGACAATCAATCCAAGCTCTAAAATACACCTGTCCTCTACAGACGATGTTCTAGTTACATGGACTACTACTCACCACTATTTGAGCCACCAGCTCCAGATGTGGGACCCGGTGACGACACCACCGCCCGATATGTAGGGGGAGGAGGTGGGGGAGGCGTACTCCGGCTCCCCTGGCTGGCATCGTTGGGCGAGGTGACAGTTTCACTTCCGTCCTCTTTGGATTGGGGGAAGTCTGTGTTCTTGGGCTGCTCCTCTTGAGACAGGACAAGAGGCGGTGGGATGGAGCATGTTGCAGGTCCATCAGCAGGAGGGGTGCTTGCTTTTGGAGCAGGGGCTGGTGGGACGCTGGAGGGGGAGTCAAGAGGAGGGGGAGAAGAAGTGGGAGGAGACGCAAGCTCCTTTGGAGGTGCAGGGGGTGGTGAGGTGGAGAGCGTGAGAGGATTTCGGACCTCTGGGGTCGGAGGATATGAGGGGGCGGGAGGTGCAGTGGGCTCCTCTGAGGAAGACGGGGAGGTTGGGAGAGGGGGCACAGGTTCTTCTTTTGGGGGAGGGGATGTAGGGAGAGGTGGTGCAGGGTCTTCTGGAGGAGGTGGTGATATAGGTAAGGGTGGGGCAGGAGATTCAGGTGGAGGAGGGGAGCCTGGTAGGGGAGGTGCTGGTTCCTCTGGTAGAGGTGGCTGGTCAGAAGATTCTGCACTGAAGCAGACCCATGTGTCACCCGTATCCTCGCCAGCAGGGGGAGGCTGTTCTGGTCCAAAAATGTTGTCCAAGTCAGCTATTGAGGGCTTCCTGGTGGAATTGTCTGCTTCTGTTGACACTTCTGAAACACAGACAACCAGTAATCAACCAAAGGCAGTTTGAAGAGGTGCTCAGTGAGTTTACACACAGAGATAAAACATGACTGACAGAAAGACTGACAGAGATAGAGCCAGAAAGTTCGAGATAAAGGCGCTGCTGAGATCAAAAGTAAAGGTTTTATCCTGAGGACATAACAGAAGGCAGAAATAGATGAGAAGAGCTCTTACCAGCGCCATCTTCAGAGGGAGGGCCAGTCGACAGGGGAGAGGTCGGGACATTCTTGGGTGGAAGTGGAGGTGGAGCTGCAATAAAATTACAAGTGCAACAATGAATAGTCCTATAAAACAGGAGATTATTTGCTGTGCTGATTTTTGTGGATTAAAAAGTATTGTTCCATAGATTAGCCTAAAACACACATTCTTGCAACAAAAGCATTGAAAGTTTGGATCAAAACATGACAGATTTTACCACACCTGCCAAACCCAAAAACAACAACAACAACAACAACAACAACAACAACTTGAGGAGAAGGGATAGTCCCACAAATCATCCACCATGCAGCAAAGCACATTCAGTCACCACCATTCCAGATGCAAGGAGGATGCGAGGAAGGATGCGTTGGTGCAGAATGGGAGACAGGTCCTGAACTCTCCCAAAATAAACCACAACCAACATTAAACCATTTGGGTGTGAAATGGCTGATGACATGAAACAGGATACAGCTGGCTGTTTGTAATGAGAAGCAGAGTGCTATTGACACACACGTGTTTGATCAGGTCAGTTTGCAGGTCTGTTTGTTAGTCGGATGATGATGATGAGGTTCATGAGGTGGGCTGATGGATTCTGTGCAGTCATTCCAAGGAGAAGAAGAAGTGCGGCACAATATGCACAAAACTTACTTCCTGTGGGGAAGGATCTTGTCAAAGAGGATTCAGGCTCTGACAGAGGAGCCCCCCAAGGATCGGACTCAGATAGACCCACTAAGTTCAGGAGGGGACAGAACACGCCAAGTCAGGTGCATTAGAGCCAAAACATTTGAAGGTTTCTGATCCTTTGGTTCTTAGAAAAGCATTTGGTGTAAGTCTATTTGGTACACCGACGTACAGCTTCAGCGGTCTAAAACAACAGGCCTGCTGTAAATGCTACCTTCAAACTACATCCTTCAAAATGACCATATAGTTCAATCAAAATCTCTCTAAAACAGTTTCAACAAAAACTGAACTTTATCCTATTGCAGAGCCATTGTATTAAATTAAATAAAGTTTTACCTGCATGTTCCTAATAAGCTGGCAACTGATTGCAATACAAATGATCTCTTTATGATCTTGTGAAGATAAAACCAAGATGAGTAACAAAGTTACCAGTTGTCACACACAGAGCCATTTTATATGTCTGAATGAATGTATAAAGGGGAATTTGTGTCGAGTTGATGTTAGTTATGCCTGACATGGCAGTTGCGTAACAGCTAGGAGCTCTCTCACAGCCTGTACCACTAAATCCTACTGGATTGGCTGAGAGCGGGTGACAGCAGAGTCTGCATATTAACAAGCTGCACAGTGCACATGATCAATTTCAACTTTGACCTTTGCAAAGACAGATGGAGTGAATCCACAACTGCACAGTGAGCCTGAGGGAAGAACAATGATGTTAGAGAAATAGGTGAGAGGGGGGAGGAGGAGAGAGAGAGAGGGTATCTGCAATGACAGCCAAGCACATCTTAGCTGGCAGCCTTAAAGAGACAATAAGTGTTAGTTCAGAAAGCCTTTTCCATTGCGTCACTGTCATTGTTTGACAAAACAACCACACTGGTAACAACCGTGAACACAAACATATTCTAACAACAGACGCAAAGACATACACAGAGACGCATAAAGAGACAGAAACACAGAGTGACAAAGACACAGGGAGGAGGATTACCTTCCGTTTTCGGTTCTCCGAAGGCTGTTTCCAAAGGAGGCCCAAATAAGTCTGTGGTGTCTTCAGAGACTGTTTGTTGACTGCTGCAACAGACAAAAAGGTCAATATTAGAGAAGACGTTGAGTGACACAACAGTTACAGAAGGACATTTCAGGAAACGTCATATATCAGGTATAGATTCTATCATCCCATCATGCAACAGGTAGAATGCATTTTAAGTGAGGGATTGATGAGACTTAAAAGCCAGGCCTATCCGACCATAACAGAATGTATCATTTGTTTGATGGACTGACAAAACCCTCAAAAAGGCCCAATGAGGCTTAATGGTGACATTTGAAAACTTCACACAGTGTAAAAGGTGATTACCTCAAAATACGACACTTTAGACTAACTATCTTACAATTTCTGATTACATATTGAGCTACAAGTAACATTTTAACATCAATAAATGATTGCATTTTAAGACTTAAAATACAGCATAAGCAGCACAATGTCATAAGACAGGGGTTCAGCAGTGATACACATAGCACCTTAACATTAAGCCTGTCCCTTGTCAGGGAACCGCGAGGCGCATACCTGGGGGGCAGTGGTGCTGGAGCTGGTGTGGGGGCCACTGTGGGTAAAGTAGGGACGACACGTCTCGGTCTGGCAATCTCCTCACCTGGAAGCATGATTGAATCAGTTTATCATTTGTGTGTCTTGCATCACATTCAATTCACAATTATTAAAAACTGGCCCAAGAATGATACTCACTGGATGTGTTCCTTTTCAAACCCTGTGACACAAAGAAATGACAGTAAAATGTAAAAACACAAAGACACAAAACAGCAAAGAGTCACTAACAAGTCAAATGTTGCATCAATCCCTTTAACATTTGTCTATAAAACAGAAGCAAATACACAGAAAACCGTGAGATGTAAAAGTATTGGCAGTCCAAGAAAATCAACCATTTCTTTGAGTACAAACAGCAAAGTGGTTTAAACAGAACACTGATGTAGTGAAGGTCAGAGGATGAACTTCAGCCTCAGGTTGACTTAATCTGAGGAGACCCGTGGACCAGCCTGCCCAGCTACAAGCTACACCGGAGTAGGCATTACTAACACACTACAGAAGAAGTTTGCCTTCATTAGACAGCAGACAGAAGAGACACGAGAGGAAATGAGGGGAGAGGGATTGGGAATGAGTTTCAGCAAAGGTCACAGGCTGGACACAAACCCCCAAATGGAAATACTTTTTGCAGTGCCATGTAAACAGCATTTCTTTGTAAGCGAGCCACTTAACACTGCACGTTCAGTTTTGGTTCTAACAAATGACCTGTGTGCATATGGAACAGCAAAATATCTATCGTTAGGGATACAGTTTAAATTAAAGAAACTCCAATAAATAACTCCAAAAGTCAATAACATTGTTAGTGTCACTTTAGAAAATGCCAACTGCTTCTTCATCAACCTCACTGTGCTCTGAGCAGTGGTTTGAGGTGTCAAAGCCCCCCAAAAAATATTGGAAAGCTTTCAAAACATGCTTTTGAGAGCAGCCTAGCCCTGGTACTAGAGAAGGTTTGATAAAGTTAAAAGAGGAATGAGTTTTGTTGTTGAAGGGGCAACAGCAAAATAATATTGCCTCTCCAGCTTTGACACCCGTGTCTATGTGAGCATTTGTATGAATTCACCATATGAGGGACACAAGAGGCCAAGAAAGGCAGAGGACAGATGTGGAGAGAGAAAGGGAAGGAAGGAAGGACGAAAGGAGAGAGAGAGGGAAGGAAGGAAAGAAGGAGAGAGAGAGGGAAGGAAGGAAGGAGAGCGAGAGGGGAGGAGACGGTAGCAGTTGAGATGAGAACACACGACGATGGGGAGTGACTGAAGTAAGACATCAAAGGGTCCAGCTGTCAAAAGTGCAAATGTTCTCCCACTACAGAGACCAAGCATGAAGCCATTCAAGATGAAAAACAAGCACACTAGCGATCTGGAGAATCTGGGAAATAATATTATATATTTATATGTTTAAATATTAATGCCAAAACAAATTAGCAAACAGTTTTGACCCGTCGCCTCAGCCAATGAACCCACCTACGCATTTTCTGTCTTATTCAACCGACTCCGGAGGACAAGGTGAAGAGCAAAAGGGTACAAGAAGCATGTGACACATTTTTTAGCCTGAAGCCGGAAAGAAAAGGACACTTACCGGGCTACGTCTCTGTGACCAGCAAAAAGGAAGAGAGAAGAGACACCTGGTCAGAGAGTGACAAATCAGTAAAGCAGAAATCCTATACCTAAGGACAAGAACAATTTTGGACTGGTCGGTCAGATTTGGGGATCAAATGATGATAACATGTCCATAAAGACATGTTATCCTCCTGATAACAGGGAGATGTGCTCATCTGTCTTAGATTTTGTGGGAAATTGCTTGTGCAGCCTCGTGTGGTTTAAGGATTTTTGAACATAAATGCAGATAGTTCAATAATTCCAAGACAGTAAGGCAAGTGGGTATTATGATACAGCCGAGGAGGACTTATACTGATCTGTGTGCTTGTGTTAATGCCTTCATCAGTGATCCAACATCCAGAAAGCTTGTGAAGCTGGTTAAATCACTTCCCTCTCTTCCTCCCCTAGTTGTTATCTTTATACCATCTCTTTATTTGATCATTTTTGTTAAAAACAATGTCATTTTTGCCATCATATCCTTATTAGTTTCCTTTCATTTTTCCCTCTAGTCTCCCGTCTGCCCCCCCCCCCCCCCCCCTGGCCTCTTTAATTTTTGCTTCCATCTGCCTTCGTCACCTCCGTCTCGCATCAAGCCTCCATCTCCCCTCCATCCCTCACTCTGTGCTTGTTCCAGTTGTGCAGTGAGCCATGAGTGATTAACGTGATGCAACAAGGGGGTGGGACATGCTGGTGGAAGGGATTCATTTCATTGGGACACAGCACAACACTGTTTGTCATAAGCTGAACCAATCGTCGTCTCCCTGCTGTATGTAAACAGGAAGTTCAGCCACACGCTGTGACCTTTTAGCCTCCGTCAGGGACAAAGCTCTGGTCTGTAACACACAAATAGTTGTGTATGTTGTAGATAATGCCGACGTTTAAAATGAACCACTCAAAACAATTGTGTGATGTATTTGAAATCAGAAAATGTAAAAGAATCAGAAGAACAAGATTTTTGTTTCATTTTTGAAATTCAATATTGACACCTTTTCTTTTGGTGCTAGAGAAATGAAAAGTTGTGTTACTGAGGCAGATGATATCTGGACAGGGAGTCAGCTGAGCTGTTAAGTGAGGTGTAGACCTGACTGCACAGTGACCGGCTACATTAATGTCACACGAGATACTCATTATAAAAGTAAGACGTTTGTCTTCTTAATTAAGCTCTCCTAGTTTAAATGCCAGTAGAGACACAACGGAGGAATGATATGCGATGCCGCTTATTTTTTAATTCTCTAACATCTTAACTCCATTTCTGACCTTTCTCTCGCCTCCTCTACTGCTTGCAGTGGTTCATTTGGACTGAGAACTAGAAGCTCAAGAACCAATTAAAATCAGATTTAAGAGGTCTTAGTCAGCGGAAACAACTTAAAAGACAGCACAGTTGTACTCCAAGTAAGTACCAAAGCAAACAAATCAGCATGTGCCACAAAAATGCTTGAGCAGTCGCAAACATGCACATACAGTATTCTGCGTAAATATATATACACTCACACCAACAGAGAAAGCACATAACATTGCCCGATACATGCTGGGCTAATAATACATCCTATAATTATTATACACTAGCCATTTCTAGGAAGCCTATTCTCAGCAACACAGAGCTGAGTCGGGGAAAAAAACCTATGAACACAACAGCATGAATAGCTAAGGCTTACCGGACTCCTCTACAGAGGTTAGCATCATTAGAGGCAGCAAAAGAACGAGAGACAAGAGAAAAATAAAAAGAAGGGAGGGGTGGAATAGTTAGAAGACTAGAGGGAGGGGGGGGGGGGTGTATTAATTCTGGCAAAGCACAGCAAAGCATCTGTGCACAATGTAGGCAGTCACCACTAACACAGACAAATAAAGCTGGAGTAGTGCTATGGCTCCCTTCATACCTCCACTTCCCCCACTACTCCTCCTAACATGATGTGAACACCGAGGTTTTATGTGAAATAAGCTCTGAACCTGCATCATCGTGTCCCTCTCACAAGCTGATGAACAGATGCATAATTCATGCAGAATGTGCCAAATACGAACACAGAAATTAAGCTCATGCAGGCCGCTAAATTCAAAACCAAGTATCTGTGTGAGAAACTTGGTATGTGTTCCAGGTTTTTACAAAGCTGGGGTAAGAGCTTGTATTAATATGTGGAAAACCAACATGAAGAGCAAGAGCATTAACATGTAGAGTCTCAGGCATTAGTCGAGGGAATCTCAATGACTATTCAAATGGATGTGTGAGTCGGAAGAGGAAAAGGAAGAACTGGAAAGAAGCAGTGTTTGCTTTTGGAGGCCTGCTAACATTTGGCCCCTCTTTCTCTTTTCATGAGACCATGTTATTGTCAGTCCATAGCCAAGGTTACCCAGAGTTGCCAGGGACTGGGAGCGACTGTGTTACTCATGTAATTTATTTGAGAGGGAAAAGCTCTGCCTCGGCAAACGTGATGCTAATTTGAACTGGTAGAGGTGAAGGTGGCAGTTGCGTAATAACAAGTACAGGCCAGAAATTACAATGTCAGGATTTTTGGATGTTAATTGAAACTTATTTCAGATTGTTTCAGCTTGTCCTGGGCTTAGAAAAAAACACACCAGGATTAAGTAACTACAGTACATATCAGCCCTAAAACCAAACATATTAACAGGGCTGTAACAAACTATTTGTTTTCATTATCAATTGATCTGTTGATTATTTTTCTGACTAATCCTTAACTCGATAAAATGCCAGGAAGAACTGGTGAAAAATGGCCATAAGAGTTTCGTTGAGCCCAAGGTAATTTTTCAAAGTGCTTGTTTTGTTCATCCAACACTCTCAAATTAAAAGATCCAATTTACAACGATAGAAAACTGAGGAAAGCAGCACATTCTCAAATTTAAGAAGCTGAAACTAACACTTTCCATTGGTAGTTCATTTTTCCTAATAAATAATTTTAACAATTAATCCATTGCAAAAATTATTTTCAATTCATATTCTGTTGATCGCAAATTATCTCCATCTATTGTGAGGAAAAACAACAACCAATGTCTCCCATCTACTACATACACACATGAACACAACCATTATCTATCTAACCATTATCAACACCTGATCAGGTTAACAGAGCCAGTGGGTAAACACACGGAGGCTGGATTAAATTATTAAATCCAGAAGCTCAAATGACCACAAGCAATCTCACTATACAGCACACCGACACACAGGTGCATTGTGCCCACTTTCCTATGTGAATTATTCACAACGGACACTCAAGCCAACTGTCCTCGCTGAAGAAGAAAGGAATTATGGGTAGGCTGGGGAGGCCTGTTTTGGAGTCCCTCCGTTGAGTACAGGCTGTGTGAAGGGAATGTTTGCTTGAATTTGGACTCAATGAGCTGCTTCACCTCAAACAAGAACTTCACACCTAGCTTGCTGTTTCTGTGGTTTCTGTCGTGGCGGGGCGGCCGTCTAGTGTTAAACAACACCGGACCAAATGGGAAAACACTGAGGTCACTGAAATTATCGCAAGCTTCATAAATGCACCAATTCAAACCATCATATACATTAGCTGACCTCGCTCATTACAGAGACGTGGATTGTGGGTTCAGTGTAGGGTTCAAACCAGAGATATCAGGCGCTGTTGCATACTGGCTCATTAAAACAAACCCAATAAATGTTTCATTTTCAAATATATCTAAATAAAATGGAAGTTGTGACCCATTAAGAGTTCCTGTCCTAAGCTAAAACAAAACAGTGCGATAAAGCAGGAGAAATATTGTAGAGAAAGATGGCAGCACACACAACATCATGCAGCATCCTCCTGGTAAAAAAATAAAAACGGTGAACAACACACACATGCACGGCCATATCTGTGCACAGAAATATCTCACTAAATCTCTCTATATGTTAAAAGCCAAGGCAATTGAAGAAGATGACGATGAGAAGCAGGAGTGATTCACCCATGCACATTATAACCATCTAATAGACAGCCGTCCGTTAATGAAAGCCAGCAATGGGAGGGCAGTGACGTCAGAGCTACTCACCATAGGAGACGGGGACAGGGCTATGTTGCCTATGGAGGCTTTGAGCTCGTCGACCGAGGGCACAGACGCTACGCGATCGGACTTCAGCGGCTTGATCTTGACTTTGAATTTTTTCCTGTGGTCCTCCTCTCCTTCCGACTCATCCGAGGAAAAGAAGTGGGGCTTTTTGATGGTAGGCGGTAGTGCAGCGTCAAGGAAAGCAACGTTTCCAACCTTAAATTAATGTTGGCCGGGATTTGCAAAACTCAAAATGTGGTGCATGCCTAGCAACAGGATTAAGTTCCTGTTAGAAACAGGGATATTTGATTATATAGATTGTTTTTGCACTGATTTGGAAGACTTTGAGAGGGAATTAAATACATTCCCCTGAGAATGACATCACATACAAACTGATCTCCTTTCAGTGTGCACCAATTTAACAAATCCTTTACTGGATTTGGAAGCAATCCGTTTTTGGTGAGCCGAGGCAACTTAGCAGAGAAAAATAAGACATGAATCCTGTCAAATGACAAATCAAGCAGTGCAGAGGATATCTCCCTCTTCGGACTCCTCCTCAGGTCTGAGGCTGTAGCCTTCATCATCCACCTCAGGAGAGTTCTGAAACACAAATAGTGACTGTGTGTGAATATCTTTAAATGTTTGTCTGATGTTATCAGTAACACATGACTGTGATATTTGTTGTATGCCAATACAATGCTCACAGACAAAAAGCTGTTGGTTCAAGTAGAATCTTGATAAAATGTACTGAAACGTCCACTCAAATGTGAGGTTTTCTGTTTAACGCAATATCACGAAATGCATATTGACAAAGTCCTAATCTGGATCTCAAATGCAAGCAATATATGGTTACAAATGATAAAAGTTAACTTCATTGTAACCACTTTTAAAATGCTTTGATCACAAATGTGTCAATAGCACACACATTTTTCAATGAAATGGATCAATACTATACACTCATTCAATGCAGATGAAAACAGGGCAGTAGTTAGTGGCGACAAAGCTGAATCACTGTTTAAAAATCAAGATCAAATAATAATCCTATCACTCACATATCTGTCCCAGTCGATATCTCCGTAGAAGCCATTAGGGGCCCCGTTGGTCTTCTTCTGAGACTGAGAGGAGAGAGACACTTTGATTAAAATCCCATCAGACAGTGAAGGTACAGTATATTCTGCTCTACCGCTGGATGTGTTTCTATGTTAGCTACTGTCCTCTCACAGGCCCTTATTTGTTCTCTGTTTTCTCCGCTTGGTCACTAATGATTGGATAATGATGATGATTATTGTTATTATCCCAACATGCTGCTAATCGTCCAACAGTGCTGGATAATATTTCAAGATTTAAATCTCTTCAAGCTTCTCCAAAGGACTAAGGGGGATATCCTGTTGCCCCTTTTTCCCCCTCAAAGCCTCCTCAGAGAGACTGCTAATGAAACTATAGCTGAAACAGCAACACTGGAGGCTGACTGATGAGTTGAAGAACGTAGTGTGATGTCTATAACCAGTCTAAGCTCTAGACTACATACTAACTATTCTAGAGACTAATCCAAAAAGGACTAGGGATTAGAGGTCAGTACCGATTCAACCTCTTGGGGTTCCTGGCAAGTAAAAAGAACACAGAAAATAAATAATGAACTCAAAATCACCAGTCTTGATTTCCTCTAGTTACACACATGTAGAGTGAATAGTAATTTACAAATGAAATAATTGGCTGTTATTAAATATTTTCGGTTACTTACACCGCTGTCTCTGTCTGGGGACCCCCTGTGAGGATTTAAAGAAGCAGAGAGAAGAAAGGACAGCATGAAATTCACTTAACGTGTGAGCTCTTCATTTCAAATCAAGTGCTTTGCTAATTATTCAAGCCAAAATATTTAAAAGGGGTATTCAGGGGAAACCTTTTCACGGCACGCTACCATACCCACACATTCATTCACTCATATGTCACAGCACACAAAGAAAGCGTCTCATGCACAGTTACAAATTGGCTAAACATCCCTGGAAAACTATCACGATCACAGAGATTCTGCAAGCTGACCAAATACTTGATAAGTGATCTAACTGATCAATTAAGTCTTATTTTGATCCTGCTGTATTTGCATAATTTCAGAACATTTCTGCCATGATTTAACAGAAATAACATTGGCTGTGTGCAAACAAGCAATGTCACAAGCACTGGATATTATATGCTCGTTGTGTGTATGTACTGTATGTATGGAATGAGCTCTGATCAACTGTTATTTGACTACACCTGTACTTAATACTAATCCTGTATTTGTTCATACTTATTGTATTTTTTGCATTCTGCTCTACCTGCAACACCTTCCACTATATATACATTTTTTTTCTCCTGAGAATACATTTTAATTTAGATGTTTCTGTTTATATTTTTCCGGACACCAGGAAGAGGGATGAGGACTTACGTTGAGTCATTGTCTTTCTCTTTCTTCCGTATCCCAAAGGCCTTCCTGGTACGTTTTTTCAATCCTGAGCAAAAGAAGAGAAAAAGGGTGAATTATTGCACAAAGAGACACCAAAGGCATAACTAAAAGGCAGTGTCTGTGGGTGGGTTAAAGGGTAGATGGGGTCAGCTGTGCTGCATCTATCATCCGGGAGATTAAAGACCATGTTTTTATGTATTATTGAGTGACTGGCTGCATCGCGTGAAGGCACACACTGTCTTTCCAATCTGAAAATGTGTTCATGGTCATCGCAAATGGACAGACAGCCTTGCAATCCTCAAGGTGTCTTTTTGAAATGAAAAAAGTCATTAGCACTGTGAAAATCAATGAGCCTAGAATTTAACAAGAATAGCTGAAGCGAGCCGATGAGCACAGAGGAACCCGTTATAGCTGATAATATACAAAACTTCAATCAATAATGGTACAGAAAGCGTGGGAGATCCCTTATGTACAGACTCAACAAGGCTCACCAAGGCAACGGATCAACAGCTGCTCCAATGGAGCTGCTCACTGACCAACACTACAAATGATGACTGTGTTGTTAAAGCAACAAGTAAGTGTGCTTTAGCCTTAAGTCAACAAACTATGTAGTGTTCAGCACAGATGTACAGATATGGTTTGTGTGTACTTGCTTGCCAAATTGTCTTTTTCAACAACAACTCCAAAGCTCATGTTTCACAGCTCTATCAGTGTTGTACCCTAGACTGCATTGACAACAGTGGTTTACAGCAAATGGTTTATCAAAAAATCAACTCAAATGCCATTGTATTGAACTACATGATGGCACTATAGTACAGTCTTATATGATACATTTCTCCTAAAGACCTAATTCCAGCTTTAACAGAGATTTAGTTTGATCTGATCAATCGTACTGTAAAATTATCCCAAACAACCCAAATGCTCCTGGTTATTCTTACCCCATATGAAAGCCCAGTTGTCCCCCTCCATTTCTTTTCTGATAATTCCTCGACTCTCATTCTTCCTCGTCCTCGTCTGGTCGTGAACTCACCACATCATCTCATGACCGATCTCTTCCTCATACCACATGCAGGTACACACTGAGCCTCAGAGCAGGAACCTGATGCTACGTCTTGCACACAAGGTATCATGATCCTGTTCCTAATCTGTCTGGTTCTCAAATTCAACACCACTGACTTCACTCATGAATTAAAGACAAATGTCATCAATTCATTCATTTTCTTTACTACTTTAATATTTGGATCAGCATGGCTGCAGATAAAGTGGCAAGTCGATCCAGAGTGGCCTGCTGCCCATGAGGAGTCTCACCCGGAACTATCGTCTCATTGAACCTGCTCACTTATTCCATCTTGCATCCTGTAGACGGTTATTGTCACAGCTCAAATAAAAGTCCAACTTCAGAGGAAAAGCACTCGCATACATACAAACATTCATACAAATACAAAGGAGTGTCCCTATAAGGTAGACTCACATGTCCCTGCAGCTATTTTTAAAGCATATGCAGAGACATGCAAACACCTCGAGAAACAAGAATATTCAAGATCACTATCTACGTTTTATCTTTAGGTTGACACAATTTCCTATAGTGATATGTCAGTGCAACATGTCTCACAAGATGGACACTTTGAAATATCAATAATAAAATGAAGAACAAATGTGGCCTTGAGCAAGGCGATGCAAAACAAGGAGCAATACTTGTTCGCCGTATCTTTTTAAGAACAATACACTTGTGGCGAGGGTGCTTGAACTGTGAAGTATGCGAGTAAGTATGTGTTGTTTGGTCATTCTGATCGATTTTACAGACACAAATTAAATGTGCACACTTGTGCTCACGTACAGACACCTCCTCCCGATAACCGAGATCAAGATCCCCAATGTACTGAAGGTTCCATTTCTGTGAAGCCAGACGAAAGATTTGTTCTTTCATTATGTGGCTTGACTGATCTTGGTGAGGCATCTGTCGGAAGTCGCAGTATGAGGACACAGTGTACTTTCTCGGCCTATGGGACGGGAGCTTTAATTGTTCCTTCAACAGCTGTTCTGCAAAGCAAACGAAGTTTCATCACTTCAGTTACAGTTATTTATTTTGATGCCATTCAGAAGCGCAAACTTTTCCTTGCTAGTGCTACCTGGTATCTGGTTCTTCATCCATCCATTAAAGCAACTTGCACAAATGGCAGCGCATTACATTTTTTTTTTCCATTGACATTTTGTTTCAGGCTTAGCTTGATCTTCAGCCTTCAATGAATAGCTTTCTAGATTTCTTGCCCCTCTACGGAACCTCTCTTCTTTTTTTTGTCTTCTTCGGGTCATGTTTCCCTCTCCTGTAAATCCAGCATTGCCCCCAAGCAAGTGCTGACAGCTTTATAGATGTACTAATGAAAGAGTATTTTGTTCAGACGGGACAGTGTTCACATGGCAGCTGTGCCCTGTCTACAGAAAGTATGCGTTCTGCATTAGTTGAGATTAAAACCTGCATTATTATTTCACTTTATTTTACTATTTACAATTTGTATTGGCTTTTATCTTTTGTTTACATTGTCTTCTTTTTCTCCCATAATATATATATATATATATATATATATATTTATTATGCATCAAAATAATATAATAAATGTATGTAATAAATTACAATCCCATGTTTAAAGTACAGCAGCACCCAAATCTGAGTGGATGACGATGTAAAAGATTACACGAATGTGTATGGCAGGGGTTAATTAACTGAGGAGGAAAGAACACAGCGAGTGGCACACACTGGTAATGACTTAATGGCTTCCGTTCAGAGGGATGCTAGCACAAGTGCTAACATAATTAGTGGTCTCTTCTCAAGACACAGTAATGTGATTCTAGGACAAGCCAAAGGACATAAAGCAAAA
The DNA here is from genome assembly GCF_910591455.1 of Pholis gunnellus. Classification (NCBI taxonomy): domain Eukaryota; kingdom Metazoa; phylum Chordata; class Actinopteri; order Perciformes; family Pholidae; genus Pholis; species Pholis gunnellus. The sequence continues at coordinate 15,686,225 of NC_136530.1, read as the reverse complement.
CAAGACAGGACACTGCCAAACCTAAGAAAATAATAATAAATACATGACAACTGAAGAGCAACAGTACACCGACTCTGGAAGAAAAAAAGGTTATTTTTCTAACCAAAATAATGTGTATGTGGTCTCTTAAAAGAGTTCAGGATAATCTTGGAGGAGAGGGAAGCTAACTTTAGAAAAGGTCCCAAGAAGTGAAAACAAACTCACAACAGGAGGAACACCACCCAAAGCAGCACTGTGTGTTATTTTTATAACTCAGCGAGGTCCACCCTTCAACCTACAGAAAGAGGTTGGCGCTAACACTGCCTTCAATAAAAAGGTCCACTTTGAAACACAGCAATTACAGAATACCTTCTACTATTATTAAAAAGTCCACAAGAGCTCATTCCAAGCCAGAGAAAAATAACGTATACTGCACTCCTCTGATTACAACGCTTTTAAAGAAATACTTAACTCTTTAACCTAGGCCTGTCTAGGTCATCTGTCATCCATGAAACTCAAATAAGACCTTTAGATGTCCTATAGTGTAGCATGTCCATCTGTGTTTGGTGGTTAATTCTGTGCTTATAGATCCATTGATGAACAAAGCAGCAGTTGGTTATCTCAGGGAAATCTCTGAGAAACCAAAAACTAAATTGAACACGGCAATCCCATATAAAGATTTGACTTTCGAGGTAAACTAATCTAAAATCTCAAGTCTCAAGTTAAACTTCCTGCAGCATCTCTCGAATGAATCAACTTATGTTGTTTTCCTATTGCTTTAAATCAGTCAAGTCTTAAACTAAGAGCTGCGCTTGCGTCTGTGCACTGCACCTATTGTGTGATTGTGATTTTAGTGTGGGCTTGCCTATGTCCGCTTCTGCCAGGGGTAGCCGGTGCATTAGCCTATAAGCTACATTAGCCTCAGAGTCAGAGAACTAAACTGGAAGGGACACCTTGCTCTCGACAAATACGCACAAAAACGTGCATCACACACCCATTTTGATAAAAATTCTGATGTTCATGGCTTTAAAATACTGTTAGGTATGAAAGCATCAGATTAACTTCCACATTTTGTGATTCTGATTGTAAAATCTCATTTGTTGCGATACTACAAGTGAATCTAAGAGAGCTAAACACACTTTCTAAATCTAATTCAGTGCCTGTATAATCTATATTTCACTCTAAAAGTGGATGAAAATGCGTTTATTATCCCGTTTAGTATGCATGTCAGAGCACGCTCAGGTGGGAGAACGCCATGAGAGAATTAAAAGTGTGAAGACGGTGCGTTGGGTTGTTATGGGTATTGAGTCAAGCTGTTGACTAAGCTCAAGGAGAAGCATGTGGATCCACTGGCAGGCATGCAGACAGGGAGACAAGTAATTAGTAGAACAGGACGAAGGCTGGCGGGCACATAAACAAGCAGACATAAAAAAAAAAAAAAAAATGCAGACAGTGTAAGAAACATTACAGTAAGTAGACAAGGAGGCAGCACGCACTGAGACAGGCATACTGACATCCTGTCGACAAACAGAGAGTTAGATAGGCATATTGCAAACACAAGGTTTAAAAGGCTTTTTTGTCGGAATGACTCATCAATCCTGCTGGCCTTGAGAGGCAGGAGGAGGAGGAGGCAGGTGAGCAGAGAAAAGCTGCTCAGGACTGGCAGATACACTAACAATGACCTCCCAATGCTGCAACGATGCTGAGACAGAAAAATGCTCTAATTTCATGAGGACACACGTGATGTGCAGCTATGTGAATGCAGCCTCCATCTTATGTTATGCACTGTTTTTGGAGACCTGCGTCTCAAAAACTAAAGTTTATCGTTAAAAAAGAGGCAGAGCAGAGGACGACGGATAACGTTATTATTTACTCAGGATGTACAGACAAAAAAAACATGCTTCTATACAGCAGCTACTGTGAGACACACTCACAATAAGCCTTTAAATATGAAGCTACGATTTCATTCATGTAGAGAGATGTCAACTGATTTCATAAACACAAACACAGTTTCATGGAATTGTAACACACACAAGGCAATGGGAGTCACAACACTCTACTGGCACAGGAAGGAAGAAAGTCATTTAGTCAACCTCTCCCACCTACATTTTCTATCCTAGTCACCACTTCTCGACCCTTCCTGTCCCTAAGCTAAATATGGAGGATGAATTTGACAGAACCTGGCAGCACAAACAGAAAGCTAGGCCATGGACCGCCATTACCTTCAGCCTCACTGTGTGTTTCAGTGAAACAGCCTGTGTCAGTCTGGCAGAGGAAAGACAAAGAGAGGGTGTCAGTTTGCGTTTGTGCTTGTGGATGCTAAAATTAGGCCTTGACTGTACCGTCCAGGTGGCTGCACTGTGAGCCATCAACTGTAACAACGTACCCATCGCATACACAAACACACACGCAACGAATTAGATGGTACACGTCTGTTTTGTTGCACAGATGCACCCTTTGGGGGAAAAAAAGAGAGAGATGTTTCATCAAGTGATGTCACCATCCTCTAAGGAAAGTGGGTCAGGGCCAGAAACCATATAGCAGCGTGCCGGCAGTGCAGAGATGAACAAAAGACTGTTGAAAATGCCAGAATGAAGATGATGCATGAATCTGTGCATTATATACCTACAATTTCATCTATTTAAGCTTGTTTTGTTTTTTAATGAACTGTGGACTAATATATATTTGATTAATTATCTAATGGAAATTAGATAATGGAAATGGAAATAGTAAAAGCTGCCACCACAGATGCACAGAGCCCAATCTGACAATTTCAAATTGCCTGTTTTTTTTCCTGACTAAAATAGATAAGTCAGTTTAAAAATGGTTGTTCTGCAACAATTTTAATTATTGATTAATTCAGTCATTTTTAAACAATAATAGCAAAATACACAAACCACAATTTTTCAAAGAGAATCTTTGTTTTCTACATTTTCTGTAACAGTGAACGCAACCATTTGCTTATTTTGATTGTTGATTGGAGGAAAAAGCTATTTGAATAAGTGAGTTTGGGCTTTGGCAAAGTGAGTTTGGTATATTTCACAGTTTTATGATTAACACCACGCAATTAATCTTCTAAAATCAAAAAAATTCATTGGCAGATTAATCAATAATGACAATAACTTATAGTTGCAAGCCTAGCAGGAACCACTCAATATTTGGCTTTTGCGATTGATAACTGACTTTAACTATTCATTTAATACCAGAATTGTCCCACAATCACTAAATGATTGTATTGCTGCTTCACAGTAATGCCCCATATTATAGCATTTGCCGTAAGATTATATGCCGCACTCTCTTGTTCCACCCCCCCATCATTGTGTTTCATCTCACCCACCCTCACTTCTGGCTCTATAAACAGCCAGCACTCACGGTTCCCATCCCCCAGCTCCAAATAGCATCCACCAAGGCCTGTGTGGCAAATGACCCTGCTGCCAAGCCAACAAAGTGGCTTTTAACATGGATATTTGGCACACAGACACAAGGAGAAGACGTTTTTTCAAACAGTACGTCCATTTATTGACACAAGATTTTCATAGATCAGAGAGGCAGATATGGGAACCAAGTGCCCTCTCCGCCTCCAGCTGGTGCTCAAAGCGCTCCCCCTCATGTCACAGTTTGATACTGCTATGATTTCCTAAAACTCGTCACATATAGACATCAAATGAATCGTTATTTCTTACTAGATGAAGTGATTCATAATGAAGCAATGTGTTCAATGCGTGACAGTTTGCAAGATTGAATTAAAGATACACGCTGTGAAAGTTTAGGCATATTTCTCAGAGCATTAGCAAATCACAAATTTAGGCTCTTGAGAACCAGCAGGCAGTATTGCTCCAAGCGCTTTTAAAAACACCCATAGATCAATGTTTTGCTATTTATAGTGTAATGTTTTCTAAATCAACTAAAAAGTAGTTTGAAACGTCTAAACTTTACACTAACGGAACCACAATTTGATGGTTGCATATTGTTGGTGGGCAACAGTTTTTTTTGGAATACAAGCTCCTTCAAGTGTCTCCGGGAAAAAAGTGTATGTTGTCAGACTAAAGTTGTCAAAAAACCCTATTGGGCCTCCAACTCTCCCCTGGAGACAAGTCCCCAGCTATTTCAGTCATGTCCTCCTATCAAAACAGATCACCACTGAGGGGCGAAAACAAAAAGTAAAAATCCTCCCTTCTTTCATCTGCATTAATATGACAGTACGCAGAAATGCCATTTGCCAGATGCATAACCATAGGAAGATGAAAATGGCAAGGCGAGAAAGGCTTTTTTTTTCATGCATGCTGCATTTTATAGCCACTGTTACCTGCACATTGGCTTAGGTTTGGAGTAACGTTTATTACTTTGTATAGAGCAGCAGCCATTCTCCACAGACGCTGTAGAGAAATAAGGCCATTAGTCATGTATGTGACTTCTCCCAAATACAGACTGGCCTCTATCACCAGCATGCTGTGTGCTCGCTAAACGGACCTGCTGTCCCTTATTCTTCATGAGTTTCCACAAAGATGCACAATACTAAAATGGCAACGATTTTGAGTATTCAGAAATGCACTTACTAAATAAATACACAACCCTTTTTTGCACAATCCAACATAATAATACTTTGATGGTTACCAGTAAGGTGCGAGACTGGCTAAAGATCAGCCTTCAAAAGATAATTTGACAGAAAAGTTTTCTTGCCTCATACCAAACCTTTCTCATCACACAAAACGCAAGACTGCTACAATTCATTCATTGCATAAATAAGATGGACTGTCGCTCCAAATTCACCTAAAAGTTAACTGTTGACCTTCAAGCAAATTCAATTTAAATGTGTCTTTTTTATGCTGTAGGTCCCTTCAAGTTCTCTGGCTTAAGCTTTGCTCCCTAGCAGGAGCCTCGGCAGACGACACGCGAGCTCCGAGCATGAACACCTTTACACTCTATGCGCTGCATTATTCTCCAAAACGGCAGAGGGCGTACAAACAAAATGAACTGTGGGGAATCAAAAAGACAATGAGTGTAACCCATAGATATGCCCATAGATTGTAGGTGTAACTGGCAAAACGCCATAAACTATGATTCAGCCTGGCTTAGTTATAATCACATATCGATCAAGAGACTCCTGGATGTAGTTTTCTAGGGTCAAGTGCACAATATAATCTACATTAAAAGGGACTAGATCGCTGCATAGAGGACAGTACAGTATATGGTAAAGTAAGGAGATGCAACTACAACTACAGCACAACTCAGACTGCTGAGTGCTAACAGTAAACCACACAAAATTTGCTAATACTGCTGATCTCACTGACAATCAATGGCCCAGAATGTAACTCCATGGTGTTTTCGGTAACATATAACACTAAAGTTTTGGATTAACAACCCTCAAAATATACCACCATAATACTGGTTCATATAAAGCTGCTCACATCTGCTGACAGCCCAGAGGATCACATAAGCCACATGTACACTACCAACTAACTATCAAAGGATGGTGGAGAGCTGAAATAAACTGGCCAACAAAGTTGAACATTCAGTAAGGGAAGGATAGTTTTTTTTACAGATCAAGCCACAGATAAAAGGGTGATTCCAGCTGGGATCTTAGACATAAGAAGTTAAGACTAATATAAAAGTACCCATATGTATTTTTGTTTTGGAATTGTTCTGCCCATTATTTCCAGGCTCTTTCTGTATTGTTTGGCAATTCATGTGATTATTAAGAAGATTTTTTCTTAATATCATCTATGACAGTATGTAGTTATCTTTACATGTATATACTGTACATAATCATCCAGTCTATGTATACCCATTAAGCATGTATTTCTTTGCACTATTTGTATAATTTGCAACTGTCAGAGCACCTAACCTGTATATAGACGTATTTTGGTCTTTGGTGCATATATTTACATAATATTGATGTAAAAACCTATTTTTCCACTACTTGTGTAGATTATCTTTGATATGTCTAGTATTTACCTGTATTTGTCCAGCTCTGTTATCCTTGTCCCTATAGCTGTTATTTCTGTGCAGTAGATCAAGATGCAAAAAACTGAATCAAATTCCTTGATTATGCACAATGTACTTTTCAAATAAATCGGATTCTGAAGTATTAAACACTACGGGTTGATTCACAGAATGCAATGCAAGACTGTGGAAAAGCAGATATGCTAAATATATAAAATTACTCAAGTGAGATTTTTCCCCATTTTAATATCAAATGCAGTGATTCAAAGTAAATGAGCCAAAAGCCAAAATACAGTGTGGGTGTACAATGAAGTGTGATTCACAGATAAGAGGATGGATTCTTTTTTTCAAATCTGAGATCTGTGTTTGCACTGAGAATGAACTCTCTATTGTATAGAGAAGGAGATGGAGGATCTGTGGTGAGAAAACATTTCACTCTCTCTCTCACACACAAACACACACACACACACACACACACACACACACACACACACACACACACACACCGACGCCTACACACGAAGCAAACACAAGCCCACATTTGATATGAGTCACTGATGAATCAATTTTACAGAGCAGACTGGCGAATAATGATTAAGAATAAACAGCTACTAAACAGAGCCCCGAGTGGCTGTTCACACACTTTCAATAAATAATACAAGGATGTTTCTTACATCTTGCAGTCTGAAAGTGTTGGGCAAAATTTCAAGTTTGTCCTGAGGGTGGATGGTCTATAGGTTCAGAAGGATAGGCCATAATGTGTTCTCCTGTATCTCCTTGAGAGCATCTTTGTCCTGGTGACATATTTGGGCATGTTGTCATGACGAAGAAGACTTAACATGAATGTGCAATGGCAGTATCTATCCATCCATTATCCATAACCGCTCATCCTATTCAGGGTCGCGGGAGGGGGGATCCCAGCTGACATTGGGCGAAGGCACCTTCGACAGGTCGCCAGACTATCACAGGGCCGACACATAGAGATTGACAACCATTCACATTCACACCTAAGGCAATTTAGAGTCATCAATTATCCTAAGCTGCATGTTTATGGACTGTGGGAGGAATCCGGCGAAAACCCACACTGACCTGGGGCAATGGCAATATGTGTATCGGGCCTGGGTAGTTTGGCAAGATGAAACGTCAGAGGGACACTGAACTCATCCTTTGGGGAATGTGCTGAATGCAGAAACTACCTGAACCAACGACTTTTCTGAGGCGTCACCACTACTGTAGTAAAAAGAGTAGAATAAGGTAAACGCAAAGAGCTTGTGTGTGTTCATACAAGCTTATTGGTGAGTTTTGTCACAAAACACTATGAAGCCCCAGTGAAGTACGTCGCTGGCCACATTAACAACAGCATACAGATTAAAACACACATTGGGGAGAACAAGAGACACCAAGCAATCCTATGGAGATATTGTGCCATTTACGGAGCATAATTAGCATCAAATATCAAACACCGAAATTACTTACCAACATCGATAAATGTTATCAAGTAGAGAAAAGCTGCAACTTGTTGAATCAATTACATCAGTATTATGCATCAGTCTCCATCCACTCTACGAATGGATCAACCAGTAAATACTGCAGTTTGTGTATTATTTGCCCACCTTCACTGCTCTGATTGTAAAACTTGTCCGTCATGGTGCGACTTGACAGATTTTACAATAGTGAAGCAGTAGGTTCTGCTACACAACTCTGCTTCCACTCTAAATTACACCCATTGAACATTTCCTGAATGACCCCCAGCACAGCTTTATATTAAAGTTCCATAAAGTAGGTGTATGCGTGTGTGACTTGGTAGATATAGTCCTGGGAATAAGTCTTGCCAGTGTACTGTACGGGCAGCCTTCTCAATGCCAAATGCCTTTTCTGTCAGCCAATGTACCAAGTAACCAATCCAGTAAATGGCTCTGAGTACACCTGATAAACTCTTGCAAAAACTGGAGCTGAGAATTGATTTATAACAGAGGGATGAACTAATCATTCATTAATACTGCTATCAAATCACACATGTTGCAAAGGAGTTTAGCAACCTTTTCACTTAAGTCTCTCCAACCTGCCCTTTTTGATTCCTGCTTTCCTGTTCCCTTTATTCTTCTACTCGATGTGTTTACCTGTCTATATGTATGCACATGAAAGTGATGGGAAGGCAGAGTTTATTTAATTAACTGCCTCTCCTCCCACAAGTCCCGTTATGAGACAAGCCCATTCACTAAAGTTCCTCATAGGTCAGCACTGCTGCAATACTCTGCAAAGAGCAGATAGACTGAGCACTTCCGAGTCTCTAGAGACACACTTTTTTTAGCACTGTTAGCTGTAAGCCACCAGCTCAGCAGTAGCCATGTTGAGAGCCACGAGGAGACAATCCCTCAATCATAAATATGCTCTGAATTCCAAATGTAGCACCTTTAGGTGTTTATATTAGGAGATACAATATGTTCAAGGGATCCTCAACAACTGGTGCTGCTACTACCGGGGATCTTTCCAGCAACTTTCCAATTGCTTCACAGGTTTATTCATTTTCCGGCTCCCTGGATGCTTTGTGTGGGTTAGTTCAACACAAAGTCCTTGTACTTCGAGAGAAAAAGGGGCGAGAGAACAGCAGGATTACAACTAAAAAAAGATGAATGAGGCTGTAACTGAGAGAGACATAGCAGAGGGATGTGGACAGACTCCGGCAACACTTTCCTCTGGGCACTGCTTTCTCAGACATCTTTCATTGAACATACCAGCTATACCATTCTGCTACAACTATGCTCTGTTTGCTAGTGAGAAAGACATTTGAATAACAAAACACAGGCACAGAGGAGACAGATAGATTGGCAGTCAGATTATGAAAATGAAAAGTTTCCACATTTGTTTGTGTGTGTGGTCTTGTCCAGATGAGGCTTGACAGAAAATTGATATGTATCAGAAGCTCAGATGCAGCTTGGTCACGTCCTGCTTCCATGTGCCTCGGGGGAGCACAGGAAATTACTTTGTTTGAAGAAAAAAACAATTATGAAAATGAGGAGAGAAAAAGGAGGGAATGAGAGAAGGAAACATAAAACAGTGTCAACGCTGCAAGGAAGTGACCAGCCTTACGTAAAAATGGATGAGATCAGCAACAAATGTTCTATCTTCGCCTCCATCTCGTGTTTCTCTCATTGAGGTAGGATCCCAAAAAAAAAAACTAACCCTGGCCCAAATTCCTGTGGATTACATCAGCCTTATTCCCTCCCAAAAATCTAATCTCAGTTCATTTTGGTTAAGGCAGGCCACTGGCTCCACCCCTTCCCTTTTCACACCCAGATTATAGGTTTGGTCAGCTTTTGGTTGCCAAAGGAATGTCCCGGCTGTCAATGGTTGTGTATGGTTCTATCTATGGGCTTATTAAAAACCTCTGACTCCATCTTCTCACAGTCACAGCCCTCAAATAAAGAATCACTGACATCATCAAAAGGTGGAGCGCTGTTTGTCTCTAAAAGGAGAGGAGGGGTAGCGAAAGTGGGAGAGACACTCAGAGGATGAGAGGCAGAAAGAGAGCGGGGATGTGGAGAAACACGATGAACCACAAGATCTGGAACCACTTTGAGAGAACACACCATCAATTCCAGGGTCACTATTATAGCCAGCGATCTGGTGTTATGGAAAATCTTACATAACCTGCAGGTTGACAAAAGCTACAGGCTGTATCTACCCTCATGGTGTAGGCAGATACAGTCAGCTCCTGAAGATATAATCTCAATATGTTATGTCTGGCTGTGTCAACACACCACGTGCAGCATTTGCAAAGGCATAACTTTAAATTATGACTCATGAACTGTTTTTCTCTCATCCTTATCCTGCCATTTTCGACAGTATAGGAACATGCAAAAAGCCACAGAAATAGGTTCAAGACAACGACAAATGGTAAAAGAATACAAACGTTTAAACACATATTTCCCTTCATTTAGTGAAGCTTACAGATTGTGCAGCACCTGCTCTGCACATTTCTATACGTCTCAATTGGGACAACATATCTTTGCCAGTATGTGCTGCTAACCTTGTGTACACGTGTCGCACGGTGCAAAAGGTACTGAAAAAAAGACATTGTTCCTCGTGACTGCATGTTATGTAACACGCTGGTACTTCTAATACAACAAAAGGGGGCCATTGCAGGAGAATCCTGCTACAACTGCTGCACCAAAGTAGTGCAAAATGGAGGCTCTTGTGACTCTACTGTATTTCAAGCAGCTGTACTGAAGCAGTCGCATGCACACACACACACACACACACACACACACACACACACACACACACACACACACACACACACACACACACACACACACACACACACACACACACACACACACACACACACACACACAATAATGGCACAGAAGCTGCAGAACTCCATTGACGTGCTCCAATGGGACAGTATAAGGGATTAGAACAGCTGGATTACACACTGCTGCCCACTCCCTCTCTGGCTCACACTGTGATTAAAAAGAATCTGCAACACCCTGTCGTATTGCTGATGTTTTGGAAGAGTTTGAATTTTAGGTCAAAGAAATGAGGCAGAACGCATGCTTTCTAAATATTTTATTGAGGAACGAAATAGATGATAGCTTTGAGGCACTATAAGAAACTTCAGCCAGTAAAGTAAACATCTCACACAAATCAGTTTAGACAGGATGTTATATAGAGAGCAACATGGATTAGTTTACTAAAATAAGATCAGGATACAAATACATATTGTAATCATCCAGGGATGTAATACAGCAAAAGGAGCTAAAGAGATGCTGATGTTGCTTTAAGACATTAGGAGGATACTTTATACAAACACAAAACTTGTGCTGACAACAATCTTCATTTTCGTCAGCAAATAAGACTATTTGCAGAACAGCCTTATGACCTTGTTATTCAAGGGGGGGGGAGCCTTCAGCATGGGTTGCGAAAAGCTTGTCAAACATCATGTATTTGTGTTAAATGCAAATCAACGTCAAACAACTTTAAAGACGACACGTTCTTCTGATGTCTAAAGGTCTGTCTTTAGAAAGCCCAAGCTCAATTCATGAGAAATGACACAGGAAGGGATTCTTATTCCTGCATTGCCCTCACCCCCTGTGGAGAGTGGTCAACACTGTGGTAAAGAGAGGAGAGTAACTTCCTTTCCTTCCAATCTCCCTTTTTAATTTGGATGAATTGCACTCTACTCACATGGTGCTAGCCCATTTGTTGTAGAAATTATACCCAATGACCAAATATGAATCCAACTCAGTCCCTGAACAATAAGGTCAATGAAGTACTGAATCTCTGAGAACATGGTTTACAGTTGGCAGGAGTGAACAGTCTGTGGTGTAATGAGAAACACTGCAAACAATCTTCATTACGGTTCACATCCATTTTTATTTATTTCTCCCTCCTCTCTTACTGTTATTTTCTCCTGTACTGTCTGGCAAGGCACCACAGTGTCAAATAATTTTGGTTTATAGGTTGGTTCCAGGTTATTTTGGTAATTGTCCAACCTGAGTAAACAGTGCTGTGTAAACTGATGTATTTTGAAATGCACATTGATGTCAATCTGTCTCGTCTTTAGTCTATTGTTGTTTGTTCCTTCATCAGTCTGTCACCTCTCCAATCTGTCTACAAAGGTCCTACATATATATATATATATATATGACATTCAGAACATTAATATAGCTGCAAACAACTAAGCAAATATGCTATGTAAAGATATAGAGAGAATATACGGTTGTCGTTCATCCGTTCGTGCCGTTTGAACAGTAAGCTGCTTTGCTCTTTTAAAACAATGCAACTATCTGATGAAACAGAATAAAGATCATCAATGGAGCGTTGCAGGGATGAGTTATTTTTGGGAAATCGACCCCAGAAGTTAGCATCCCATTGGTTCCCCCAACAACAAGCCAATGGGATTTTTCTATTGGATTTGGGGGTATTGAAGAACATAAGCTCTCTGGCAAACACATGTTTATGATACTTAAACGTAAACAAATTAACACCACTTATATCATTTTTCAAGCAAAAAATCTCTTAAGCTTCTGTTAACAGCGCTCCTTTTTTCAGTCATCTAACCAAAAACCTGCATTCCTGCAGCACTCACTGTGTACAAAGACAACAAATTAGAAGGCATCCCTAATTTCATATCACACTACACGATCCACTCTGTCTGTTGACGTCACATGTCACAGCATGGCTATGAGGTGGTTTACCCTCAACTGGGGGGGGGACACTTAAAAACACTGACATTATTGAGTCACTTGAAGGCTGCACTTACAGCTGACGTTTAGCATTTTTCTTTTTACTCCTATCAATACTTCCAGGCAGACGGAATTAATTCTTCCACTTATCACGTAGTAGAAATTAATCAGTTTGAGCCTTTTGTTTATGACAGTGCTTAATTATTATACAACCACACACAAAATGCAAGTAATTGGAATCATGACAGGTTAGACGAACAGTCTGGGGGTGAAAGTGGAGGAACTCCTCTGAGGATGCAAGCTGTGAAAACAATTACTGCTCAGACAAACTAACACTGTATGTCAAAGACCAAAAACACCACAGCTGAGGTGCAGCAGGGATTACAAAGTGCACCCCCCATAAGAGCAAAGTTTTCAGGACAAAAGTCCAGAAAAGAAGACTTCCTCTCTATCCTCCCCTGTTGGGAATATGAAAAATCCTTTGTGGCCATCTTCCACTATAGACACAGTTCAGTTCTCAGCAGTGTCTTACAGTGGGACCACAGATGACAGGTGCTTTGTGCCGTGTGGTTTAGTTTCACTGATGTGCAGTTTTCCCTCTGTACCTCTAACTCCCATGTCTCCCTGCCTCCCTTTTCTCTCCCCCTCAGCCTCTCTCCCTGCTGATATGGTGAAAATCAATGGCTCCTCTATTCGGTGGAAGGTCTGATGTCTGCTCATGAAATCCTATCTGCTTTGAGTCAACCATCTGATAGCTTAATGTATGATCTCTCACACACACACACACAAACACAAACATGCACACCTTTATGGACACAATGCATTTCTGTAAACATAAATGTGTTGTGTGCAGAAGTAAACCCTGATAATTGTGGTCACATTCAAATTAAACTTACACAACATACACCGACATATCTGTATAATATTGATCAATATCTTAGCTGAGCCAATTTATTGGCCAGAATCTAACCGCCAGAATAGCCATCAATTCACTTTGCAATCAATTAAAAACTAAATAAAATCAAAACGGCATAGTACTCACCAGCGTTTCATTTACTGTTTCTGAGACAGAGCAGAGTCAGGGACAACAAACTTGTCACCCACGACCCATATGCACACATGCTCAAAATGACTGCTTAATACTCCAAGATAAAAGTTACATACTGTAGGTAGAGGACCAGTGATCGTCTAGTGATGTCTTAAAGGTCAATAACAATGACCTTAACATGAACCTAACACAGTCACACTAATTGGTGCACGTTAACACGTCGACTTCCAAAGTATTAGAATACTCTAGCAGACAAGAATACAGAGGGATTTTTCTTTAGCTGTTTCACACAAGCCTGCATGTTAACCAGGCCTGCAGCCTAATGTACACGGAGTACAGACACGTAAAGCCGCACACTAACACAAACAGAAACTGTCCATGCAAACAGCGCGAGCCCGAAAACATGCCACGCACAGCTGGCGAGAGACTTCTACAAATGCTGCACTCCTCTCTTTAATCACATCCTCAAAACACTCAGTGCATCCCTCTTTCACGAATCACATTTCTCTTTCCCTTAATACCTCTCTACATCTCTCTTTTTGTCTCTCTCTCTCTCTGCAACATTTCAATCCCTCCCTCATGACAACATCTCTCTACCCAACCAGCATCAATCCAAACGCTGCTAATCTCTTCCTGTAGCTGGGTCTCTGCGTCACTGTGCAAGTGCATCCTCTGCTGATTTGAACTGACATCTGTTTGCACTGGTCTGGCTAGTAGCCATACAGTACAAACACACACAGAACAGAGTGCTAGATCCAGACACATCCACAGATATGGCAAAGAGGGGATTTGTCTCACACACATGGAAAAATACAACGCCAAATTCCCTATTAAAACTAGTGCTGAAAGATAATATTTATGAAATGGAAGGGGGAAGGAAGTTATGAAGGGACATGAAAACTGAAGCCTCTTGTATTTCATGGCCTGTTTTGTTCTACCCACTACGTCTTTCTTACTCCTACAGATGGCCAGGTTGAAAATACTTATAAATATCCCTGCAGGTTTTAATGTTTCCAGAAACAAAGACCAAAGATTTCTTTCTTTAGTCAAAATCTAGGATGAAATTGAGTTCAAATAAAAAGATGAGATGCTATTTTCTTCACATAGAAATGCAACGTAGACAAGACTTGTTATGGTTTGAGAAACGGGGAAATGATAATCAATTTATCAAATATCAGTATTTTGTACTCTTCTAATTCTGCCTTACAGTATTTTCACACGTAACCCATTGTAGAATAAGTCGTGTGGTTTCCCTGGGGCTTGGTGAAAGCTATTATGGAAACTAAGGAAATCACTAATTGAAGTCGATGAAGCAAGTTGAGAGTAAACTGACAAAAATGATTCTGCCCCCATTTAAATTGTACATGTTTATTATTGTTTCATAGATTTTAATGAGTAATTGAATCCTACGTATCTTTTTTAATACATTTTAAAATTGTTTAAAATGCTAGTTTAAAACAGGTTCCATTCAGTTAGAAGTAATTACAAAAAATATGTACGATTTCATTTCCACACACTGCGCTGTCTGCACATGGGCAGACATATGTGCTACAATTCACGACGGGGATTTCTTCTCACCCTGAGGGATTTCCGTTAGAAGCTCCTGCACTGCTGTCTATCCACACGTCTGTTATCGGTAATCAAGCACTTTATAACCAACAACTATTTAGTTAACGTTATCAATTGTGTGTTTGCTACTTTAGCTAATGTTACAACAGCTAGCTTAGTTGTGCAGTAGCATGTCAGTATGGTAGGGTTAGACAAAGCTAAATGTTTTCAGTCAACACAATGACGCTGAGTGGCAGGCAGAGCAGCGGCAACTTAACGTTACTTTCTGTAAGTCTTTTGCCAATGTTCACCAGAAGCGGCTTTCAATAAAGTGAAAGTAACCAGATTGTGCTTTATGAGAATAACAATAAGTAGTGGGGTCATGTAAGCAGACCTTGTTGAAATTGTGGGTGTCTATAATAATGTTTATGTTACGGCCGAACCAGCTACCGTTTCTGTAAGTATGTCTTCAACTTATGGTAGCAGCTAGTTACTCTCCTTAATACGAGATGCACCGCCCTACATTATAAGTTACATCAAAATAAAAGTTTTTAATTGCTTCACAGACAACAAGTGCTGTCAACCCTAAAAAAGCTGCCGACTTCTTAGCATCTAACTTAAGGTAGATGATGGGCATCTCATTCGGAAGTATATGGTAAGTCAGTGTAACTATTTTACAGCCACATGTACTGTCTTGTATTACAATAAATGTTTTCAGATCCTAATGTCACTAATAGTTACTACAAGTCATTGCGACAGCACCAAGAACTCAGTTCACAACTGTTGAATAGATATAGAAAATGTCTGGTTTTAAATAACGAAAACAATGCTGATTTAACCTCGTACTCGACTGTCGTCTGTGTGTAATTAAATATATTACATGAACACGTTTTCTTTTTCCTCAAAATCTCTTTCAGTATACAAGACTGAGACAAGAGACTGAAGATATCCACCATGCGTATACACATCATCAACAACGAGGGCTGGACATTATGGTGGCATTGAATTTAATGCTGAAGGAGTAATCGTTCTCGACAACATTGGATCTGTAGCCCGAGCTCGTTACAATGAGGCCAGGAATCACCTCTGCAGTATACACGTGAATTCATTCAGAAAGTACTCTTGCTTTCTCCCCAAAGTACTTGGAGCAAAGACCAAAGTCAGTGGTGGACGGGTGGATTTCTTGTTAAGCTGCATTATTATTTCTGGTTTGGGGGTGACATAGAACATTTACTATGATGTGAAATGCAGCTTGAGGAGATGTTGCAAGCTGAAGAAAGAGTGTTGGGCTGTAGTATTAACTCTAGTGTGAACCCTGGACATACGTGCTTGTTTTTGATAGACTCTGGGTATTGTTTTCACTCAATGCATCCTTTTGATGTACATGTTCGCTGTCTTGCAGCTATGGTACTGGTGCATGTTTTTTTTTTTATAGCAATGGGTCTGTAAGTAAATGTCCTGCATTCAAAGCCTTACTTAAGTAAAATGTTATCACCAAGTATTCGCATCAAAATGTACTTATAGTAAGTACAAGTATTGATTGTGCAGTAAAATGTTCCCTGTCAGTGTTTTACTATCATACATGTGTCTGGATTAATAGTACTGCTGCATTAATGCGTATATTGCATCTTACTGCTGTCGATGTTTTCAACTCCTTTAATCTACAGCAACGCATCCTATTCTATAAGATCATCAGATGGATGTAGTGTCGCTGTCCTGTGAGAACCACGTATCTCTAAAAATATAAACAGCCCTGTTTTCAGCGTTGTGATGATGTATTTTCCAGCTGATCCAAAAGAGTTTATTTAGCTTAAGAATTAGAAGGATTTTTTCAACACATAAAGGAACATCCTTCAGTTCATCACAAACATTCAACATCATCTGCGGGACAGAAAAGGGATGAAAAAATGTCATCTGAATATTAACTTAAGATAGACAAACAGAGTGAAAAGTACAATATTTACCTCTGAGATGTAGTGGAAACCTATGTGTACGTAAGTTCAAAACGTAAAAGAATTGAGATAAAGTTGTAAAAGTGATTTTGAAAATTATTAGTTTGCTTAATTTGTGTAAACATGGAATTTATTGAAAGCTAAGATACTAGTAATAGCTAAAAAGGTTTAATTAAATAAAACCTAATTTTGGTTTGTAGAAATTAAACCATTAAATTGATTTGATGAACAAAAAAAGGTTAATAGTAATAATGAATTTTAGTATATTGAACATGAGTAAACTTTACTCAAAATAGTCAAAATTAGGAATATAAATCAACTGAATTAACTTAAAAAATCTAGATTCAGATCATTTAATTTCGTGCAATCACTTACCTAAATAAAATTAATTAAATACAACAAAACATTGTTTGTGTGTAAGTGGGTACTCTAAAAAGGCACAACAAGGCATCTCATCAGTGCAAAGATGATCATGTGTTCTGATTTTTAATCACACAAATAAAGAAGAAAATGACCACACAAATGTAATCCATATTAATAAGATATTCATGTTACTTCATTCATCAAGTAGAGTTGAATGAGATTGAGCCAAGCACTAACAATCATCTTGGGAGCTGAATACATTAGGCAGTGAAGCACATTAATATTATATGGCCAAATAAATTCAACATCCCTCGGGGGTTTCCCTGCCACCGCGTCTATCCACGCCTCCTTCCATAATGTAAAAGAAAGTGCTGCAGGACAAGGTGCAGGAAAGGACAAAAGGACGGGACATAAGAAAAACTCAGGGGATGAATACAGCGAAGGAACTTTTAGGAAATAAAGGTACTCAGGTGGAAAAGGGTGACATGAGGCAGAAGATGGTGGGAACAGCAGACGTAGACAAGAGACGCTGTGTGATGGTAAAATGGATCTATGTGGCATCATACATGTACCTGAACAGCACGACACAACTTGGTTTCAGCAAAACAGTGCATTTAGTAAACCATCCCCAAGCAGTTGATTTTGTTTACCTGTACACACAAGACCGGTAACAGAGATGAGGATGTGCCTAAGGCTGCCATTTTGAACGTAGATTCAAATCCAGACACAATAAAATCATAACAAAACTAAAATAAATGTAGGACTCCAAGTCTACGCAGCCCCCTTTAATCATTTATTAATCCCCCTTCCCACCACATGAGAGGATCAAACTCCAAAAATGTCACAATCGAGGAAGTGACTCGACAAAATACATGATTGTACTGTCCTGGCCTCTCACTCCGGGGCTCTGACACACATTGCTGCTCTCTGTGTATCTCTTCCTCTCTCACGCTATCCTCCTTGGACATTTTAACTCACTTCATCTCCCTTTCTATCTCCACCCCTCCTCATTTTGTTTATCTGCTTCTTCCTGCCAATGGCTTTCTAGGGGATTCTTCGCTCTTCCTTTCTTTCTCCCAGCTTGTGTCAGCGTCTTTCTCTGTGTCGCTCTCTCTCTCTTTGTCTGGCTCCTCTAATTGGGTACTGTACATTGCTCTCCTTGTTGCACTGCTATGAACTCTGTTCAAGACACTTTTATGAAAGCAGTATTCTTTTAATGTGCGTGTGCCTCAGGACTTGGGGAGAAAGACAGGGAGACCTTGTAATACCCAAAGTTAGGCTCACAGAGGATCTAGGCTATGACCTGAATTCATTCTTGTGGTGTGTGTGAAAGGGCACACAGATGATGAATCAGTCAAACAGCCGCAAGACAAGTCCGTCTTTAACGTTAAAACTAGAGCCACAGATTAAATTAGACCACACATCTTTGACAGCAAATCACCAACTGTTTTGACAGCAGGCTCCTCTAATCTCTGCGTAGGCCCTGTCAGGATGAGAAAAGCATCCCTAGTCTGTTAGTTAACACTCTGTGCTACCTTCAGTTTGTTGTTATTGTGCTATGTGTAACATTTCAATTTAAATAAACCAGTAGGCGCCAATGGGATGATATGAAGCAACTGCCGCATGGAAAAATATTTTATGTAAACATTATTTAATCAAGGAATATGATCTGCCGAACAACGTGCGGTGTACAGATTTACTATACAGTGCTTTTCATTTTTAATTCCTCTACACCATTACAGTATGATCCTTCCAAACGCACAAATACAGTTCAAACAGTCCTTTTTTTACCTCATCTTCCCCCAGCTGCCACTAGATTACACAAACATGTCTGTTTATCTGGCTTTGAATCTTGGGCATCATTACATAAGCTTATCTGTGTGTGTGCGTGTGTGTGTCCACAAAAAGCAAAAGATGGGATTTGGAGGGCTGTTGTGAGGATGTTGTTGTGCTTCTGTGTCCATGAATGAATATGGTGTTAGGAGGACCGTTAACAAGACCGAGCAGATGGATTTTGATGGCTTTCCCTTTGTCTTCTCCTCTCCTGTCTGTCCCTGCATGTCTTTGTTGTGCGAAAGTTCATTTGGGTCTCTTAAAACTTATTGTCAAGCAGAGTCACAACGGACGCATTCTATTGTGACATATTCAACATAGAAGACACACAAAAACATGCACTTTGATGACTGAACATGTCTGTTTGCACACGTTTTTCATAGGAGCATTGTCTGATGTTGGCGTTAACATCTGTGCACAGACTTATGTTAGTAGGAAACGCCAGCGACTCAGCCTTCTCACTTCACTCCGTAATACGAACTAACATCAGAAGTAGGCTCGTCTATCACCGCTCTATTCTTTATTCAGATTTCAATCAACACATCTCACATTAGTTTGTACACAGCTGAAAATCATGAAGGCATTTCATTATTATATTTTATATTATATGTCAATGGTTTGGCAGTCTTAGTCTTCAAAATAGGAACAAACTCTGTTGAAGCTCTGTTTTCACCAACTGGTGCTATCCGTACCAACCATCAGCACCTGCTAGTATTGAGGGTCACCTCAAAAGGCAAAGACTACTGTTTAGAACCCCAAACGTCTTTTACATGTGGGAATTCTAGATGATCCACCAGGCGAAGGTTTAATCTCCCCAAAGGTAGCGCTAATACACACTGTCCTTTGTTCCATCTGTTATTTGTTTTTTAAACAAGCTAGAACTCTGGATATCATGTCACTCATTGCATCTTGTTTTTCCATGTTTTATGGTGACAGGGTCGGCGATATGGATCTTGCGCTGTGTTGTGTTTGATGTATTGTGTGTATTTGTTTGGACTACTGTCTGTAAAGAATTGCCTCAGGGCCATTAACGTTTATTACAACCTGACACACACATGTACTACAATCACATGTTATTAAAGCAGCAACATGCCACTTTGACTGTGTTCCATTGAAGGAATTTCCACAAATATACAGAATGAGTGTATCGAGAGAGGACCGCGAACCCTTTGCACCCTTCTCACCCTTGGTTATAACTTCATAACACAACAATTGATAACCCACAACTAGCTCTCTTCAAAAACACCATGGCACACAATTTGTGACAAGTAAACAATTTGTAACACTAATAATTGTGCATTTACAAATTTAAACTGCCCAACAGCATACTGGGTAATGTTAAAGCTGCCAACTAGTAGCATAAGAGTCTGTTTACAGCTGGGAGAGCCTCCATTGCTACCGCTTATACAAAACAGAAAAGAGAAATGGAGGATGAAGAAAAAGAGACGAGAGATGCGCCAGAAATTGTGCCCAAGACAGAGAGCTGTGTCTGTTTGGAAGCTTTTGCATTCTTATTTCTTTATATATTGTATAATATTGTGAAGCTAAGTAAACCCTAGCAGGAGGCAAAGTCCCACCCCTTCCGGTGCCCCCCTTGTGACCCAATTTCAGAAAAACTAGGCAATGGCGATAGACAAATATTTTTTGGACCCCGTTTGAATTGTGTCATGAATTACACATATGTTTGTCAAATTAAAAGATAATTTTGCAAGTCAAGAAACTCGCAGTTTGTCATAGATTTGTCCTTGTATCATTACTCCGTGAACTTGTCTCACACAATGTGTGTCCCCAACACTGCCGTTACCTTGGCTTGCTAGGTAGTTTAGCTTGCTAGGTAGCTTAGCTATATTCCATCCATAAATGTAACGTTACTCTTTTCATCAGCCGCGATGTGAAAGAACGAGCATTGTTTAAATTGACTAACATTAAATGTGTACTCCGTGGCACAATTCAAACGGGATCAAGAAGTTATTCGCTGAAGTTGACTTGAGGTTCATATTTTTTTCCAAAATTAGGTCCCATGGTGGTCCAACGAAAAAGGAAAGGGAACTTCGCCTCTCTATAGTAATCAAAGCCTTCAATACATGATGGCATTAAAATGTTTTATATATGTACTCCTGATGGTAGAGTAAGCCAATATAAACCCATACAAAGGCCAAGTCAGGCAAAACTAAATAAATATAATGATATACCGTGAAACCACCAGTATATTAAAATGTTTTATGATACAAATTTGTGGTCTGACTGGTAGACTGTGCATGGCTGTGTCTATGGAGAACCAGATTAAAACCAATACCAGGAGAAGCCTTTCATATTCACAGACGGCGCTCTGCTCTGTTTCATTCCAGCCTGAGATTTCTGCTAGGCCACTAAGGGCTTTGTGCAACGCATCAGCCCACATGAGTTATGTGTTTGGGCCAATGGCAAGACATTAAATTACTCATTTGGGTCTGCAACGGGAGCAGCGTACTATCCTTGCACAGAGGTCTTCACGAGGAAACAAATACCATCAACAATGTCTTCACAAACATGTACAGACCTGGTGCAACATTCTTCAGGCTTTTGTGCCCACATCAACCCACCAAAAACCTATTTATTCACAAATCAATGAAAATGTGCACTTGGGAGCCTCTGACCAGCTCATTACCAAAACAGACATGAGTCAGCCTCGTAGTTGTTACCCAGGAAACCATATGGCAGCAGGGTCCTGAGTCAGAGCAGAGATGTGACTATTTGACATCACTGATCTTTCTCCAAGGCTTCTCCAAGTCATAGGGTAATGTTTTTGAGGGAACACAAAGACAATGGAAGGCTAGAACAGTTGCATGTTTTTGTATGATCTGCCTGAACTAAAGATTACCTCCACATTCCAACAAAGTAGAATGACTTTGACAACATTTCAGATGTTTGAAATATTTGAGTGAGTTTGTGTTGCAGACAAGAACATCCCCCTGATGCAAATCATGACTTTGTAACAGATACATTGGAAGATATGACTATGAACCCCAACCCTATTTTCTTTTTTGCTAAAGCCAGCAGGCCTTAAGCAAAAGAAGTTGATAATGGTGATGGGTTAATGTTAAACTGTAGTCCAAGTGCTGACACTGGACCTATAACGCACGCGCGCGCACGCACGCACGCACGCACGCACGCACACACGCACACACGCACACACACACACACACACACGCACACACACACACACACACCTCGTTTAAATGAGATGATCTTTTATGTTGACAAGGTGAGTCAGTGGATATGACCCTGCATGCGTGTATGCCATGAGCTGACCCAGATAGACAGGGAATTTAGAACCCAATTGATTTTTAGTAAGAACTTATAATCATACCAATACAATTAAATTGTATCAAATAAGCAAATAATCATCACGTTTCATATCAAGTCAGGTAATAGACCGTTAAAGAAAAGAAGTGAAGTTCACCATATGGCCTTGTGTCCTCTCAGCATTCCAGTCAAGGGTTTATCCAAGTTTCAGCCACGCAAGCTCTAAGTACTGGGCCTCCCTGTGACAGTCTGATTCCTACTGCTACTAACTAGGATTAACAAGACTACAAATCTGAAACCCTGCGAGTGGCCTGCGAGAGGCTGCAGTGCTCATTACAGCCAACGAAACTTTTGGATGGAGTCAACAAAACTCTGCAACAACATACTAAATAAATACTAATTTAGAGCTTTGTCACTGCCGGGACTACGATGTTAACTTCCTCCTCATGATGGTGCTACAAGAAATACCATGGGATCATTAAAATCAAAAGAGTTTTCCCCATTGGGAGCATCAGTGTGCACAGCTAATTATATTAATGAGGGTTTTTTTGTGCACATAGTGTTTAATTTGGCCTGAAGGTATAACAAGAGGTAATGTCCAAAATGCAAAATGTTTAGGCTTATAGGGAGCACGAGATAATGTCATGGCAGGCAGTCCCCCTGTTACAGTTAGATCTTGTATTTGTGTGCAAAGGGAAGTTTAAGCTTGTTGCTTCAGTGCTAGATCAAATGCCAGAGGGTCACTAAAGCATTACTGGACATTAAGAAAGCGTGGTCACTGTCACCTTATTTCAGTTTATAAGACACTCTTATACATTTAGAAATGTAATCTATTAAAACTTCACTGTTGTCTTGATAATATCTGTGCCTCCTCCATGTAGCTCCTACACTCAAAGTCAAATGGCATCAGAAATCCCATCCTGCACCAGTGTGATTACCATGAGGAGAGTAAATTACTGGTGAAACAACCACCACACAAGAGCAGGATCTCATGAGTAGAGAAATCCATACTGGAGATTTGTTACATAAAAGGACATATTTCTAGTAATGATGTACACACTGTGCACAACCCCAGATGCAGTAGTCCCACTTGCAGTAAACCCTGCATTCATAGCAAATGATCATGGTAAGTGCTGGTTGATCATTAAGTAAATGATGGGGGGGGGGGGGGGCTTTCAAAGAAAAAGAAAAACACAGCACAGAAAACAAAAAATTCTGATGTTTTATTTTCAGATTTACTGTATGGAATTTGCCTTATTGTGATCATTATCTGGAGGTCACAGTTCAGCACAACATCCCCGTTTGTATTCACTATAGTGTGTCTAGAGGGAAGGGGGTTGTCATCACTAGTATTCATACTGCCTCTCTCCATTTGAACTAAAATTAGGAAATGACCCCATGTCTACTTCCCTGTGCGTTACCCAGGGACAGCCATGCTGGCCATGAAATGGGGCTTTAAAAAGCAGAGCTGACCAGGATTAGCATCCAATTTTAACACCTGACTGTAATCCTGCCCTCACACAGTCCATGCTAAGCCTGTGCTAGCCATGCTAATGGACGGCAAGCGGTTTGCAGAAGGTCTATTTTTTTCTTCTGAACTGTTACCCAACAACTTGGCTCGTGACAAACGCAGTGAATGACAGGACAGCACACTTGCAGTGGAGGGGAGGGGGGAGCAGCCGATCAGCTTCTTACTGTTGAAGTGAAGTTGGAGAATTCTTGACACTGAAAAAGTTACTTATTGTTCAATATGTTCTGTGACAGTACTGTTTTTGTTATATAATAATAAAACCACACTGTATCTAGATTACCAATCAACACAATTGTGAGACCAGATCACTATCAGTATTACTGATCATCTCTGTACAGCTAAACTTTGCCATCAAGACAAATACTGAGTCATAAACCAAATACCAAAGGGAAAACACTGAATCACTTGGGGTTAATCATTAAATACTGACTATAGTGTTATCTTTTATGATCACCCTGTGAGATCCTTTATTCATATTTATCTATGGTGCATCTGTACCTGCAGAGTCAGCATGAGCATATTAGACATTATTGTGCATATGGTGGCTCCTTACTACAAATACAGCTTGGCAGAAAGGGTGTAGCCTCATGTGTCAGTGATCATCTAAATTATAACCTACTGAGCAGTTTATAGTTTGTACAATGACGTGTTTGTGACGAACAGTGAGGCTGTTATGGTTGCGATCACTACAACTTGTTACAGACTGTGAGGCAGACTGTTGCCTTCTTCATCATATAGTAGCATAGGAGTAATACACTGTTATAAAAACATCAGCCCCTTTAGCTGATCAAAATGTAATTCATTCAATTTAAATACAGATCTCTGACTTCACATAGCAGGTCAGTGATCACAGACCTTTATTTAGCATGCTTGGGCAGTTAACAATGGGAACAGACATGAAGAATGCTTCAAGTCATTGTCTCCAACCAACAAGAAAATAATAATGAGACTTGTGAGATGGTCTATACACTCCTCCACTAGCTGGCATGGTAGTAATGACATCATTACAGCAAATACTGTAAAACTTGGAGATGTTGTCCAGAAAACACAACATCACATCACCCTCCATGACATCTTTACAGAAACATGCACATTGCTTCAGGCCAGTATAGGCTCAGCATTTGAAATAAACAAAAATGGATTAGTAATCTGAATTATACATTGTACTCCGTTAGAAACGTACAATCTGAGAACTGTCACCTCATAATTAATATATAGGTTCCAGCCTGCCCTTCAAATCCACTCCTACCTTGATGACATGATACTATGTTACTATGACATGATACAACATCCTCTGGTGTGAGATCGCTAACAGCCCACAACACATGACTGGGCAGCAGTAACATCATTCCTTTCCAAAAAACACCAATAGAAAGACACACACATACACACACACACACACACACACACACACACACAACCAAATGAGATTGAGCTAATGTGATTCTTCCTCAGCAGCAGACACACTGGCATGGAGTTAATTTGCTAAATGCACCGGAATAAAAAAAATGCTTGAGTGACATCGTGAAGCTGTTTTGGAGCATGGACAAAAACTATCCACTTCAAGGAAACGTACGAAACTGCAGAGGGTAAATATTGTAAGCAATAATGACCTACACATATTTCCCTATGTTCACTGCCTCAAAGCGTTGCCTGTGTATCATCGCGGGCTATGGGAGCTTACATAATCCAAGGTTGATTTAGTAAGAGTCAACATATTTAGGTTGTTCTGGTCAAACAAATGGCAAGTGGTCGTTCACAGAGGACCACTGAACCACTTTAAAGATAAGAAATAAGATACATCATATGAAACAGTCGGATGGAGGGAGGCTTCCGTGTGCCAGCTGCAGAGCTGTAGGGATTCATCCCTCAATCACTGGCCTTCCCCCCGGATGATGTCATCAATTAAAGGGACATGAAACTAAAACAATCATCAGTTCTCTTCTTCCTCACTACGCTCAACCCAACAGAGGTGGATCAGTCCAGCTATGGGTGGGTGGGAATGTACGTACGCACCCACCGGTACAGATGTACAATCCACATGCGAGTGCCGGGTAAAAATGGCAATGTAGTGTGAGCAGATACACAGCAGTCAGAGTCATACGGTGCCGTGAGTGTGTATGCGTGTGTCAGTGCATGTGTTTCAGGGAACACCATACAAAGAGAATTTATACAAGTGAGCCAGCTGGGCACATAAGCCCTCCTGCACAATAAATCCAAATAATCCTTTACCATGGGAAGCGGGAAAAAGGGGGGTGGGGGGGGGTACTCATACATACACACACGCACACACACTCACAAAAGGTACACACGGTTCAATTAGCCTCGCCATTGTGCCTCTGTGGTAGACATTCAGTGGCTGTGCCCTTTTCCTAAGAATAACATGCAAGTCACCAGAATGTATGCACTCAAAATAGCAGGGCAGCTTATGACATTTGAACCTCCCAAAGACACACACGCTTGCCAGTGGATGAAGCGCTGTTGGACAAGGACATGAAGGGGGATTACCCTGAATAACAACAGAAAAGGGGACAGCATAAGAATAAAATCTAAAAAATCAAATCATCTTACCTTCCATCATGGTTGCAGATTTGCATTCCTCTACCTCCAAAGAGCCTGAAATGAAAGCAGGAGGCGTGAGGAGGGGGTGAAGACAAGAAGCCCCCGGTTACCAGAGAGATACAGTAGAATTGATGGGCAGCAGAGCTGCCGTGTGCATGTGGCTAACGCCCTAGCTAACTGTGAGCCTCCGACACCCCCAGACGTCGCCTGTCAACTAGCCCAGGAAGGAGAGAGAGAGAGAGAGAGAGCGAGAGAGATGTACAGAGAGAGATAGAAAGAGAGAGACAGGAGAGAGGAGGGGTAGGGGCCTGGCCGGGCTAGCTGCCGATCAGAGCTGGGGCTTAAGCCATGGATGCTGCTGCTGCTGCGGCTCTAACCTACACATTCAGCGGAGGATGCTGAGAGGTGTGTGTGTGTGGGGGGGGGCAAAGCTAACTGGAGGAAAAAAAAAATAATAGAGGTAAAGTAGAGAGAGGGAGGGAGTGAGGCGGAGAGACTGAGAAGGAGGGAGGGTTATGTGTGTGTATGTGTGTTTGTATGTGCAGGGGGAGGTGGTAGTGTTGAGGAGAGGCGGAGTCCGTTTGCTGAGGTCACAGATGGTCTCAGCCAATCCCTGCAGCTCTTTGTGGAGTCACATGGCTTACAGCTTGAATCTCCTGACACCATGGCCCAAGAGAACTCTACATTAGTAACCGCCTTTGCTTGACAAATACTTGTGCGCATATACACAAACGTGTTTACACATCCAAATAGAGGCACAGAAAAAGCCAGCGGTAAATACAGACACACACACACACACCCACCCACCCCCCTCCCCTGCACCCTACCTTATGTCAGTGCAGTATGAGTCGAGCCTGCTCAGCGGTGAATGACATTAATTTTTTGCTTGAGAAGAGAGTAACGTGCAGGTGTGAGCCAAGTGACAACCCATGCTGAGGACATACACAGACTCTATAACAACCACTGCACAAAATGTTTTGCCCTGTACCCTGCTGCAGGGTGACTATTCCTGTAGTAGCTGTTTGTGTGTGGCTGCCTGTGATCCGCCCTCCTTGGAATAAGGTGTGGTTTCACTCTGCCCTCCCCCTCTCTCTCCCACCTTCCCCTCTCTCTCTCTCGCTCTCTGCCAGTCTGTTTCACTCCGTTGCCCTTTTCTGCCTCTGTGCTTTCCCACTGCACCGGGACCGGGATCGATCAGCGTGACGTCATGTCAACGCAGGCTGCAACTGCAACCAACGAGCAGGAAGGGCCAATGACAGAGCAGCCTCTGGAGAGGGGTGTGCGCTTGTGTTTGTGTGTGTGTGCTGATTCATTTTCTATGAGAGGGTGCAGAGAGAGAGAAAGAGAGGGAGAGAGGGAGAGAGGGAGGGAGGGAGGGGGTGAATGTTTATGTGGTGAAACCAAAGAGCAGAGGAGACTGACAATTAGGCAAACCTACCATACTAC
Organism: Pholis gunnellus; assembly: GCF_910591455.1. NCBI lineage: Eukaryota > Metazoa > Chordata > Actinopteri > Perciformes > Pholidae > Pholis > Pholis gunnellus. The sequence continues at coordinate 15,658,544 of NC_136530.1, read as the reverse complement.
AACAACGACAACAACAAATCAAACACTAAAGTGATACTTTACAAAATGAGTAATCAGGAAATGGAATAGGAATGATGCAGCAAGGGATTTTAGTCTTTTGTTATTAGTATTAGTCCTCCATTATATAGTATATTATTTGTATTGTTTTTTTGTAGTAGTAGTCATCTCAGTATTGTGTATCAGTATTAAGGGTGGGCAGTACACCAGTTTTAGATGCTCATTATGGGGCAGGCTAAAACTCCCAAAACATATAAGCCTATACCTCATTCTCATTCTTATGTGGAGACAATAAACAGATCTGTTTTTTTATACATATATATATATATATTTATTTCTGTTTTGAGTGGAGAATCCCTTTAAATTAGTAGTACTTTTCAGCACTAGCTGAGATTTGGTAATTGTGAGTTTTCTTCCTAATATTACCCAGTAAGTCTGATAAAGTATGAAATCTGCAAGCGACCACATTGAGAGAACGTGACTTTTCACTGCTGGTTCATAAGGACTTTTTTAAATCCACTGCTGTGTGTATTCCTTTCTCATGAAGAGTGAGATTGTCAATTCGTGTGACTGTGCCAAAAGTCGGGTGAACATTCCCATGGACGCCCAGTATTCAGCGGGTCTGTCTGTAGTCATGCTTTCAAACTCTCCATGCTCCATGAATCCTCCCAGTTATCTTTAAGCCCATATGATGGTGACTCCCTCCCTCCAAATCTTTCTCTCATTCATCACTTCTTCCCTTTTCATGTACTGAATTCTCTCTTTCCCTTTTTTGTTTTGTCAAGCTGCCTCCATGTGGCTCATTCTGTCACTTGCCTCCTCCCTCCTTTCATCCCTCTGTCTTTCCTTGCCCAGCTCCTCGGTTTTAACAGCCAGCAGATGCTCCCCAAAGAGAGGGTACCCCGCCCTCCCACCCTGCCTGCTGCTTTAACTCCCTTCCCCCTTGTCCATCCCTCTCCCCCTCGCTCCAGAGCTGTAATTTGTGACTTCCCTGCCCTCTCACCTTTTTGATTTTTTTTTCTGCCGCCTCCTTTTGTCTTCTTATCTACCTCATCTTTTTTGTTCTCTCCATATCTCTATTTCCCATCACTTTCCATCTCCTATATTCTTCTACATTACTTGTCTCACCCCTGCTCACTCCCTTGGCTGCGAGACAACAAGCGTCTTCTCCTGCACTGCCACCTAGTGTTCACTGAGAATCATGAAAGATATTTACCATTGTGCTGGTCTTGAGGCCTTACTGCTGAGGAGTTAAAATATTGTGGATATTTGCTCCGTGTACTGTAGTACCATCAATATACTGTACTGGGCATGTCTGTGGCAACTAGTTTGATATTTGACCATACAAATAAAAATATCTGTAAATTGATTGTGCAGCTGACAGATGCTGCCATGCCAGCTAGTGTATAAAGGAGGAGGAAGGGAGGGGGATTTGCTATATAAAGCCTAATACCCTGTAAGCTCTGTTTTGGAGCTGCCTGAATAAAGACACACTTATGTCATTTACTATGGGGAGGATTGGACAGTTACACCCTCACTACGGTACTGCGGGTAAAAAGGGCATTTTCTGCATAATTACCAGAGAGAGGTGCCATACATGACCACCTTCATGAGGTTTTTACAACGCTCTTTAAAAAAAAAATGTATACATCCCATTCATATGCATGTCGATATTGTCCAAACTGCAAAAATCCAATTATATTTAAAAATACTACAAAATACCTCCATTTATACAATGTTTGTTCTGCGTCACTGTATGTGAAAGCACCTTAACAAATACTGAAAACATTCACCTTTTGAGAAAATAATTAACATGTGGTATCTTGAAGGTTGTGATTAAACTTTATACTTTAACTTTATAATTTGTAAAGAAAAAATATAAAGAAAACGACCTCAATGGTGTGTAGGGTTCAGTTAACATTTCTTGAATTATAAGGTTTTGAAATCTTTAATATTTTAACGTACAATCATAAAGATAACATCTAAGAGGTGTATCTAAAGTAGTACATTTTAAAATCAACAGGTTATATTCAGCCTTTACTTTAAGTCAATTTTGTTATATACAGGTACAGATGTATAAAGAAAAGTTGTCAAATGTAGTACACCATTGCTATATCGCTCTGTGTTTTAGGTGGGCATATTTTCAGTTTTGTATAATAAAGAAAAGAACATTTTTTATTTGCTTTAACAATGAATGAGGAATGCAGCCACAACCAAAATGATTGTCAGTGCACCTCAACTCACATAAACGTTATATGACACTTACTATTATAACCCCTAAACTCAGAGTCAGAAGTTCAAAAACTACAAATCGGGCAACATCTCTCTTTATGACATTATTATATCCTCACAAAACCTCAAAACTTCGGTCGGCCTTTCTCTCTTGTTCTATCTAAATGACAGTACTGTATCAGAATGTCCCTGATGCACCTTCTGAGAGGACACACTGCACAGTAAATATGCAAACACACAGCATACACAGAAAGGCGTAAAAAGCACACAAACAACCATATCCACATGTTATGGCTATAAAATATCAGTCAGGTCAAGAGAAAATCAAAAGGTTAATGGCTACATATAGTGCATGCAGCCAAAAGTACACACACTTACTTTTAGTAAAAGTCCATACGCTCACACAAATCACATTTCAACAGAGGGATCAGATAACCTAGAGCAAACCCCCTGAGAAAAACTGAGAAAGAAAAGTGACCTATATCCCTTATTTTCAGGTACGCTGACAATCTGTGTTCTCATCGCTGAGGAGTTGCTATAGTGTACTGACTTGTCAAGAAAAGGGTTTTACCTGCTGTACCTGCAATGATGCGAAACCAGCCGGTACACAACTCCTCGGCCATTGAAAGCTCTGTCCATGGACTCCCTCGTTCTCACCCCGGCCGGACAGAGGGATGAAGGGAGAAGACGAACAGAGGACGAAGATGATTCACTGGAAATGATCAACGGGAGACGAGAACGAGGAGCAACCCCGGACTCTGTCAGACTGAGCTGCACAGAGGACATGCACGTACACTGATGCCGATTCCAGCGCATAAATTAAGAACTGCAAGTGCACCGGCGAAGGCATGCACACGACCACACGGGATCACATGTGTCACAGTAGGCTAGACAAATCAGCCATTGAAAGTCAACACGTCCTTTACTGCAGTACAGGCACGTGCACACACACGCACACACTTTTACAAGTGGTTGCCAAAACTGAGTAAGTATGGGTGCCGTTTTTAGTCACCTTAGATTTTGAGTAATTAAGATAATATGCAGTTAAATGTTAACATTAATTGGAGTGCTTCAGTTTATTTCTCACCACTGACGTTTGCTATCCTGAATGAACCACTGTGTTTGATTAAGTATTATTTTTTTAATACAAGATAGTACACTAATCATTAGATGTCATACATGACATTTAACACTGGCAATTACAGGTGAACTGGACCAAAAATGAGTTGATATATTTCCCAACAAGAACCCAAAAATAACATGCTGTTGGCGCCATCTACTGCTCTGTTTAACACAGTGCACTTTTCCCTCCTACATGGTGCACCTCTCCCACGCCTCCATCTCTGATCCATTTCTACAGCTGCTCTCAGCATCCACAGTACAGGAACAGTAAAGCATACTGTCACAAGCATCAGCAGTATCACATAGACACAAACACAGAGAAAGGAAGGAATCCAGGTCAGAAACATGATCTATTTTTGAGTTCCCACCATCCAGATGCAGCATCTACACAATCACATTCAATTTTGGATTTCAATTGTATTTGAATAGCCCAATAGAGCAAACTACAAATTTGCCTCAGAGGGCTTTACAATCTGTACAACATTCAGACCGGTTCACTGCAATGCTAATCCCAGTGTCGGCTGTGACAGTCAGGTCGTTAAACTATGAGCATGATACCTGCAGTGACACCAACGACATTTCACTTCACTGTCATATTCAAGCGCTTTGCTACCCGTTCTCTCGTCCTTATCTCAGTGAGACACTCTCTCCTAAGAGCAGCGCAGTCTCACTGGCATTTCGACAGACACTTACTATTCAGAAATAGACTATGGGCAAGGATGCCCTTATTTCTGGCACATTTCATATGCTTCCCAGATGGAAGAAACTTGTGAAAAGCGAGCCTATTTACTTCAAAAACAGCAGATAAAAAAAAGACAAAGCATATCTTCTTTGTCTGTCCCTAACCCCATCCACCTCTCTTGATCCCTCTCTCCCACCCTGCTCATGCCTTTCGCCTGTGGGGTGCAGTGTTGCTCTAGCCTGGCAATTCTTCAGTCATGTCTCTCTGCATCTGCTTGCAGGTCCACAATTGTTTTCACCACCAGCAAAAACCGCAACACAAACTCAAATGGGTCATCACTCTGCTACTGTGGGAATGCAGCTAAGAAGGTGACTCTGCATCTAGCAGCAAACTGCCGTTATCATCTGGCAAGTGAAGAAGCACTAGGAGTGGAGGAGGAGGTGGTGATGCCACTACATTCATCTAATGTGGCTGTAATTCCCTCCTCGGTTTCTACATAGAAACAGCAAACTTGCACTAACTGTGCTCTTGCCTTTGCACCAGTAACAGCTGCCATTCTGTTGATCAATTGGTGAGACAAATCAGCAAAATAAAATAAATAAATGGCAATTGTGATACATGATTACTTATCAAATAAAAATATCAAACCTTTCCTGTGTCAAAATTCTCACATAAAAATGAGCTGCTTTAAATGAACTACCGTACGTAATAAGTAAGCTGGATACAAAGTTGGGCTTTAGGAATGACAGTTTAAAGACCAAACCATTAACACGTCATATACACAATAATCAAAAGATACGGTATTTTATCCTTATGCAGGGGATCATAGGCTGCAGGCCAAAACAGGAACAGTTAAACAAAAAGGGATGCAGCAATGCAGTTCCATCTCTTGCCACAGATGCTGAGGTAAACATGATGTTGACCCCTAAATCAGTGCTACAGGTGCAAAGCAATGAGCAGCAGGGAAAGCTCAGGTAAAACATGACCATGCAGTGATGTGAACCAAGCCAACAGGAAGAGAGCGGATCGTCAGGTTCACTCGCAGCTAGCCAACACACTGGCACACCCGCTAGCAGTAAATATGTTATTGATTCATGTCCTGTCATCTTTCACGAAACACTGTCTATTATTATTAGCATTATTGGATTCATGATGAATCAATATTGTGTCTGGGTTTTAATGGATGCATTCATGCCATTACTTTGACTTCCATAGGGCATGCGTTTGCATTGATGCCATATTGTTTCCTTTGCCGAGTGAACCCTTACATGTGACTCACCACCTTGAGGTATATCAACACAGGGAATGACTTTTACTGATATGACGCCTCTCATTAAACGTCATCTCTATATTGGGACGTCCCTGGGCTCATGCTGCAGTGGTCACGTCTCATGTCCCAAGGCTTCATGCCATTTCCTGCATACTGCCGAAGCAACATCCTTTGCAAACCTCCACCCTGCTCCAATTCTCTCCACCCCCCCAAAGCGCCTTGATGAGGGACGCTGATTAAGCAGCGGTACTTAAATGTACACAAACAGCCACCCACAGATTAGCCAGCAGTGAGTGCAGTCAAACCACAACAACTCGCTCTCCACTCAGCGGCAGGGGAAGGCACGCCGGGCGATAAGGAGTGGCTGTGGCAGGGTGCCATGTCGAGAGCCTACGTGCCATCCAGCCACTCATGATACTCTGACTGTTAGTACTGCCAGGCAGACACACTGTTCTCTGTCAGTACCGCACCTGCTGCCCTGCCCAGGGGCCACGGGCAGGCACAGACACACTACATCAAGCATCAAGGTTTTCTGTGTAATTAGCACCCACTTCCTAATTACTTGATGCTGCTGAGGAGGCTGGCTGTCCGCTCAGAGGTGGATTTGGATTTACTCTGATTCCACTGGGGGGATTATTTGCATTCATAGCTGTATGTTCTCATAGCAAGAGATGGGAGTTGGTAGGAACACTATAATCAGGGCAAATAGTACCTCTGTGTTATATTTCAGGGGCCAGGTCAGGCATTGGGCCAGTGGGCAGTTAGTTAGCTAGATATCAAGTGTTGTAGCAGCATAGCATAGATAGACCATAGCATAGGTCACATTGGAAGATATTCAGTCAGACTTTGTACCAGCCATCCTAAACCGGTCAAAAGTGGGCTGTTCATTGTATGACTACATTCACATTCCCCATTACCTCCCTGCCCTGTAGCACCAGTTTAATAACAAATATGGTCAAGCTGGACTATTCTCTGACCCCAAACCCCATCCAGAGTCCAACCCTGTAAAAAAAGCCCCATCTGAAAAACCAGGTCCTCCAGGGGATGGAAAAGATGAGCTCATCCCTCTGATACTGGGCCGGTCTGGTCTGTGGTCTCCCTAATGGTCTCCAGGATGTCAACCCCGGTCCAATAAGTCCCTCTTACTTACTCACATCAATTACCATTTCCACACGGGGTCCAAGCCTAAATAAACGGAGCCCAAACTTGCTATACAATCAGCTTGTATCTATAAACAGTGGAGAAGTTTAAATTAGGCCATTCCCCAGAGTGCCGGCCTTTGCTTGGACAGCATGGCTGAGATGATGCAGCCAGATGAACTCACTGCAGGGAGTTTCAAAGGAGTTTTTAAAGACGACACAATTAGCACAGGCACGAGCTCTACAGCGCCAAATAGCTTCTCCGGATAATTCAAACACAACATTGTAATACTATGATACATGTGTTTAACTTGATATTATTTTTTGGGGAAGGTTTGACTGTGTTTATCTGTTAAATGACCGCCATAAAGAACACATTAAGCTGAATGACTTCTCTGCCTAAAGCTAAGTTGGGAACAGAAAACCCCATATCGGAGTTAGTTTTGTACAAAATTGAAGAATAACTTGCCTACACTCGCTTACTGGCAAGCTCTTGGTTAGCTGGACACCCACGAGAATATTGCTAATATAGGTTATGTGTGTGTGTGTGTGTGTGTGTGTGTGTGTGTGTGTGTGTGTGTGTGTGTGTGTGTGTGTGTGTGTGTGTGTGTGTGTGTGTGTGTGTGTGTGTGTGTGTGTGTGTGTCTGTGTGTGGGTGTGTGTGTGTGTGCGCTATGACGTGCCAGTAGGAGCCCAGATAGGCCTCCCAATGACGCATTTAATACTGACACCATTATTCATGAGGCATCTTAAAATAGGAGTGTAGATATTTAAGAAGTGCTCTGACAAGCAGTGAGAACAATGAAGCTGCTTCTGACATAATACAGAAGGTCATGAGGCAGATTCAAGTCATGTTGTAGGATGTTTAGGTTGTCTTTACTATGATTCACAAAATGACCATGTGATCATGGTTGACCAGTTCCGGTTGGTTACTGTTCTCCCTCTCTTTACAGGCTTTTAAACTAAATGCAGTGAACCCAAATAAGACCGGGCACAATTCATTAACTCACCACACTCCCTGAGTCAGGAGGGTAGAGGATCAGTGACGCAACAGGAATCTTCCAAGGCGGCGCAAGATATGTGAAAGCGTGCTTTTGCATATGCGAGTGTAATGTGTGGGAGTTGATGGGTAAGCCTTGAAGTAGACAGCGATTCTTTTAGCATATTTTAGCTCAGTGTTTACTGTCAATTCAATAGATCGGTAACACTGAGCGCCTCGCTTAAGATGAGTGCAATTAATCAGTTACAGTTATGGGAATCACGCGAATACTCCCACAATAGCCCCAAAATAGAGATGTCATTGCCATTCTAATAACTGGTACCTCTGTGCTCTGCAACTAATGATTGTTTAATTGTGTTACAGTACATGTAGCATAGCATCATTGCGCTATATATATATATATATATATATATATAAAAAAATATACACATATATAGACTGCAATGTGGCCTTCCGGTCTGCGCTATGTTGAGGTGTACTAAGAGGACCCACTTGGGAGTATGTGTATGTAGGGCATGCCCACATATGCCAACATAAAATATTGGAGCTGACACATCAAAGGCCTTCCCACCATGCTGGAGCTGACTCTTTTACCCGAATGCAGCAGCAGCGGATAATATAAAAATATACGTTAAACCACACGCTCCTATATCAATGTGCATGTACATGCAAGTAGAAGCATCACTACGACCCATAAGGCACAACATGCGTTGCTCTCTGTTAGTCATTGCTGACTTGTTTCACACCATCTCCTCAGCATCATATAATAAAGCATAATGTTTTCACCCACATACACACTGCTCACGCAAATCCCTCACACACTTCCGGTAAACTCTCTGCCTTAAAATCAGCAACCTGAATGGCGCTGACAGACGCAAAACTACTACACTTCATTTTGTACTTCCTTTTTTTTTTTTTTTTTTTTACAAATTACATATTTATTTTCTAATCACACCTACCTCAAAGTGAAAAATTAAATATTGATATCATCTGATGAAGGAAATTGCAGTCCCAAGATGTTCTGCCCTTTCCCTTTAGGACCTTTAGCCAGCTACTGTTGCACAGTTAAGTCCATTTGTGACCTGCAACACACACAAAACGTAATGTCTTCAACTTAAAACATGAAAGGGTTGGCTGTCCAAGTGGTTGGTGTTTTCCTGAGCATGCAGACAGGCCTGAATGACTGATACTCTGAGGAAATACTTGAAATACATTAGCACATACTGCGAGGCTTCCCCCATGAACAATCCAAGGCAAAAAAAAAAGCAGCATGAATGACTCACCCCGTCTCCAACAGCAATAATAACACATTCTTTATTTAACCATGTGAGTCGGCTAAGGATAGGTTCTTACCTCTAGACTTATTTCTATTTGCTCAAACATTCAGGGGAGATTTGGGGCCCAGGGAGATAATACACAAAAGACTATCACACTTGCTGAAGGTGTGGATGTGTGCTGCAGGTGACATCTATTAAATTTCATGACACAGATGAGTCCCAAAAGGTAGACTCAATGTCAGCATTGGACTTTCAAGGTTCCGGGCTAGTTTTAGAAAGCAGATGGCGTTTAGAGCCATTTTACAACCATGAAATGCAGATTCTTTTTATAAATTTGGTTAGAAATGTCAATATTGACACCCGTATTGATATGTTGCTATCACTGTACAGTGATATCATTTAGTTTAAAGCTCACACAACATGTTTAAGTGGAGGTTTCAACAGGTCTGAACAGGTCTGTGCTCGCTACATGTCTCCCCCCACACTAGGGCAAAATAACAGCTGAATATGTTTTATAGTATTCATAGAAGTAAATGTTAAATGTATTGCAAAAAGTTAAATGTGGAATACTTAATTCTTAGCAAAGGCTCTGCTAGTTTACATATTTGATACAATTTTTGTATCATTTGTCTCCAATGTGTGCCCTGTGCTGCAGAGTGATATGGGACACAGTACTATCTTCATAGGGAGAATCCAGAATCCATCGTCTAATGATGCTGCATTTGAGGGTTTTCACAGCTCAACACAGGAAACGAGGATCAGAAACTTTCCCAGGCTGAATTCCCAGGCAAAGTCCACCTAAAACTGAGACCTCATTCCTCACTCATCACTCTCAGGCTTGGCAATCCTTCCTCTCCCCCACAGCTTTTCCCATATATTACGAACCTCTACATAAACTCACTCTACTTGAACTCTCACACGTGCAGTAGGCCTCTGGGATGTAATAGTTGTTCCAACACAATACCCCCAAGCCCAGAGCTACGTCTAATATCTGTAAGGGGCTTTTGTAAACTGTAAAGTCTGTCTTAAAAGAATTGTCAGGGGTAAATTTGTACTAAAAACACTGCAACTTTGGAAGATATCTACTTGAATTGTCTAGCTCGAACTGCTGTTCGAGTTAGACAATGGTGGAATGGAAGCCACACTCACAACTCAGGTGCAGCTCCATGTGAATCATCACATGCAACAACACGGGTTTGATTTAACCAACACAATTAAAGGACTATGTTCTGATTGGACACAACCACCACATGCTGATGTCGCAGTCTGGCCACTGATCTTTTGAATCAACCCTCCCCAGGCATCAATGCCACAGTTCATAGAAAACATACTCGGTGTAATTAATCAAACTGATTATTAATTTCCATGGTGCCAAACCTCATGATGCAGTGAGCTTTGCCTATCGACCTAAATGAATTGACTTGAATACACTTGAGTCAAAACATAATTACTCAGCTGTTTTAGATGACAAAAGCTGATTAGTCGTGTATCCCCGACTCGTTCCCCTACTCCAGCCCTCGGTTGCACGTGCTACATTGCGTAATAAACTTAAATTTGCTGGTTCATTATCTTCATTGTGTTTTCAGTATAGTCAAGGGTGCCATGATTTGAGCCTGCCTGTGTTAGGATGACTTGCTTACCCAAAAGCACTCCTTTAACTTTCATAAAAACCATGAAGATTGATCAGAAACCAATGTTGTACAATTGGAGTCCATGATTGGACAGATTTTAAATAATTACCTTTAACTTATTGTCTATTAATTCTCATATAGGTCTCAGCAACATGTTAAAACTGTGTGAAATTATGATCTGTCAGATTTTCACATCTGGTTTTACAACAATGTGATTTAATTTCCCAAACAACAGCACACCACCTGGCAAGAGCAACAAAGCTCTTATAGCTTTTACCCGTGAGTTCAGATGAAGTGGCCACAGCATGTACCACAGATTTGTATGATAAAGGATGATCCCAAGTACCAAAGAAATGACGAGAAAGGCCCCGTTTCTGTCAATTTCAAGGATGTAACGTAAACTGTTCTGCACAGGGTCTCCATGGTTACGTGAATATTGCAAAAGAAATTTCGAAAAGAAACAGAGCTAACTATTAACTTCATACACCTGGCCATTATGTCAGCCAGTGTTTACATTTGAGCTAACGCTAGTTAAGATTGTTACATCGATGTTTACATTTGAGTAACAGGGCTAGCTTACGTTAACTCTCTGTTTTTCCTCAAAGATCAGAGCTACTCTTACCGCTGTTTGACAACGATTTGATTCTTCCGTCATCTGTCCAGGTGAAGCCAACGGTAAACTCTTTCCAAACACGTGACTGATTGCTAAGCCAATGAAGATGGACGCCGGAAGTGACATAAGGGAGCAGTTATCTAGCTACACGCTCGTAGCATCCACAAAGCTGACGTTGATATTGATATTGAATAAAATACATTAAAATTATTTTAATTCATATAGTGTATTGTAATGGTTCTATACAGAATAACCCGCAAAATAACCCGATTTATATAAAATTATGATTAAAAGAGCTAGCGGTCCTGGCTAAATGCAGCTAGTCTTTGTCCCTAGGTTACAAAATCCTTGTATTTAAGCTTTGAGACTTTGGCATCGTTATCTTTCTGAAATATAAATAGGAGGCACAGGTAATGTGACAACACTTAACGTTATCATCATACAGAATACATTTCCAGATTTTTGAAATACTTATTTTCAACTGGAGCACAGACCCATTTTCACACGATTAACGGTATCAAAAATAACCTATGAATCAAACCTTTATTAAAAAAAGGATATACATTAGATATTGATACACTGACTTGATAATAAAATGTCCAGTAATTCACACCCATAATGAAGCAGAACAGCTGAATCGTGATTTTAAAGCCACACGTAAATAGCAATAGTGTTATACTGATTGGGCTGATTCATACACCTGCATAGCCGATGAGTGTGTGTCTCACCCAACCCTTTGCTTAATATTTAATCAAAACAGGAAAAGTAATTTCTACCGGCACAACACAACGATTTGATGTGCAGCCCAATAGTGTTAACAAAGACGGCCCTCTCTGTTTACCTGCATTTGATTTTTCCAAATGCTTTTAATGAGCGTGTGAGATCAAGCTTGCAATGATCTTCTTCTTGTGTGTTATTTAGTCAGCAAATAGTGACAAATAGCACTCATAATTATTCGGATCCCCATTTGAATCTTAAATGTGCTTGTCTGAATCCCAAGATATTCAATTTACTATATAGAAAGCTAAGAAAATCAACACATTTTAATATAAGAAAGCTTGAATTTTTACATTTTTCTACATTTTATTTCAAGATGACTTGTCAATTGATATAGCAACACTGTGGCAAATTAAAATTATCTTCATCAACTTAATTGAGTTATCGTTTCAGTCCTAAGAATATATGATATTTTTGGATTGTGTTGCCAAAACACTCACACACAGGCCTGATAACGTACTTTCTAAAGCTGGGTACCTTGAGAACAATAGTGAGCTTAGTGAGTGTACTGTATTTAAGTTGTAAACTTTAGCAGCATGAATTTGTGTGTGTGTCTGTACCTGCTGTGCGAGACGTAGGCGATCTTATACCACAGCGAAATGTCTCCAGATTGTTTCTCAGTATTCGTCTCAGGCACAGTTGCCATGGTAACCTGTTCGACAGAGGCAACTTGGTCATCCCTGTGATATGATGTGAGAGTAAAAAGCCTGTCACAATCCCACTTCACTGCATCTCCTGTCTGCTGTCTGCTGTCTGCCTCTCTCTCTCTCTCTCTCTCTCTCTCTCTCTCTCTCTCTCTCTCTCTCTCTCTCTCTCTCTCTCTCGCTCTCTCTCTCTCTCTCATATCCTCACTTACACACATGAACTCACCCGAATCGATTTGTTGGGCGATAACCACCTGTCTACCATGGAGCAGCTTAATTGCAGTAAGGTTTGCCCGATATATTAACAAGAAAAATCGATGACAATCTTTAACGTCTTTAAGTATAAATCCACAAGATCCTAATTTGTTTATTTTATTTCTATCTATTTATCTTTTGGAGGGGGTGGGGGTCTTTTTGCTAAACAGTTATTGCTGTTTCTTCCTGCTTCATCTTTCACTTACCACTTGTCAATCAAGCAGTGTGGTCCATATTGAGATGTACTTTTACTTACATTTTGAGTTTGAGTTCCTCTTTTCTTTAACTCAGAACTATGACGATGCCACTGCTGGATACATAAAACTCACCACTTCATGCTGTGCCCCGCAGTGAGGATTGATCCATCATGTCCATGATGTCTTGACTTGACCCACAACTTTTACCCACGTTAGTTAGAAACATTTGCTCTTCTCCTCTCATCGGTGAGGCCAGACCAGGCCACTGCACATCGTCAGTCCAACCTGTCGGAACAAATCAGAGCTGAGTTAGATAATTGTGGCAAAGGAAGGGGGGCAGAAATAATACATAATGTGAGAAAAGAAGATACAGCACACTATTGGGGTGCAAGAAGTAGGGGAAAAAAAGGAATAGGCAGCCGAACATAGACCTAAATGCATTTTGTAGTCTTGAGTTTATTTCACTCTCATATTGTTATAGCATGTATGACAATAACACTGATCTACAGACACACTATCTGAAAATATTAGCATGGAGCACAAAACCCAAAAATATACCAGGGACATTTTTATTCTCATGACATCATAAATAAGTTGAGCAATGAAACACTGTAAGACATACCCACAACAATTAAGGTTTCTACATTAATATTTCCTTAATAAAGAACATTCTACACTCAACACACTTTTAACACTCTGCTTGCAGCTTTATAAAATCTTTATAAAAAGTGTCCGCATAGCAACTAAATGGCTACATTTTGTGTGAAGTCCTGATGTTTGTAATTTGTAGGTCTAGGTTACATATTGAAATCCAGCAGTTATTCTGTTGACCTGGTGCTTGTAGCACTGATACTTTGGAGATTATTGTTGAAATTCTATTGTATTTGTTGTTCTGTGTGGCCTGCAAGTGACACCATGACAGCATGGTTTTCTGTCCTGGAAGGGATTACTCCTCTGTTGCACTTCCTAATATTTTTTCTCATTGACTTTTCCCATAAAAGTCCATTTGATAGAGAGTGTCGCTGGCAACACCAGCCTTCTTTATTGGTTGTAATACATATAAAAAACATCAAAAATATTAAGATGATCGAGGTTCAAGCCCTGTAGCTGACCTGTGTGTGTGTATCATTTAATAGAAATGCTCTGAATTACAGGAGATTACTGGATCGGCATTATAGTACAGGAGAACAAGTGAAGGACATACGCACGTGTGTGTCATCACACAAGCTAGCACGCAAGTCAAAGAATTGTTCCCATGTGCCGCAGACCTCTGGTTTGGGAAGAGTGCGTGAGAGCAACAAATGATTTATAAAGTTTAGAGTAATAGTACCAAAGGGCTTAGTGACACAGCTGTGGAAGAAGCAGAGAAAAGGGAAACAGAAACGACTGTTAAATTGGTCACGCTACGGAAAAGAACACATTCCTCATTCTAGCTGTCAGTAAGGTTTTTTTTTTTTCTCTACTTGTTTCTACGGAGTGAGCAATTGAGACGATTACTCACTGTGGTTTATGTTTGTTCAGGTCACTGATTCAGAGAAAGAGTTTTAATAGTTATTTTCAATGTACTTGTCCAGGGCAGGCAGGTCACACTGCTTTTAACTTCTTCCACTGGGTTGAAGTTGGTCACAGTCAGTGCTTTTTATTTAGGTCATGAATCTGTGGAAGCATAAAAGGGCTGTTGATGTCACTTGTGCTGCTAGTATGTCTCTTAACTTAATAGTTTGTGTGTGTGAATGTCCTCATTGAGTTTGTGGTGTATGTCTATGGCCTGTGTCTAAACATTCAGCACCGAGGAAATCCGATCATCAATGTTTTCAATCATTCATCTTTGCCCTGGCTGTTCCCAGAGGTTTACAAACCTTTGACTGATGGATTTAAGCTAAACTGGACTTTATAATACTTGTGCTGCAGTGAGACCTTTAGTAAACTGATGAACCTGTCTCGACACTATGTTGTTGTGTGCAAACTGTAACTGTTTCCTAGGATCATGATGACCACACCAACCTTTTCCAGGAAGAGAGAACATGTTTCTCTTGGGAACAAGGTGTTGGCTGTGGAGCTCTCAACCCCAACCTCCACCACCCCACTGCTCCAGACGGGGTAAAATTACACCCCTATTTATCTAGTGTAATCTTGGATGTACTGCGGCATGTTTGTGAGCACCACTGACTGTCTCTGCAGACACTACCAGTGCTCTGGTTACAAATAGAAGTGGTGGCTTATTTCCCTGAAGCACTTCCAGCTGTGTCCACCTGTTCTCGGACTCGCCAAGGTTCTTTAAACAGGCTGTCAGTGGTGTTTCTCTGCACCCTCAGCCACTTCATCATCTCTCCTTTAATTGGCTCAGGGGATATAATTAGCCACATGTATCCGTCACAAGACTGATTTACTTGCTGCAGGCTCGAGGGACCCAAGAGAGACGTCATGTTGCCTTTAACCTGGAAACCAACAACAGTTTTATTTGTTCCTCATTATTAAAAGTGGTCTCATTTTGAAAAATACCAGTAATAGTAATATTTTTCTGAACAAAATGATCTGGCAGTCCCATAAGACTGATAACTCTTAATGCAATTGCCAAGCATGTCATTTTTACCTCTGGGAGGAGCAGCTTCAGTATTTGACCCAGCTGGCCCTACAGTCGGCTATAAAACCACAATGACGCAAAAGCTGGAGCCACATAATTTGCATTAAAAGAGAGGATAGTTAACCCTTTATGGCCATAAGAAATGAAAGATGTTACATTAAGTCTACACAGAAAAAAATGGAAACTGAAGATTGAATGTAGGCTATTGTGTCGTCTCTCACTTAGATCAGATTCCTTAATTTAGCCACTCTATGTCAAGCTATAAAATCAGTGCAAGGTGTGAATTCCTGCACGCAGACAGCAGTAGGTCCCCTTGTTGTTAATGCAGGTTGATGCAGGACTTTTTCTTAGTTTGCATGCCTAATGACTTGACATCAAAGAAAAGAAAAGTTAAATGTTAATGTAGCCCCATACTTACATGCCCCATACAAGTGTATCCAGTATGCATTATCCTACATTCATGGTGTTTTTACAGGCAGGCTTTTATATCATTGTGGGCTGTCATTCTACAGATAGCTTTAAAACGCTATTAACATGAGAAGAATGAAACCCAGTTTAATTGATACCCTTATATAATGACATTCATATTGACACCCAAATTTTCATCAATGTTTTTTTTTTTTATTGCGAGCCGCTCACACAGCTCGTGTCCACGGTTGACATTGCTCAGTGACCATCCAGTGTGTTTTTGCTTTTTGAGTTGGTTTAACACAAAATACTGGGAGGAGAAACATTTTTTTGTAACATCCCCCAACTGCGATTAAGCGCTTGAAGCTTTTAAAGTAGTAGAAAACAGTTCACATGCAAAGCATCTTGCTTTGTCTTGAGGTAGGAAAAAAAGTTTCACTTTTGTTTAAGCAAAGATGTCTTTTAGGCTGAAAATACCAGCACAGTTCTTCGTAGCTTCACAGAATAAAGACTCTAAGAAATCCGCATTTGTCACTGCACCATTGTCAAATAACAATGTGTGGGCTCAGAAACCTTACATTTTAATTAACTGACATCTCAATGAGGCTTTGGTCTATTCAGCTTAAAGGAGTTATATCAGCTGCACTCCCCCTCTGCCTCTATCTCCTCCATGCGTCTCTCTGTCCTCTTGTCAAATTATCAAACTTTAAATGTGCCCTAATTGGTACACCAGGTTCAAATCTGACTGCACGAAATGCTTATCTGTGTTTTTAAGACTTGTTAGGTAAAAAGAACCATACTCTTATAAATAAGAGTATAATTAGTGTAAAATACCTTTTCTCCAGTGTGGATAAGACTCTTATTTCAAGAATTTGCAAGAAATGAGTGGCTGTATCTTAAACCTACAGCTGTGATTGATCATTAACCTGGAAAATATTTAAGAGGGAGTTTGTATTGGAAAGAGGTCAAATGCTCTCCACACTGGCATATTTGTTGGCTTATTTTTCAAAAGAAATGAATATGTCGAGATGAGAGATTCATGAAGGGCACACACCCACACCTTTCTTTCCCATCGCTCTCATTCATTCCCCATTGTAAAAGATACAATGGGGAATTTTTCAACCTTAAGGCAATTCCCTATTTTCTCCCAAGCTAACCATTTCCTTTCCTTGACTGAAAATATCCCTCATCTTTGTGCCACACAGGGGAGGAGTTAAGTGGTGTCATTTTCCTCGACTAGTGGGAAATGCTTTGCTCTTTTTTTAGTTTCATTAGATAACTTACATCCCCGTGGACCTCCATGCCTCTGTAAAGGAATGACAAGGGAGGCCACCTGTCCCATATGCCAGTCTCTCTCTGCTTCTTTCTTCCATCTTTCGTTCGTCATATGCTCGCAAGCAGTTTCATCAAATCAAATCTTTTGCTTTTACTAGGTTATGTCAGAGGCAAGATGAGATGAGACAGTGGGATGTGAGAAAGACGTAGAGACGTAGGGAATAAGAGGAGTTTGGAAAATATTTGAGTAGAGGAGGCATGTAAATAAAGATACGACCTAAAAGATGAGAATATTAAATGAGAGGACCACAAAGAGGGGGAATAAGATGAGAGACTCTTCACTCATGAGGCTCTTTTACATCAAGGTGGATACAAGGGCAGACAGCCTCAGAGCTCTTATCGTGTGTCAAAATGAAATCAGATATGAAGGGTCATGGATTGAAATTACTCAAGCCTCTTACTATGTAGTTAAGATTTTTTTAAATGACGTTTGAATGATTCTTTTCCAGACAGCAGTTTACAAATAGCCACTAAGGAGTTCAGAGAAGGAACCCAATATTAATTATGTCTGGGATATTCTAATATACTCATTTGTTATTACCTAAATACTCATAAACTGCGTCTCTAAACTCTTTTGCTAAAAAGCCAACAGAAATTGTATAAGACTGTAACACCTGCGATCACTTTGCAAAACTAGACTCATTATGTTTTTAAAGACGGAAGTTGTTGCGGTAAAGACGGTAAATAGGTAATTACTGCCTTTAGCATCAGCAATAAATGTTGTGTTCCATGGGATTTTCCCCAAAGACTATTAGAGCCTATAAACCCTCCAGTCAAAGTTATTTGTGGAAAATGACGGGCAGAATATTCCTGGAAATATTGCTTCATCCAGCTTTTTTGCCTTTTCACGCTGGACTTTGTGTAAAGTCCCACATGTTAATAAACCAACTTAATGTTGGAGCAATAAAACAACTTAACATATCAGCATCTGCATCCTTCCTGAGGAATCACTACAGGAGGTACTGTAAAAGAACAGGAGTCAGTTGAGGTGAAACCAGAAAGCATTCACAAAGTTCATACATTTACTGGGAATGCTCTCCTAAATGTATTATTTACATTTTTATTCTGGATCTGGAATAGCGTCAAAATACACCTGGAGATTCAAAATCAGGCTAATTGGCAAAGGTTTACGGTTTGGAGGATACCTAAACCGTAAAATATTACGGTTTACGTAATAGTATTGCGTACTATTTCAGTTGAGTCAGACTCGTGACCACTGAGTTATGTTTAGTTATTTAAATGTGTGCTGCTGTTGCACCACCAGAAGGTGCATTGCCATAACATTTCGCAAGAATTGATCTGCACCACATTTAATTAGTTTCTTCTTAGCTGATGCTCACAGCTAGTGCCTGTAGAAATAGAATAGGAGTAGAATGGACATTGAATTGTTTGCCGTCGTCATTTGACTAGGTCGAAAGAAAATGGCAATTGTTGTTAGTTGGTGACAACACAAGTTTGTGGGGCTGTAAAGTTTGTTGCTTCGCCGCTAAACCGGAAGCAGAGATAGTCAGAGAGCCAAATTGACGTCTGTTAAGGCCAACTCATCTCTTACTTATAAAATGGACAGCTGGTATGGCAGGACTACACACACAAAAACACTAGACGCTGACGCTGTTGTCTATGAAGTCATGCGACTATGAGCAAGTCTGTGACTTGCAGCAAATCGGTCAATACAATAGTTATGAGCCCGCTACAACCAAGTCCCCAGGAAAAGGCCGAACCGTCTAATTACAACTTCCAGGTCTGTCATGTGATGCCGCTTGGCCCAAAAATACTTTTTCCCAAAGACTTACATTGGGAAAAAGATTTGCGTGCAGCCGTTCATGTGAATGAGCCAGAATAAGCCTGAGACTAAGAGCTAGGAGGCAGGGTAAAAGGTAACACTAGTGCGTTTGCTCTACGGGCCCATGGATGCAGAGGATCGTCGGAAGATCAGGTCAATTATAGTACTCGGCAGTTCAGTCGTTTGGTCCATTAGCAACTTGAATGAGAGGCCGCACCTACATCCATGGCTACAAGGGTTGCAATGGCAATAATGCACATAGAAATGCCCGCTGCTCTGACCATCCAATTTGCACCAAATTTCACTGAAATGCCTTGCCTGAAAGCATGAACTCCTTGGTAGAGGTCACCAATTTTAAAGTGTGTATCTTCTATTTTTTTCAAAACATTTCTGGTCTGTCTCATCAGAGACACACATGTCTGTCTTTCAGATTGTGTGTGGGCAGTGGTGCTGAGTCTGTGTCAAACTGTGTTCCCGTCTCAGCACATTGGAGCTGTGACCTCTGTGATGATGCAAGAAATGCAGTGACATCAAGAAGAATAGAGGAGCCTAGCTCAGATGTACTAATATAAATGAATTCTACTTTAGTTTCCAGCAATGTCCTGAGGTTTGAGGTTGATGGGTTTTAGGATGGGTCAGGCTCCACTGACATTTGGTGTCTTTATTTTTTTTCTACATTCATATTGTGGTCAACCAACCCTGGGAACTTAAACTTGACTTGACTAAAAACAGAAGCACAATCTCAGACTCTGTTAAGTATTCATGTCAAATAGGATTCCACTAAGTCAGCCTCTTGTTTGTTTGTTGTAACTGATGTAGAAACTTTAAATGGTGTTATGTCGCAGCCAAATATCTTAATTGTTACTTTGCATGTTTTTGCAGTGTTGTTTGGTCTGTAAATTAGTTAACAGCTCTTTGATGAGGTTGGATGTCAGCAGCAGCACAGACCTCTAGCAGGGATTTTAGCCTACTTTTAATCTTTTTTCAATGCAGAACCCAGGTGCTCAGTCTACAGTTTTGTATTGGGACACAGCCTTATGAAATATTACAAACATGTGGGAACGCACCAGAAGAAGAAATTCATCTTTCATCCCCAAAGAAAAGAAAACTAGGCTGTGAGGAAGAAAAAAAACGACAGAAACCGAAGAAATACATTCATGCCTTTCTTTATAAAAAAGGTACTTTTAGATTGTTTTTTTTAACCCAACATACAATATATTGCCAAATGTGCGTGTGTGCATAATAGCCCAAGTCATGAGCTAATCCCTCTGCCAGCCAAAACATCCCATTCAAACAGCTGTATTTCAGAAACAAGTTGTTAGAAGAGATGTCATGAGAAAAACAATGATTGAGAAGAGGAATTTCGACTTTCTACTCTGTAAGGGAGAGATTGAGATGGAGATGGAGAAAGAATTAGTGGAATGAGACAAGCTGTTGTTTTAATGTGAATAATGGGATTGAGTAAACTCACCATTTGAAATTAAATTAAACTCCCACTCAAAGTCCAATGGGTCTCCTCAACAGAGTCGATATATGTGGATTGACTGTTTTTGTCTTCTTGTTTGTAACTTTGCCAGTTAAGACTTCGCCCAGCCGATCCTTGGTGTACCTGACAAAATAATAGTGTTTGATCAGACCGTGCAAAAATCATGTAGAAGAGCATGTCATCGAAAAGATAAGAAAAATACAAGTTTTACTAAAATGATCTAACCTTTGGATGAATTTGAGTGTGAATGCTGCCTCTTCTTGGTATTGGAGATTAAAGGTGTTGAAAATACTGCAGCAAGCCACAAAAGAAGGTGAGCTGGATCCCCTGACATATGACGTGAACCTCGAGGCATGACTATCCAGCGCTGATTACTGCTTTCTGACGTTTCACCTGAAACTCAATGTTTTTTTTAGTTCATATTTGTTTAAAGTGTTGAAAAATAAATTAGCTTAATGAATAACATTATTTTGCCACATATATTACTGGTTAAGAAACTTTTTTTTTTTTATCTAATTTGAATTCTGTCCATCTGTACCCTCCCTGATGACTATCACTGAGGTGCCCTTGAGCAAGGCTCTTAACCTGGAGGAGCCGGAGTTGCTCAGTAGCCAGCAGATGTGACTGTGGTGGTCCTGGAAAGCTTCCAGATGTGAATGTGTAACTCTGTGTATGTGATCAGGGTGTCCGCGCTCCTAAAAAAAGAGAGCGTTGCCCTCAGTGAAACTTCATCCTCAATAGACAAAAGGTGAAAAAGATACCAATGGTAGCACAGAAAAATGCAGAGGTGACGTTTTTATTATTACAGAATATTAATGTGATTTGAGAATTTGTGCATCTTGTTTGGCTATAGTTGCAGAAACAGATATTTCCAGTTGCACTCGTTTCTCTATAATCAATATATATTTTTTCAGATAATAATAGTCAAAAACATTGGATGACTAGTAAATAACCTTGCCTTAAATTAACCATAACCAGCTTTAACAGAAGTCTTAATTAATGGGACTTCAACTGGTGAAGTGACATCCATAGAGTGAAAAAGGTTTACAGTGTCAAGACCTTATTATGCTTCAATAATTCACTGGCAAAATGCATGTGTCCACATGTGTCATGCAGTTATTAAAATAAGTAAAAATGTTGTGTGTTTTGTGTTGACAGTATCTATTTAAAAATAATAGGTTATTATTACTGTTGAAATCCTGCTGTAAATTAACTGCAATAATTTACAGCGTGCTATGAGGGAGAAACAATAAAGCAGAAACAGAAGCAATATATTCATGCTTTGCTTTTAATCACTTAATAGAAAAAGATTTATTTCAGATTCATTTTGGAACACAATATACAATATAATACCATACATTGTGTGAAACATTTAATAACCCACCAATTGGCAGACTTGAACATATTATTGACAGTAAAAAAAAAAAAAACATCTCTCATGCAGATAGTGCTAAATCTGGCTAACCATTTGGACACAACTAGGACCAAAAAAAGCTTGAACATAGATAAACAATGTTAATACTGACAAATTTGAATTTCAAAACTGCTAACAAGTTTGGTCAGAAAGACTTCACACATTAGCACAATCAGTTACATACGATCATGTTTTGTTGTTAATTTCAGAACGATTCACGTCAGTGCCGGGCGTATTGTAGCATGCTACCAATACCGTCCCTGTGTTATCTACTTTTACATGAAGTGCGTTAAGTGTAAAAGGAGTGCTTTGTGTTTGTCCGTCGAACCTGTATCTATCTGGCCTCATATATCAGCAATCTGCATTCAAATGCCGGATGGAGAAGCTTAAGTTGTGACAAGCCTCTGAGAGAAAAAAGCTATTTGTGTACTTTGATACCAAGCATTGATAAGCTTCCGTGTTACTTAGCTAGCTTGCACGTATCCTATATCCAAGCCTATGCAGTTTAACATGTCCTCTATGTTGCCTCTGGGTTACCAAATTGCTGCTGTCAGATGGAAATCTTGTAGCTTCAAAAACTCAGTTGGACCAAAATAGTCTCCCATAAGAAAAAATATCCAAGAAACTAAATGAGGACATTGCATGTCCTCTGTAACATTCTGGCTATTATCTCAGAAATGTAAGATGAAATTGAATTGAGAGAAACTTACATTTTCAGAAATGCTAAATAATATTGTGATATTAATTAAGATTTCAAAGTGATGCCAAAGAGAGAACATTTTTGGTTTAATATTCACGCATAATAAGCTTAATATAATGTTTTTCATTTTCTTGTGAACATTTTAGAAAGGCTATTTTGGAGTTACAAGGTTCTAATGTGACAACAACAACATGTCTCTTTAGCTGCTGCTCTGCTGGGCACTCAAAACATTGTGCGGGTATATACTTCGATATATTTATATATATATATATATATATATATAAAAACAATATATAATACATATATAAAAAGACTCTAATCCAGAGTCTTCTACACATTAGACACCACCACTTCCAGGTAATGCAAGTGCATATAAATTAAAATATATTTTACACTGAACCAGTATTTCTTATTTACAAGCTTAAAGTATAGAATAAATACACACTGTTATAAACAGCAAAAAGGACCAACTTGAGCTCCTAGCAACAAACAGTAGAGACAAAGGCGTGGAGTGATTGGGGTAAGGCTTGATGACAAAGTCAACACATCCAAACGCACACACAAATACAAAACCTTCCATACATACATACTGCACACAAACGATTGCCACTTAAGCATGCTGGAGTGAAATTAGATGAAGTACCTTCGAGTATATCAGTAAACCAAATGAAAATGGAGAGGTGTGATTATAGATGCAACTAAAACATCCACAAAAAATTGTTGTGGAAATGTGAGGTCTGCACACCATTTTCCAACTATTTTCAGAAACAATAATAGGTTTTCTTTTGGTTTTGTTTTAAAACTAGAGCACCTAATTATTCCTCTTTTTTCCAAAGCATACAGTCTGCCATGCTGAATCCAGCAATTCCACCAGACCCTAATAACCCGACTGTCCTCGAAACCCAATACAGTCTAGGGGGAGGAGGAAGAATTCAATTGACGTCAATCAGCTGAGGCAGCACTTGAGGGATTTTTTTTTGGTGAGGACGAAATAGCCGACCTGATTGTTTTGGGGAGGGTCCCTGGAGCCCAGAATGGTTTGTAAACCATGTGAATAGTGGTGCTGATGAGGGTCTGAGAGCGCCTTTCAGACAGGCAGCTGTAAGAGGACCTTTAATCATCTGACCTGATTGCAGAGGGGCAGGGGGGGGGGCGTTACATCAGACGGGTCCGGGGTCGGCACCTGTTCCTTATAACAGGATTATTAAGACTGTAGCATACCTATGGGCTAAAAATAGATTCACCACTGGTGTGCATTTTGTCCTTGGCAGACTTCATATCTGACTTTATCATGGATCTAGGCAGCAGCTTGGTGTCATAAGCTTTTTGCTTGTAGCACTGCTTATATTTCTACTGATTTCATCTGATCTTACATGGTAGGTTATGTGTGCAAATTAGTGTGCAAATTGTACAAATCAAATGTCCCTATGATTTTACACTGACATTCTAGAGTGAATATCTGACCACACAGTTCCATTTCTATGGTTGAGCATTTTGCATTAAAAGTCAAGTTTTGGTGTGAAAAGGTAGGAAGCCCCAAATGGTCTGCAGACCATTACAATGGAAAAGAGAAAAGGTGATGTATGAAGAGATGGAGTATGAAAATAGATGATGTATTTCAGTGTGACAATCATTGACCGACATCTGAAATAGAAAGCAACGTGTAACATGAACCATGAGTGAACATAAGCGTTTAAAATCCACATGTAAAACATTGTGCTCGGGTTGAATAACAAATGTGAAAAAATGTGCGTATAATGTGTTTGTTTATGTTTCTCTATTCAGATGAGTTTGTCCAAGAGTTGTTTGTCGACGTTTGTTTGGATTTCTCTATTGCCCAATACATGGAAGACTGTTCTCTTTTTAACATACAAAAAAGATTTTGCTCCTTCAGATAAGAAAAAAAAACATTTCACAGATATACTAGAGTGTTCAATAAATAAAAAAACTATTATAAAGACAATAGTAAAAAAGGCACACGAAAGTCCTTTGACAAATGGTACAGGAAAAAAGTAAACACTTTCTCTTGCTATACAAATGTGTCCCCATCAGTAGATCTTATTCTATGCTACTTCTAGATCATATCATATTTGTAAAAAAGCCTTAAGGTACAAAACTTCTCTCAGTAGTGTCAATGTCCATTTAATGCCAGTCCAGAAAAGAAAAGCAACCGTTTCCCAAACTGGCCCAAATCCTTCAAGTTCCACCCTCAGTCTCGCCTGTCCATCAAGACTAAAATGTTCGCAGTAATTATTTCCTGAGAACTCTGAAGCCGCCTCACCGAAACTGTCCGTCCGTGTCTAGCTTCAAACACCCAAGTGCAAGACGCCCCTGTGCGGGACCTAACTAAGCCCTTGCTTCTGTGGGCTTATTAAAAAGCACAGCTGCAAGAGGATCGCCCCTCTTTTGCCAAAAACTTTCAAATCACCATGTGAGCCTGATGATGGAAGCCCTATGTGTCTGTGGGCGACGCCTCGTGTGTCACGATCTCTATTGCTGGCTCCATCATGCAGCCTTCCTCGAGCTCCTGACCGTCCAAATAGTCCAGGGGAGGAGAACGAGAATCTCCTAGACAGTCCTCCTCCTCTTCTAACTCTTCCTCGTCGTCTTCCTCCCCTTCGCCATCTTTCTCTATTCCATCCAAGTCCTCCTCCTCCAAGGTGAGCTCAAATTGAAACTTTTCCCCGCCTCCCTGCCCTCCAGTCCCTCCACTGTGTCCGTGCGTACCCTGGTCGTAGAAGGGCGGGGAGGGACTCTGGGGGATCATGCTTTGGTACCAGTTCCTGTTGTCCTCCAGCGTGTCCAGAATGTCCTGGGCGTCAGGGTGGACCAGATCGGCCCAGGTCTCCCACAGAGGGTGCACGATGTAGTCGATGAAACCCACCTGGAAAGGAGTAAGGAGTCAAATAAGAACTGGAGATTCTTTTAACGTATTGATACAAAGATAATGCACATATTTCTTTCTATGTCCTTTATCGCCTACCTGGCTCTTCTCCACTGATGCTGTGTGTTTATCACACATAGGACTGATCTCCATTCCCCTCTCCCTCTCTCTGTCTCCCTGGTGGAAGAACTCATCCATTATCCGATCAGTCCACTGACGATACAGCTCCAGCGACTTGGTGGGGTTACTCAGGTCAGCACAGTGTACCATGTTACGCAGCACCTACAAATAATACAGAATTGCAATTTATGAAATGCTTATATCCCCTGTATTTGGCGCATCATTTTCAGCTTTTGTTATTTCCCCAAGAAATCTTTAAATTTAGTAGAAATTAAATTCTCGTAGAACCGGCATTTGAGGCAAATTCTATAATGTCCTTTGTTATGAAAGGAGGTCAGAACAGTCTAATAAAAAAGAAATCCAAGAAATACCATTAGAGGGGAAGTATAGAGGGAGCACTTAAAGGTGAAAAAGAAGATGGAGGGGGTGAAAAAAGGAGTGACAGTGGGGAGCAAAGGTCAGCTATGTAGGAGGCCGGCTAATGGCCATTGGCTGAGTAACCTCTGCCAACACTGGCTATTGATCAGAGCTATTAAAAGCTGGGAAATGAGAGCTGAAGGGCTTACAGTGTGTCCAATAACAAACTCACAGTCCATATAATATAAATATATTAATTAAGTTTTTTTGTTGCGACTACTTACTCTTTTTTTAAGAAATTGTTTTGCAAAAACCAACACCTACCTGTATCCTGTCGGTGTAATTGTCCAGCAGCAGCACTCCAGAGCTCGTCACCTTCTTGGTCTCCACCATGGTCTTCAGATCAGCCAGCAGACTCATGTGTTTGGACATGTCCGTGGCCAAAACCTGAATAAAATAGAGAGGAAAACCCCACCCTCTGCATTAGGATCATTTGGTCAGGTTATGATTTAATTTAAGATAACATTAGAGGAGCGGAGAATATGAATCAGGATATCTTACCATGTCGATGACCATCTTGCGGAGGGACTGTCGCTGCTTCTTAGAAAGGTTCTGGAAGATATCACAGTTGTCTTCCTGTAGTAGCTTGAATCCCACAGCTAAGTGATGGTTCTCCAGCACAGACTCATCGTTGTACATCAGCGCCAGCTCCGAGTCTGCAGAGGCATTAAAAAGAGATTTTAGTGTTTTAGTCTTTGTCATGACTACTTCTATCTGGTTGTTTAATGCAACAATTTATATATTTTTAAGGAAGGCAACAAATTAACCGACTAAGTTCCGCGTTGAGTGATGTTTTGACTTACTGGTATTGATTAGGAATTGGTTTGATACTCCAGGATGGTCAACATCATGGATAGCTGCAGCAAAGATGGCTGCTAGGATCTCAAGATCTGTGAAGACCGCCTGTGAAAAAGAGAGAGAGGGAGGAAAAAAAGAACATTAAACTAATTACAAGATAGAAAAAGCATCAGAAAGGACAAATGGATATGTATTAACTAACTAACTAAAGAGTATGGTGGAACAGATAACAGACCCGACCCAAGGCATGGCAACCTTCCAGAGTAGATTAGCAGGTAATATCAGATTTTTTACCTTAATTTGACTCAAGAAATTAGGTTTCTGTTCCTGTCACGTTTTGCCTTTAAGGAACAGAGCAAACACTCCAGCTCCCACAATGCCAGTGAAGTGTTATTACAGATTTTTTTCCTCAACCAAATGACAAGCTGTCTGCCTTTCTGTACAACTTCACTGTATCTGCTGGCTTCAGTAGACAAAAAGATAGAGAGCCAAAAAGAGTAAATCCTGATCTGAAGACTGGGGCGTTCTGACCTGACTCTACCTCATCAGCTACTCCAACCTGAGGAGAACTGTGAGGAAATGCATGCGGGGAAAGTCTAACAAATAAGGCATGGAGGCACAAGTGTTGGAGGAAAGAAGGGAAGTTCCCAGAGTAAAGGGGGAAAAAGATGATTCAATAGAAGGAAGTTGAGCTCTTCAAAGCCGGGGTGTGGCAATCCAGGAAAGTGGCACACGGGGTTATGTAAGAGCTAACTTCTCAAATTTAGTTTCCCCTTATTTCTGTGGATGCACACTGCTGCCCGAGTCAGAGTCGAAGGATGTACGCCACTTAGTTTTTAGTACCTCAGATCAGGGTCTGATCTGAGGGTCTACATAATCAAAGTATCAATACTTCTCTTTATAAAATAACTTACATCCAGGGCTGGAGTGGAGAGCAGGATGTGTGTGGACTGGGCTACGTCAGCAGCATGCAGGCTGTTATGGTAGGCCACATCTGAATGGTAGTGATCTTCCAATGTCATCATGTAGGCCACGAACGTATCCATGGGGATCTTAAATGTCTTTAACAGTTCTCGCTCCTAGAGAAACAATCAACACCGTGATATAATTAGGATCCAGCGTGGATCATTTTAGTCGTGATCAAACAACATTTGAGTAAGTGAAGAAGAATGCACAATTCCAGACACTTCATACCTGGAAGATGGCGTACATGATGCAGGTGAGAGGCCGGTTGTGGGAGTACTCCGAAACAGTGAAGATGTTCAGACCCCACTTGTTGAGGTCCTCCAGCTCCTTGGACAACAGCTCCTCCTTGTCGGTCTTGACACCGAAGCGCGAGATACTGCTGCTGGAGAGCGAGGGCCCATGGGAGACCTTCTTGACTCCACTGATCTGCGTCATCAGCTGCTGCTTCTGCTGCTTCTTCTTCTCTCGCGTCTTGGATGTCGGCGACGGGATCTCCATATCATTCTGTTTGTCTGAGGGAGGGCAACAAATTAAGTTTCAACGTTGTGAGGAAGAAGCAGGTAACATTTCCATTTGACCTCATACAGCACGAGTCTAATGATTGTATGTCCTTCTCAATAAAAAACGACTGCCTGAGGACCTACTGTAGAAACACCTGCAGCTGGTTAGCTCCCGGGGGATTTACTGATTCCACTTATTCATTCATCATCTGTGCCTCCATTCATTTGTTCATTCATGCTGCCCTGTCCTCCACCTGCAGTCCTGCTCTCTCTCCGAGCTCCTACTGTTCATTCGTCTCCGTCTCTATGCCCCCCCCTCCCTCTCAGCAGGTGGCTCACATTTCATCTCCTGCTCTTTTCACTCCCATAGGTCAGTCCATTAACAGACTGAGAGCTGGGGCTCCTACACAGTTAAGGCAGTTCCATAAAGACGGCCATTCAATAAGCTGCCGCATCTTTCACAGCTTTATCAAATCACTTAGAGTAGAGTGGGATTTTTATGTTTGGTTTATTATATTTATAAGTCTATTCAAACACAATTCCAACAATACACAGAAAACCTGCAAGGCCTTCATGTAATAAAAAAAAAAAAGTTTGAATACAGTTGATCTAAAAATAAACACAGGAAACATGCCACATTTCTTGTAATAAGAACCAGGCCCTTGTGTTTACTGCAATCACAGAAGAATTGAATGAAATCCTGCAGGGACCGGCTATCGGCACAAATGTGAGCTGCGCAGTCATCTATCAAGCCTCGACTCAGCCTATCAGCCTTCCCTTGTGGAGGGTTATTCAATTACCAGCTGTAATTCAAATAATCACTTTCTCTCTCACGCACTCCCTCTTTCTCACAGTTTTCTCTGTTTTCTCTGTCTCGCTCTCCTCAGTCCTCCAGCGGTAATTGAGAATGGGCAATTAAGCGCTCTCAGACATGTGCTACTTGGGAAACAAGGGGAAGAGCAATATATTGCCCTCTAATTTATTACAAGCCATCATTACCACCACTGCTGTGTCGTGTTTGTGTGGCCTACACGAGATCAGATTGTGAGACAGGCAAGTCTACATTTTCATTCCTATAAGTAAGAGCACATTTGTAAACGCCATGCACTCTGTTACACAGTTGATTTGATATGACTGATAAACTGCTCAGGTGGTTTTTAGCACAGTTAACATGATATCCATATATCACCAAATTATGTCTCTCCGTCGCATTTTGACCTGCAACGTGTCAACCAGTCACATGGACAGTCCTTCTTATGTAGTTTTTTCTTCCCTCTGTTTACACTTTCTCTCCTTTACATTTAGCTCCACTTGTTCTTTCTTTTCTTCTCTCTGTAGAGACTGATTTACTAAAAAAAATGAAGCAGCTGAAGTAAGGATCTGTTGTTCTTTTGCTCTGTTCTTTCTCTCCTATTCTCCCATCTCTTTCCTGCTACTCTGTCACCTCCCACGTTTATTTCGATTTCTTCTTCATCCTCCTCCATATGCTCTTCTGTGACAAACGAAGGTGCAGTTTGGTGGGTGGGGGCTTTTGGGGGCCATTTCCCCCCCCAGTGTATTGCTGCTGGCCGATCAAAGGGAATTATGACAGAATTATACTGCTAAGACAGCTGTGATGGGGGTCAGGCACACATCAATAGCCAGCAAGCAGTCGGCCAACAATCCGTAATGGAAAGTCAGAAATCCTGGTCTGAAATCGCCCTATGAGAAACTCTGGGATCTTTATTTATCTAGGGAATTATCCAGGCTCCATGATCACTGTTTTCGCAGTCAACAGTCTGCCTTTCCATCAGCTGAAAATTAAAAACCCAGACAGTCTACAAGAATAAACAGATTGTGATTTGCGGTGGATCTAGGCTTGACCTCTGCAGAACCAGGCATATGTCAGGCAAACTTAGTTTATCTGAGTCTGAATGGATCCTTTTTTATACTAATCTTAATAGATGGAAGGATTAAACAGTACGGCTGGTCAGCTGAGGCCAAAGCAGGCCAGCTGTGCTGTGTGCCACCTCCCCCCCCCACCTCTTCATTAATGTTCACTTGTTCGTTCTTTATACTGCCAGGGTAATCCTGATTTCTTTATCAAAACGATAGTCATCTCTGTCTGGATTCTTAGGGCAGCGAGATGGGGAGGGAGAGGTGGAGGGACAACAAGGTGTCCCCGCCGACGAAGATGCGTTAAGACCGGGATGAGTCACCAAATCTGCCGAGCTCATCTCGCTGCCAGCAAAGGGGGTTCCTCGGTCTGCACCTCTTTTTTCTCCCTCACTGCAGTCAGCGCCTCCCTCGTTTGCTTCTTCTTTGTCTCTCCTCAACCCTCCTCTCACTCTCTATGATCCGGCGGTGAGGGATCCGCCAACAATCCTACACTGGATCAGGATGCCAATCGATTGGTCTATAAATAGTCTTAACCTTTAAGTGCATCCTGTCTGGCTTCTTGTATCCTCTTTGTATGTCAGTCTATATTTCTTTTAAACCATTCACTTGTCTATTAACTTTGTGCATCTGTCCTCTAGATATCGTCACGCTTCTGTGGAAATATCACATTTACCAAAAGCCAACTTTTAACCCATTTGTTGAACTTGGTTGATTGTCAGTGACTTAAACACGTGGTTTGGTACCAGAGTTATGAAACATTTTGTGCATGTGGGTGACAAAAAAACAGATACATATATATACACATTTACCTATCGCCATCTATTCTCGAATGTGCAACCCATGCTGACAGCATCCAGTTCCAATCCACTTACTCTGATTCTGGCTAACAAGCTCACATGTCAGTCAAATGGCACTTTTTACAGAAGCCAGCCACTTTTAACACACCTTTCTCTCTTTGAATGTACATTTCTTACGGAAATTTGTATGGCTATTTTGATCCCGATGCCATAAACATCTAGACAAAGCTTTATGGCGCAGTGTTTTATGGTACGCCCCCACAGAAAAGCCTGCAAGAGCAACTTGCACAGCAACATCATGTGCTGAACCTCCATTGCAGCAAAACAGTGAAGTGGGGATCTGTGTGAGCCACTAAATATTATGTATATTTGTATTTTTGTAATTCATTTCTAAGATTACATTTTAGTCTGTGGTTATTAAGCGTGGTTTATTAAAACCAAATTGGTGGATTTATTAGTGGGTTTTTGAGTGCATGTACACAAGACTTTCATTTACCTAGGAAGGTGTTGGAGATGAATTCAGAAACCTGATTCCCAGACCGACTCATCTCAGATAGGTGCGACAACTCCCGATTCAACATTCTCTTGAACTGCAAGAGAGAAATAAGAAGAGGGAAGGGGGGGGGGGGGAGAGAGAGAGAACAAATTTCGTCAGTTTCCATTGAG
Source organism: Pholis gunnellus (assembly GCF_910591455.1). Taxonomy (NCBI): domain Eukaryota; kingdom Metazoa; phylum Chordata; class Actinopteri; order Perciformes; family Pholidae; genus Pholis; species Pholis gunnellus. The sequence goes on along the minus strand of NC_136530.1, from coordinate 15,626,972 downwards.
TGAAAACCTGGAAGAAATTATGGCACAAGATTACATGGAAAATACAGCAGTATCCAGTTCTATACCATCAGCTCTAGAATATTATTTAATTAATAACAGCGTGAAATCCGGGTGGGGGACACATCTTATTACCCCCCACATTTTCCCTGAAATAAATTAGGGTGCGGATTATTATTTGTTTTGCCAGTGGGGAAGCCATCACCTTTTAATACTCCTCAATTCACCCCGGGCAACCAATTTACAGTTTTATTACACTGAATCACATTTCTTGGCCTATTTAACTGTTTCATTTGCGTCAGTGTGCAAGAATTTCAATGATGTCAACAGGACAATTTGCACACAGCTTCTTACATTCATCTTTGTGACCACATATGATGATTTTAATGTGGTTGTCAATTATTATGAACCGTTTTCAATAGATGAAATAGTTCTGCGAGACCGATGCATTTAACAGTACACGGAGACCCAGGCACTGCAGTAGCAGCTGCTTATGACAGGCATGCGCGTACACACACACATACAGACTAACACACATATACAGACACACAGAGCTCTGCAGAGGGCTCAAGATGGAGCCTGAGCCACAAAACACCATTCTGTCAGACCACCCTCATCATGATGGAAATAACTTTTGGTGCAGTTATGACAGCACTGTAAGCTCCACAAAACCATTATTAAAATGCTGAATTTCTATGGAGCTGGCCCTTAATGCAACAGAAACACAGCACAGAGAGGTACAACGAAATGGGTGCATTATTCCGACAATCTACGTAGATAAGCGCCACACACCTTAATGTAACCCCAAGAAACCGACAGCAGGTAATTGGCTTCAGGCATTTTGGACCCCGTTTTCTCGTTCCTACTCAAAGCCAGAACTGTAATCCAATGGAAATAAAAAGAAGGAGGCGAAAGGAATATTTCAGCGCCAAAAAGGCTTGTTATTCTCTTCTCAGCAGCTAAGAGAGCAGCTTGATGATGGCTCACTCTCCCTCTCGGCAGCAGAAAAAGGCCAGCTCTGAGTCTCCATGTCTGGGGATGGATGCAAGGGTAGACGGATAGATAGATGTAGGAAAAAGTAAGCGCTGGAGCCAGGCTAGGAGAGGAGGAGATCCAACAGGCTCGCTCGCTGGTTCGGCTGGAGCAGCAGCAGCTGGAGCCGTGAGCCGTGCTCAGTGCACTGATGAATTATAGAGGAGCGAGGAAGGGAGGAGGGGCAAATAACAACGATGGAGACAGGAGAAGGAGGAGAAGGAGGAGGAGGGAGTGAGGCATCGATGTTCATCTGACTGGAGGGGGGGTTCCTCCACTGGATTTGTCTTGCTTTGCTGCTCTCACTGCCGTAGCGCTCACTGCCCCCCTCCTACCCTGCTTCTCTCTCTTCGTCTCCTTTTTGTTCCCTCCCTCCTCTGTCTCTCCTTCCCCTGCTGTAGTCTGCCAGCCCCAGCAACACGCTCTATTCAGAACACATGATTTGACAGAAAGTGGGGAGAAGGGGGGGGAGCCCTAATTACAGCTGGGCATATATACATGAGGTTGTGGAGGGATGTTTGAGTGACTGACATATAATATTCATACTTGGATTCCAGATGTAACCTTTCCTCTCTTCTCTTGTTTTCCGGCTCTGCCACCACTACATATACATCCAATCATCTGTATTTCTCAGCCCCTGTAATTCCCTCTTAAAGGTATTTTATTTTATAAAGTCAGTCAATGTGATGGAATGTCATGGAGCCATACAGCTATGCCGTCCCTCTACAGTAAAACAATGAGGGTGGAAAGAGGGGACGGGGCACGTTTTAAAGAGTGTGACTGCGACTGTATTTTTATGCCCATTATCTCTATTATCATCCTCTCCCTCTTTTGAGTATTTCGTTGTCTCCTGACATCCCAAGCGCGGCGACCATTGTGGAGAACTCATAAGCCTGTTCATTATCCGCATCCCATAATATTATTAGATGCTATCAGGGTGTCTGTGGAAGGCAATTTTTAACAACTGGGAGACAACCAGAGAGTGGTAAGGAGAAAAAAGAAAAAGGAGCGATGGGAGATAATTGCATCCTTCCCCAATTTAGGTGACAACAGCTCACGTTTTTTTTTCTCTCTCTGCCTGTAAGTAAGAGTGTGTATGCCAATTACCAGAACACTGCAACGCCATGGCAACAGCATCAGCCAGACAGGGCTGTTTTGAAAGGAGAAGGGGAGAGAATAGAGGAGAGGCTTCCCCTTTCCCTTCCCAGGCAAGACATGCAGTGTAGCTGCTGAGCTGTCACGAGGACACACCACACACATCGCCTCTGCTCGCATCCACCGATCCCCCCCCCACCGACACCCTCTCCCCTCCCCTCCGTCTCTCCCTCACTCTCCACCACTTACATGTCAATTTCTCTCTCGGCTGCCACTTGCCAACACAGTTATCAATCTCGCTGTCTGTCTGCCTCGCTGGCAGAATCAATGGTCTGTCCTTGGAGCAGGTGTTGATACTGCTGCAGTGTACAAGGCTAGGGCCACCTGACTGGAAATTACTGTTACATCAGTACCACCGGCCAATTGCGATGGCGCCATTTGTGATTTTTGTCACGACTTTTGTTTGTGCAACCCCTCGAGGATGGCTGCAAGGCTTTGCAAATGAGAACATATCCATAGTTCTTGTCGTTTCAGAGCCAATCCATGGGAAACTGTAAACAGAAGTTCCCAGAGAACCTCTCAGTCTGATGTGTTTGTGTGCGTGTACGAGTTCGGAAAGATGAGGGGGAGATCAAAGCCTCCCTGAGAGGATCCCGGATTATCCTCCCACTGAAGGAAAGAACCAGAAGCAGGGAGGTGGGATGCAGGAAATGAAGGAAAAAAATAAAAAGAGACACCGAGGAGGCAGCTCTTTATATAATAGCTCACTGGATAATATATAAAGAAACCAGAAATAACAGGAGGGGATGTCTCTCTGCAATGTGTTGAAGAGCTATGCTTCCCCAGAGGCTAGAAGAAATGCCTCAGTGCGCACACACACACACACACACACACACACACACACACACACACACACACACACACACACACACACACACACACACACACACACACACACACACACACACACAGCAGCAGCCTACGAATGCTATTATCAACATTTAAGCACAGTTGATGCTCACTTGTCACATGCATGTTTTACATACTCATTCCGATATGTTTCCTTATGATTGTGTTATTACCATTGTGTACTTAATTTATTCTTCATTCAGGGGCAGAGGGGAATCCTCTTAACCTCCTACTGACACGGTGGCGCTGGAGGAATATTGGTCTCTCGGAGCTCTGTGGGTATCTCTTTCCAACATACTGTATATCTATTATTTGACCCATTCGCTTCTTACCATCCTCAAGCGGTTCTGTTTTTTCTCTGCGTCAAAGAATTAACAGTTTTTAACCTCATGTGGTAGATTTTTCGCATTTCTAAATTGCCACTGTTGGAAATGCTTTAAATTACTAAAATTGTTAACTAAGGCCTGAATCAAAAGTCCAGCGTCTAAATTCTTCGCTTCAAATAACATCCATCTGGAGTGGTTCAGTTTGAAGTTGTGCCTTTAAGCCACTAGTGGGTGCACTACGCTCTGTCTGCTGTAGATCAGCCTGCTCAGTTTTCAGAGAGTATTGACCTCTTAACCCGGCAGCAACAGAAATGCACAACTTGACTTATGGATAAACCTGATTAAATCACATTTTACTATCAAATGCAAACAAATGTTATTAGGAAGTCTTAACGAATGATGGAAGTGTGAATGATAGAAGTTTTGAAGAACAAAGGAATTACACTATGAGGTCACATCATCGTTATATCAATTTATCAAGATAATCACATATTTGCAGTATGCAGCGTAGCTGACTGTGACCTGTGTAATTGTTCCTTCTAAACCAGCAAACTTGCAGTGCTTGTGGTTTATCTCTAGCAATCATATGACGCAGGCTGGTAACATCGATGCAATGGCAAAGACCCACAGTGACATAACTCTGTAAAGATCAGGGAACCTAACTACGTATGAACCGTACGTTGGATGAAGCTACAGACAACTCTGAGAGACGGTCTGACAGCCTCTCTCTTCCTCTGACTCACTCACTCATGCTAGTGTGTGTCCGTATGAGAAAGACTGCATTCACGTGTCTCTGAACCTTCGCAGGAGGATGTTTAAAAAAAAGAACTGCCAGCTTTAAAAACCAGAGACAAAAAAAAGGGAGAGATAAAAGTAAGAAAACAATTTCTCAGCTTAACGATTCACTCCCATCACTCCCAGCTGTTCAAGGACTCAGAGTCAGATGTGGTGTGCCACACCATTTTTTTTGGCTTGAGGAGAACAGTGAGCAGGCTGTGCAACTGTGCTTGCTTAAGCTCTGGTTGCTTCAAAAGCAGAAGCACCCCGTGTAAAATACCGCAGAAGCAGTATTACACCAACAAACAAGAAATTATTGTATCACCAAAACCTCTACTACATTATCCAACACTCAAATGAATGCGCAAACCATATGGAAAGCAACATTTTATCATAGTAATAATAGTAATGGTAATTCCCCCTAAACTTGGGGAAACATTCCCTAAAAGATTTGCCTTACTCTGCGTCCCATTAAGCAGCATCTAATGACTTTGCCACTACCTTACTATCATCGGTCACTTAATAACCTGGGATGAAATCAGTTACACAAACTAAAGTAGTAACTGGACAAAAAGACAACCTAAAAATCCAGAAACAAACATTCCATATATTCTGCATTGAATTAAACTTTGATCTTTAGGGCAAAGGATGACAAGAGGTCTCACAATACAACCACACATCTGTGTAGTCACATCTTAATTCAGCATCACATGGACGAGGATTCTCAAAAGCAAAATGAATGCACCACTGCCTCTTGCATGAAGTGGTGCAAGTAAGTAAAAAATCAACAAGTAAAAAAGGACATAGCTCTTAACATTAAAAACATACACTTCGGAATTAAACAGCAAAAGCAACTCAACATCACATGCTGTGAAAAGGAAGAAAATCCTAAAGCACACTTTCAGCATCAGCAGTTTAAATTCCTCTGACGATGACCACTTTAAACAACACCAAAGGACAAAAAGGAACAACTGAAACTTTGTGTTTAACAATAACTTTAACCGCAGCAAGTGAAATTCACACCATGTTAAACAAGCCACAGAAGTTTAGCACTCAAAGTCCACACCCAACAAAGAATCCTAAAAGTCCATTAAGATACCAAAAAAGTGAAACTCTTAATGTCTAACTACAAAACAAATCAAAGAAAACTCACCTTTCTCCAACCATTTAGCTTCCCTAACTTCCTCTCTTTCTTGTCAAAGCAGCAGGCTCCCATGTTGCTGTGTGAAGAGTGCAGAGCAGAGTGGGGCTGCCGTCCGTTAAAGTGTCTGTCTCAGTCTGACTGCAGCATGAGTAAAAGGACCAAGCCTTGTCTCTCTGACGCTGGGAAACGCCGAAGTTCTAGTGACTCACTTTGGGCTTCAAAGTCTGACTAGGCTTTACCTCACACCCTGTGTATGTGGAGCAATGACTGAGAGAGAGAGTGTGTGTGTGTGTGTGTGTGTGCGAGACAACTCTGCCTCATACACACTCCCTCCCGGGGGTAGTCCCGCCTCTTGCGCCTCTTTGCTTGCTGTTCTGCAGCCAGTAATCACAGTTCTGAGGTTTACACTGTCAATATCACGCTGATAACTCTGATGGCTACAACACCTCCTGTTTTGATGAACACAGTGGATTTCCTTGAACTTAGTAGTCAGTCGCAGTTGTGTTGTTTTTTTTGTATTCGTACACAGAGCTATGTGGAAACAAGGCCTCAATGTGGTGTTCTACAAACTAACCCTAAAGATAAAAAAGCTGCAGATCCTCTCATTCAGAAGCTGGGACCATCAGTTATTTCCACTGATTGTTTATTCTGTTGATTATTTTAGATTAATAAATGTTTTGCCTAGTTTATAATAGTGAAAAATAACTTCTTGAATTCCAAGGTCCAAGGTGTGATCAAATAGTCCCAAACTCCATAAGATATACATTATGCCATAATATAAAACAGAAAAAAAAGCAGAAAATCTTCACGTTTGATAAACTGGCAGCAGTGGATATATATTTTTGCTTGATTAATGACTTCAGCAAATTAATGTTTCCAAAATGTTTCTGCTAATTGACCAATGGATTACTTGATTTATCTTTTCAGCCCCTGTTTTATATAACAGATGGTCTACAACCTCGACAGAGAGGAATAATCCAACTGGCCTTGACCCGGCATCGTCAGCCATACATACAGGGAGGACAGTGACGTACTGTAACCCTCACTTCACCTTGAAGGTTCAGCAGAAGCCTCTCGAATTTCCCCTCCCCTCATACTCTTGGCACAGCTTGAGTAACAGTTTTTCCATCCTAAACACAACAGGTAGTCAAGGGATCACAATGACTGATTGGCATGTTCTTGCTAATAAAAAACAGGTTGAGTGTAACACATCGCATGGCAAAGAGGCAGCAGTTGTGTAATGTTTTAGTTTACGGTGAAAACAAGGCTAAGTGCAATATAGCCCAGACATGAATGGTATTAACCTATTGTTAATATGTGCACGCGGACACAAACAGCTCATGCATACAAGACAGACATGTTTGATGGAGGAGTCCTGATCAGATGATTACGTGTCAGGACACATTCACCCACTTGCCAAAGTTACATCAGTGGGAGAGGGTCATGACACACCGTAAGCAGATTGTGCCACCTGATATGATCCACTGTAGATCAGTCACTCTTCACCTCTCTAAACAAAAAGAAAGAAATCTGCATTTACATTATTCTTTAAGGTCAACGGTTTGAGACATTCTGTTTTCTCAGTAGAACAATAGAAAAATCAATCTGCCAAAGTCAAACTTCTGTCAACTGCTAATGGGGTGAGTCCTATACAGTATTTCCTGAAAAAAGCAAGATAGAAACTGTGCTTTTATTAGTCCATAGTTGGGAAATTTGGGAATTTCTCAAGTTGGGGAGGCTCATAAAATCAGTCAACACCTGCAGATAAGGTTTTGCTCAATCCTGCCAATTCTTTCTGTGATTGCACGAGTGCTAAAATTACAGTCTCAAGTGACATCATTTGTCCCACAAGTCCACAAATGTAGGGTTGATATGAGCCTGCAGCTTTATCGCATTTATGAACATAGTACAAAAGATTTGTGGCTTTTTATTCTTTTAGGAAAACCCTAGACTCATTCTATTGTAACAGACATACTGTCATACTGTTTCCTCTCTCTAATCTCTGTCTCTCTGCCGAGTTCTGCCGGCCTCTAGCCTTATCGACTTATAAATGTCTGTTTGTTTAAGTGGTTAATAGTATTTATTCAGTCGTACTCATGTGTCTTAACTGAAACCAGGCCAGCTGACTGTCAATGCTCTATGTGTGTCCAGATGACGACAGCAGTGGGAAAAATAAACATGACCGTTAACCATCCAAACGGACATGATGGGATGTCTATTGTCGTCTGGAGAGAGAACGGGGGATCAGGAAGGAGACAGGAAAACAGAGTCACTCTGCCCAGGGGTCTGCATGGATCCCTCACACACACACACACACACACACACACACACACACACACACGCACACACACACACACACGCACACACACACACACACACACACACACACACACACACACACACACACACACACACACACGTTCTCTCTCTTCCTCTCTAGTTTATTGTTTTTGACCCACTGCGGGATCCCTCGCATCCTGTTGTCCAATTTTATGAGAAATAACAAGCTTATCCTCTTGGCTTGCTTGACTAACTGTTGTCAGGCTCTCTTACACACAGCTGCCACTCACGCTAGCGTTCCGTGAATTTCATTGCCACAGGCAAATCATACAAAGCTCAAGTATTGAAAGTTTTGAGTCAACAAAAAAGGTGAAATCTGTGGCTTCCTATAAGCTGTCCCACGCTACAGCAGTCTAAGGTATAATTTCAAATGTGAGCTATAACAAAGATGGTCGTGCATCCAGTCTCATGTTTACCGAAGTAATTTTAATGTTATAGTAAAGGATATATTATAGGAACTGCACACAGGACTTTCAAGATCAGCCAAATATTGTTGTGTATTACGATCTGTCAGTGGGTAATATGGTTAAAGGGTGACTTAAAAAAAGAACCAGGAACTGAGCCTTGGTGCACATCACTCACAATGAACGACGCAGAAGCAACAGAATAACCAGTGGAGAGTGAAAAGTTGTTTGACAATGAAGATGAAAGGAGGGCCACAGCGGGCCAAGACACAGAAAACACAGTTCCATTTGTCCGACCATTTTTGCACAAAGAGAAAAAAGAAACATAGCAGACATTAACGGAGTTGGGTGATGGTTTAATCAGCTGAGGAGTATCATCCAGTCGTCTTAACCTGACAGTGTTCATGCCAACACTTCTTACTGCTGCAGCATCTAACAAACCAACCTCTTCTTACTGTGCATGCGAGGACTTTTTTTCAGGTCATGCTAAGTTCATGTATGTTTACAGGTTCAGTGTCTCTGGATTGTGAACACTGTCGTTCATGTGTTCATTATGCTGAAGGACTAATGCTTCTTGCAGAGTCCCTTGCTGCTCAGATATGAGAGCTCCTCAAAGAGCCTTTTCTGTGTAAACATTTGCAATGAATGGAACTTTTTTTTTTTAATGTTTCTCTGATTGAACATAAAAATAGCAAACAGCCTCTCCTACCTTGTTAGAGGCCATGTCGCTGACAGAGCGGTAGGTCTGGATGGTCTCCAGCTGGTCCAGACACCAGTCCAACTCCTCCATCGTCTCCATGGCCAGCTTCTGGTACGCCTCATCTGTCAACAAGCAGCCGGCACACAGAGAAACACAGTCAGAACAGAAGGCGCACATGGAGCCCGAGCTCTGCCCTGCCACTCCCAGGCAACATCCACCCACGGGTCCCGCTCTGGGCGCCTGCTGCTGCTGCTGCTGCTGAGGGAGGGGAATGGCCAGAGGTGGCACCCGGCTGCAGCGCTCCTTCATCATGAGGAGGTGTAGCTGTGAGGAGCTAGAGAGACTCACAGCTGTCAAAGGGAAAGCTAGGATTTGCTCTGTCACACACTCAACTTTTCTCTCTGTGAGTATTTGTGTGTGAGACGCCTCGCTACACACACAGACGCACTTTACCCTCCTCACAGGAAGCAAACAGACACCTGTAAATCTACACACATATGCACACACATAAGCTTTTATCATGCCGAAAGAAAATGTTGTGTTAACTATGAATGAATTTGCTGCTCTCTCTGACAATCATATGTACACAAATAGATACTTAAACGTAAAGCAAATGGTTAATCAGTGTAATCATAACTTATTACTGACTGTGGACAGATAACTGCACTCCACAGATAGTGATACCGTTTTCTTTGACCAGGAGTTGAGACAGAAACATGAAAAAGGGCCAATCAGTCTTTGGTGGGGCATGAGTCCATCTTTGTCTGGTGCATAAAGGGTAACAGCTGCTGTAAAGACATTTGTGGTTACTGTTTTGCAGTGTGTACACAGTAGGTCAAAAGCCCAACCACAGTACAGATACAAATGTAGCCCAGAGACAAATTTACAGGAACTGGCTTGTGTATCAATTTTACCAGAAATGAACAATATTTCCGTAATATTTAGCAACAGTCACTGTGTGTACTGTATGCTATCGTGTGATTATGCCCTGTGCTGTCTTTTCTTTGAAAAACATGTGTTTTTAAAGTAATATACAATGTCTTATTAACTACTGACTTCTTTCAGTATCGATGAATCTGCCAAGTATCTTCTCTCTTAGTCAATAAAATGTCAGAAAACAGTGAAAAAAGGTCATGTTTACAAATGTCATGTTTAGTCCAAAACCCCAAAACATTTAGTTTAGGATTAAGGTGAAGAAAAGCAGCAAATCGTTACACTGTTTGGCATTTTTGCCAGAAAAATAGATTATTTGAATAGTTAGCTCGCGAGCTCTAAAAAGTGATAGTAGTGCAACAAATGTAATACATAGAAATGGTATCTAAAACATAACCTAACACTATTAAATAAAGTGAAGGGAGTGTGGCAAAGAATGCTGGCGTGTCATGCTAAAACCGTCGTATTGAAGCCGTGATAACATCTACAAGTCTGATAAACCCCTTATGTCACAGTAACCATGATTATCAATTTAGCGAGGGACTTTTCCTTTAAAATTGAAATGAAGCTCCAGCGTAAGTTCAGTCAGGAAGACTATACTCGTGCATGCCTAAGCCCGTAGTTAATTTCACATACATCTACCATTAACTCCTCAAGCATGCTCGCTCATATTTTCCTTGCTGTCAGTGTTCAGGGCTGTCAATCATGATATCAGCTGCTGCTTAGATCAGCTGGTCTCCTCTATCCAATAGCACAAAAACACAAATACATTGATAGCCTATCATCTAGCTGCTGTCTCTTTTAAATGTGATTGTCCATCTACCTCTAATACGTTCATGCTGCTGTTACACGCTCCTCCACCTCCCCATCATTGCCCAGTCTTCGCAGATTCATCTGCTTCATCAACTCATCATTCCATCAACCTCATCATCCACCACCAGTGTCTGAAATCTCCCTGGAGTCCAAGTACCAAAGACTCTGTTAAGGCTTTATCATCACATAAAATCTGTTTATAAAAAATAATTAACTTTTGTTCACCTGACTTGTCTCTTCTAAATAAAATTACTATTTACACTACAAAGTGCCGATGACCAGATATAAAGAAAAGTGTGTTGTAGCCACTGCTGAAATATTCCAACCCTGTTCCTGTGGCTGAACTGTGTTATTCAGACAACTACAACTGTAAGTCAAGGTTGGAGAGCGGAGGGTGTGCGATGAGATGGCCAGTGGGGCTGAACTGACACACACACACACACACACACACACACACACACACACACACACACACACACACACACACACACACACACACACACACACACACACACACACACACACACACACACACTCTGCTGCCTCTGCATTGTGTATACGCTGGGTCTCCTAGCTGCAGAGCACAACATGGCAGCAGAGTGTGCACTGTGGCAACCTTAGCGTGGTCACGTAGAATGTGTCCCCTGCTCTGATCTCCTCGCCATCAAAGACATGAGCCTGTTTGCTCTCCCAAACATGAGAGGCACCTGGCGCTCTGCCCACAGCCTTCCCTCACTCTGAGGAGGGGAGTGAGAGAAAGAGAGGGAATGTGTGTGTGTGTGTGTGTTTGTGTTTAGTTTAACTAGCAAGCTTCTGATGTCAAAACGGCTTACACTCAACTGAGATGTTTCTTCCCCGTAATCTCAATGCGTTTGAGGTGGTTTGTGTTTTTGAAGAGCATAGAAAGGTCCTTTTCCCTCAAACAGTTTTCTCATTTGAACTTTTAAACTTTGCTTAGACAGAAAGTAACATATATGTGGTCTTAGCTACCGTCTGGATATGGACTCATGAAACTAATAGCTTTATACACAAAAATAGTAAAAAGTAATTCTAACAACACTTTTAATTATCTGTAATTTCTGTGTGAATGATGAAGATGTTTTCGTATTTCTATACTTATGGGGATCAAACGTGTAACAATTATTATCGAGTAAAGTGAGGGAGTTCTTTTGGCTTTTCTGGTGACTGGCATGTCGCAGTGCATCAAAGGCTTAGATGAGCATTACTCTCTCACCACTGAATTATCAGTTCATCAAATTGTGTGTTAAAAGTATCTGATTCTTTGATAAAAAAATGAGTGGTACAACAACTTAAGAAGAGAAGTTGACTAGAACTGTAGAGGAATATTTCAATGAGAAATATCCGATGACAGAGCTTAAAATTCCGGACTGCTTAAAAAGAGTGTAAAATAAAGACTATGCTTTGTAAAAGCCCGATAATACATTCAGCTAAATCAGTCAGCTTTTAGATGGGTCAACGTTAGATGAATTCTGCAATCATGGCACAGTGTTGTGATCCCTTTTCGCAACAGTTAATTAAAGGTACTCTGTTGAGTTTTTGTGCTCTTGCACTAGTTTTTCGTCTTTATGCAAGTGCATGCTGGTAACACACAACTCTATTCAACAGATCTACAGGTGTGGGTAAAGCGCCAAGAAATGCAGCAAATGCAGGGAAGACCGCTAGATAGCCAACATAGATGTAAACAATGCTTTTTGAATGTAGGTTTCATTAGGGAAGGGAAAGCATTCAACACTATTTAGACCTCAAAGAGTCATACAATACCGTTAGGCATTGGATATTTGCTACAGCTCAGACTGGCTCTTCGCCATAGCAGCAGTCACTGTAGTATTTAGAGCCATTCACCATACCAAACTGACAGAAACATGACTTTAGGTTATATATAAGTAATCATTTTACAAAACTAGATTGGGTTACAGCTCAGGGCAAGAGGCTGCTGATGTGATCAACACAAATTTGGTTTGGCATGACGTGTGTTTATGTGTGTGGTTGTGAGGCTGCATTCAGGGGTAAAACTCAATTGCTAGATTTATTACTTGAGCTCTTGAGACTTTGATTTCAAAACCTACAAAATGGGTACAGTGCTGTAAAATCTGGTCACATGCCAACTTCTTGTGGGTCTCCACATACTAAATCCATTCTCTAGGTAGGTGCCAGATCCACTTAACGTTAGTCTTACTCTGATCCCTGCCCAGCGAGCAAACAAAGCCAATAACAGTTACCGCCCGTCAAATAAAAAACAAAGATCAACATGCTAAGCATGGAGGCATTGGACATTGACTTTATTATGATCAAATCTAATCAGGTCAATGCTTTAAATACTTCACTTCAGAGGTCAATGGGATGTAAATGACCATAGAGTAAACACAACCCAGTCTCTGTTTTTATTCTGCAGATGAAAGACAGATGAGTCAAACTAAATCATTGCAAGACATTAACTGGCTCCACTGTTCCTGAGTCAACCTTAATGGTAATTGAATGATGGTACAATCCCATGACAATTCGTACGTAGTTCTGTAGACAAGATTATTGAAACAATAGAAATGCCTGTAAAGGGCGATAAACTCTAAAAGGATTAGTCTCAAAACTTTCCAAGAATTATTAGAGTGTGGTGCTGGAAACCACAATGCCTTGATTTTTAGCCAAACTAGTCTAAATAATTATATAGATAGTTTACTCTAGTACTAGTTTTTTTATGCCTAGAAGGAAGAAGAGATATAGAAATTACAGTTAAAATGATTTTTACCATTTTACTGTTTTATATTCTCACTTGTTTTCAACAGAAGAAGCATGCTTGTTAGCTGCATACCATTAATTACTTTCGACACAGAAGTCTGCTCTGTGTACTCTCCTCACGGCCTAAGATGGACCAAGGGAAACAGCGTTCAAAAGCCAACACACATACACACTAGCACAACAATGTCAGAGGGGATTTCCACCGCCTCTACCCTCACACAAGACCTTTCTGATCAGCGCTGAGACCTACAGCGTCTGTCCCACAGCGGCAGACAGGAAAACACACAGATACACATGTACAATCCAGTCAGACACACCAGTGGACCAACATTAACTGAAATATTAACATCAAACATGTACTTTCCAGCTGAGAGAGGTAGGGGTACGAGGATATGAGGTCAGCTCTCTCTCTAGATTCAATATTCAGTTCAGTTTAAGCCCAACAGGCATGATAAGAAACAGTGTTTACAACACAAAGTTAACATTACCGCCAATAACAGCAAAAGACTGCCTCTCAGATTAAAGATGAAAGAGAGCAAGTGATGCGTTTCAGTTTTTAATCCCAATAGGAATTGTATTTTTGGTATGGCGTGGTTCATCACTTAATATGTCAAAATCCTCCAATATCTGTTTCATTTCAGTGATAGAGAATTCCTAAATGTCTGTTGCTCAGTCAATTTATTGAGGCAGGACTTTATCGGAGACGTCTTCTTTAAAGAAGCAGGTGCACGCACATACCCAAAACCTAGTACCTATACAGCGCATGGCATGTTGCTATCAGATTATAGAAAGACAACTGTGCCCAGAGGATGCCAGACCAGAGGACTTAAAGCAGTGTGTGTGTGTGTGTGTGTGTGTGTGTGTGTGTGTGTGTGTGTGTGTGAGACAGCTGCATCTGTCATCCTCTCGTGGGGATAGTCAGTTTCCTGCCTGTGATGTGATGCTAGCTGCAGCAGAGTAGGAGGGCTGCAGCTCATTATCAGCAGCCAAAACATATATGGCATTGTGAACAGGATAAGATGTCATCCTTTCATACTAATTTCAGCTTTTAATTTATCGAGTAAGCATTCGTGATGTTAACGTGTTGTGAAGGGTGAGGTGCCACATTACCCGCGAAGCGGCGTGAACACACCCCAAACACACAAAGAGAAACCAGACTCTGACGTAGGCCGATCGGCAGCGGTGCCAGGTTCCTGAATGAGAGAGTCAGAAGATGAGCCATTCCTGTGTGACATCTATTACTTTACAAGAAACAGCAACCAGCTTGATCTGAAAGCCTCCGCGCCGTTACACAACACTTCCTATCAAAGATCAGAGGTGATATGGTGGGGGGGGGGGGGGGGGGGGGGGCTGTTGTAGCGCTGCTTTCCCACTTCTTACAAGCCAAATCATGAATTCACATTTGCAGCATTGCAAAATCCACTATTGGCTTGAAGTATTGCGAAAAGAGGGAAGAAGGGTGGCGGAGCAGTATCTGGTTTTCGGAGCATGTTATGTGGCCCCGAAACGTTTGTTGATTGAAACATTTCTGTAAGTCGGGTTCCGAGAAGAAATGACATCATGACTCTGTGTTTTATTAGAGCTCATTTATCTGATTTACAGGGAGGCGGAATACAAATAATGTCTCAATAGATGGCATCAGGATTTTGCTGCCCTGTGGTTGTGAATTATAAACAGGAGGGAGCTAAATAATGGACTTTTTGTTGCAATGGAGGATTTACACATGCTTCACCACTTATGAATTTACAGCTTCAGTGGAGCCATGACGGGTAGTGTATCGCTCTGGGATGTGGTATCGGTAAAACATACTGGTGCCTTTTTCATGTGGTGGCCGTCCAGAAGCAGCACTATGACACGTTTTAGACGCTGACTCACAGATTAAGAATTCTGATGTGTTGTAATGAGGCAATTAGGCTAAAGCAGAACTGCTTCAAGTTTTCATACGTGTCCCGTTTAGTCACAGCTTTGTATATTGACGGCTTACATTTTCTTCTGCTGCAGATACTTGAAATACTCTGCAGAGGGAAATTAAATTGAGGAAGCTGAGCCAAATTCAAGACTTGTATTTATCTCTGCTCTTAGCTCTTCTCAACCGTTTCAGCATTGCGGTGTGTTTTACTATTGTTTTGACTAAGTTTGTATTGTTTCGTCTAACTTTTTAAGATGTCACCTTGGCCCGGTCTCCCTTGGATGTCACCAAACTCAAAAGGAGGTTATCGTAAAAGAACCGTTTGACATGTTGGAAAATACATTTATTTGCTTTCTTGCTGAAAGTTCAATGAGAAAATTGACACCACACTCATGTCTGTTCATTAAGTATGGAGCTAGCATTAAGAGTCGGTTCGCTTAGCTTAGCATAATGACCGGCAACAGGGGAAACAGCTAGTTTGGCTCTGTTTGACGTTTTAAAAAACACACCTACAGTATTAGACTAGGAATGGACACATTGTCCATCAGAAAATGGAATGTAGAAACTTAACATTTCTGTTTGTTTACAGATTGAACAATGGGTTGATTGGCGTGCTTCAGAAAAACTGGTGTTGATCTCAAAAAGAGAGCAAATAAACATACTTCCTAAAATGTCTAATTATTCCTTTAAAGTAAGGTTGAATACATTCAACAAAGAAAAAACTATGAGACTAAATTGTGATGACAAGAGTAGCTTCTTTTATGGCCACTCAGCAGGAAATGTTTGCGTGGCTGTTTGCAGGTGAGCTTGTGGTCTTGGTGTTGTTCAAGTTGTTGTTTCTGGTGTAGCAACAGGGGGCACGTTCATGTCACTTCTGACTCGAGGCTCTTCCGCTTCTATTTAAACTGTAACAAAGTTGGTTTTGACCACAAAACTTGTTAAGTGCTTTGACTGGGTTACATGTAACAACCATACATGTGTGCTAATGTGCATGTCAGCCCCCCTTATGGTTCTTGCTGGCTGTTGTCCCGTCATTCTCTTTGGACACAGTGTTCCCTGCATTTTACATGACATACTGCACTGTACACATGTACACATTCCTGTCTGATTTACTATAGAACTCAGTGGAAAAGCAACACGGAAAGCCATAAATCCAAGTAGCATGCAACAACTCCCAAAGGGTGGACAGTGATACAAGATCACTTGCAGAATTGCCGTGTTAATCAAACTGTCTAAATCCAGGTATAGTGAGAAAAACGAAAGGTCAGGTTTTGAAAATGTTGTTTAAGATTGTACAGGTGTTCATGATAATAAAAGCCCACATCATTTTGGATGTGACTCTTAAGCCCATTGAACAGGAGCTTTGGGTGATTTTAATCCTGCCTGAAATGCACATGTGCACAAAATATGTCTGTAACTATAAGGCTGTAAATAGTGCATATTTTCATTATCAATGAAATTGTCTGTTTCTGTGAAATGTCAGAAAACAGTGAAAATGCAGTTTCCTAAAGTCAAAGGTGAAGTCTTCACGTGTTTAGTTTTGCCCTACAAACAATGATATTCAGTTTACTGTGACATAAAACACAGAAAAAAGTCGAATTATTGAATCATGGCATTTCTGCTTGAAAAACATGACAAACAATTAATTTCTTATCACAATAGTTGCTGATTAATTTAGTGTCCATTGACTAATTCATTTAGCACAGAGAGCTGCATTCGACTGATTGTGAAGAATTTGACTTCTATTGAACTAACTCGCTCTGTAAATCTGCAGTGGCTAAAATGTCATATTAAATGATTCATTTAAACACTGAGGAGCATGGGAAATATTTTAATACTGGATATCAATCCAGTCCAAATGGGGCTTCAGTCTTATTAAGGCCTATTTTGTCAAATTTTAACTATGATCTCTGCTTATTTTTGTTTTAAATGGCTTAAAACATGATTCACACATGTACAATTTATTTACAGAGTGATTTATGCATGTAGGAGGTGAATGTGAGGAGCACAATGTTCGGACTGATCTGAGCTCAGAGACAGGGGTCTGAAGGTTCACTGTCTTACATACAGTATTCACTGCTATCTGACTGCTCGTCATGTTCTGGTGTAAATATCTTAAATGTTTTGTTTCTACATCTCTCTCACTCTCTCCGATAATACAGACGGACGTCAATGAGTTTGTCCGTCCTATCAGCAACTCTGTGGACTTGTGAGTGTAACACTGTCCTGTCCTTGAGCTGCTCTCTTCCTCACTCCCTCCATCTGTTTTGACTCCGCGCTCATAAACTCTCACATATTCTTTTCCCACCTTTCGCTCCTTCTCACCACAGTGTCTCGCTCTCTCGCTCTCCGCTTCTATAGGCTCAAACATGTGTACACTCATACGTACAAACACACAGCAACAGACCAGGCTTTGTGTGTGTTACCTGAGTTGAACTCCCACATTGAAAGCAACAGTACTGACTGTGCTGAATGGGCCTCATTGTCCTACTGACTGGCATTTGCCCCTCGGGTTGATTAGCATAGATCAGAGAAGCCATGAACCCAGTTAGCCAAACTTCTGTCGCTGTTGTTGATGCTTTTTTCTCTCTTTAGGTTTCAAAGTGCTGTCTAGAGTTACGATCACAGAGGTTTACTGTTGGTGCGGGGGTGGATCTGATGTGAGGACGAACGTCTCTAAAATCTTCAGGAAAACTTCTGCTAAATCAGAATGGGCCAACATGCAGCTGCTGCTGCTGCTGGACCCGACTCAGCTTCAAAGTCAGAGAAAAAAGTTCGACCACAGAGTCAAACTCGATGTCAATGAAAAGTGCACCGATTCCTCCTTTTTGCTGCATATACATTTTAGACATGTACCCATAGATCCCTAAACAGAGTAAAGGATCAATTCACCTAAATAGTCACATAGCGGTATGAGATTTTTGCTTTTATGTGACAGTTTTTTAGATATCCATTTCTAAGATTTATGTCAGAAAAATGGGAGAGAAAGCAATGGCATTTATGGTGATCAAAACATTACAAACACCTCTTTCTGTTTCTCTGGATAATCCACAAAACTCACAGTCAAAACTGGAACTACTGTACACCATAGTAATAGTTGTTACCTTCATGGTTAGATCTGATCTGATCTAGAAAGATGTTGCTGTTAATGCATTTAAATGCTGAATTTTAATGCTTTGAGCCTCACAAACTAAATTCCACTCGCCTCCACACATGCTTATTTCCAAAAATGTCAAACTACTCCTTCAAATAGCAAAACCAACAAATTCAGAAGCAAGTGCCGCCATAAGAAGAGTGTGTTGAGGGATATATAGGGTGAATAAATGGAATCTGAATCTGAAGTAATATGGTGACTTGACATGGAGAAGATACGGTCTCATCTTACCAAAGAAAGTAAGCTGAACCTACACTTTGACTTACTTCATTTTAGGATTTCTGAGTAGACCTACTGGATTATTAGATGGAATGTGTTACCTCATTATGTTCCAATGACACACAGTGTGTTACTCTAATGTCATACATGTCACAAGGCGGGTCAAAGAGCAGGGGGTCCAGGAGACACGGACACACAGATCATTTTTTATGTTTTGCCCAGGGAGACGTCTTTGTGGATGGAGTATAAAACTGGCCTTTGTTACATTCAATGGTCTACGTTGTTGTTATAAATGAGACAAATTAGGTATTTAGGCTGTCAAACTTTTCCTGCAGGAACGATCAGTACACTTATTTTACATCCTTAAAATATGCAGTCGTGCAGTTTCTTCTTTCTAAACCAGGGCTAAGATCCCTTTTAAAGGTTTTGATGTCTAATAATGAGGAAGTAAACAACCTCAATGTTATAATGTGCAACTAGACAAGCCCAATCTACATGTCATGCTTCCTCTGTTTTATTTGGCTTTGATATGTGAATGACTTTTTTTTTTTAGCTCAAGCAAGAAACGATTTTAGTCCCAACACTTTTACAGCTGTTGTTGAGCTGTTGCCAAGAAAAACATGACTGTCTTATTAACATTATCTTGACCGCATTTAGCGTGAAGGCCTTGAAAACGGAGCCAAGCCATGCTGGACCAGGTCAGGAGGCAGCAGGCCTGATGAGCAGAGCAAGGGAAGGCACCAGAGGGCTTCTGTGACGAAGGGGTTTGCGTGCGACGAAGAATCAAGAGTCTCCAGTAACATATGAAGACCAGCTGAGACAAACCTCAAATTACCCTGAACAGCATGCCTCCTCATGATGGGTAAGCATGGTCTGTCTCTGTGTACATGTGTGTGTGTGTGTGTGCATCTCAGACCACACACATGTACACACAACAACATCTAATTGAGCCAATAAAGACTATTGGCACTGGTGAGCAGGCAAAACCAGATTGATTGTGTTTGACCACATTGGAAAGATGAAACTTCCTGATTGAATACAAATTAAATACAAGTTCCCCCAAAGTAGCATCAAAATAAGCATGTGGCATTCACGGTCTAACAGCAGTTTCAGAACAAAACAAAAAAATATATGGATCCTGCCTCTGACAAAAAATCTGCAACATTACCGCAGAGTAATGATAACCAAACCATGGTTTGCCTGTTTTGGGTCTTTATGATAATAATCAGGAGGATTCTAATTGAAATGGGGGTATTTTAATGTTGAGTTCCTTTTGAAAAGGCGGCTTTCTGTGCTATTCCACAAAGAGGTGGTGGTGTTTTTTTGGTGGGGAGGGGGGGGGGGGGGGTTCCAAATGCTTCCCAAATACCCAAACAAAAGAGCCGGTCTGTGAAGCAGAGAGCGTTTAAATCCATCTGCGCTGAGCTGAACAGGCCTGCTGGCAAGGGAGTACTTCAGGGGAAGGGCAGCCGTCTACTTTATGACTGTGCTGACGTCAATGGCATAATTCAAATACTTGCAGAGTGCATGCTTCCAGCTTTCTGAACCTGCACTCTCTCTCTCTGTGGCAGGCCTCAGCTAAAACCCGGCCTGGAATTGGACAAAATAAAACAACAACAACTGGAACGGAGTCATGTCAGGCTGAAATAGCACACCACCACATGGTACTCATTAGCTAGCCCTTCAATCGTCAAAAAGGCAAGTGACAGATAGACACATCTTTGGAAAATGAGTTGTATAGTTGCTAACAGAGACTGAAATATTGCTTTGGTGCAGACCGTTGGAAATCTAACTGAGTCAATGGAAAAGTTTCCTATTATCAGGAAGCGTATATATGTGTTAATAGTTTTTATAAGTGAAAAAAGGAAGCGGATAACCAAAATGAATTCAATTAAACCCCCTTCCATGAAGAGCTATTCTCTTTTACTGAAAGAGGGAAGTGACACTGATTTTGTGACGCATGTGTTGGTGGCACTGTGTAAATTATTTTCAGTGCCTACAAATGAACACACTCAAACACATACACAGTATTTCGAGTTGACGCATCTGTCAGCTGAAAAGTGATTAACTGTTTCAGTCAAAAATGACAAATTCTGTCGCATTACAGCTTCTCAAATACAAATATTTGCTATTTTTTTTCTTTTCTATGGAGTTAATGTTTTGGGGTTTTGGACCAGTGATTTTAAGGTGTCACACTGGGCTTTTCTTTTGCAAGGTAGCTGTTGCATCAAATGTGCTAAAGCATTTGCAACAAACTAACAACATGATTAAAAAACAAAAAGAACAAACAAATGAGCTCAACTACCACAAAGACACCAATCCTGATACATTTACAGTATTAACATTTTCAAGTGCTCTATCATAAATCTATTTGAGACACATCTGTAGTTTTATGTGGTGCACAAATACAGCTGTTTTCCTCTGACGTGAAGCTTAATATGTCAGCTTGCAAAGAAGGTATGAACAAAGGTAGGAAAAGGAATGTAATCAGCGATTAAAAGTCATGGCCTGATATGACATTTGTGGTCTTTATGTTTCTCGTTGGCCTCAAGCTCAGTCAACCAATCTCACTCTGTGGACTCAGAGAGACTGTTGAAAGGTTTGTTAACCAGCTGGAAAATGCAACAGACCTGACATTTGCAGCGATGTTAATCTTATTTTGAAATTAGTACTTATGTTTCTAACAACTGATAAAGTACCAAATCAACAAATAGAATCAAACTGATAAAGTACCAAATCAACAAGTAGAATCAAACGTGAAGTGGAATAACTGTTAACATCAACATAACACCAACCCTTTCATCAGGCCTCTGCACAAACACAAACACAAACACACACACACACACACATACACACACACACAGAAGTGGGTCTTTTCCCAAAACTCAGCACTGGATCTCCCCTGGCTTGGAGCCAATGGGAGCCTGTGCCAGCGGGTATAGAGAGCTTTGAGTAGAGTAAATACGTGGCACTGCAGCTTCTTTCTGACACAGGAGACGTGTTAAGCGGGGGCCAGGCCTGTCGTTTCTGGCCACGTTTCAACACCGGGATTACTTACTACCGTAGCAGAAGCTATATGTCTGACTTTTAAAAACTCTTCGGGGACAAAGAGACATTCCATGTTATGCTCACTTTTTGGAAACATATTCCTTCTCGTTGTTCAGTGAGACCCCAGTAGATGGGTGGTTGTGCCATCTATTCTGAAACCCACCAGAAGTCACTGTGTACGGAAACCTCGAACCCTCTTTAACCCTCTTAGGGCACCTGACTGACACCTGAGAGCTTGAGGGCGAGGAGACGGTGAAATGTGACCTTGTGCTGGCAGCTTTCTATATCTTATGTGAGTCGACACAGCTGTCAACACTCACTGACACACGCACACACACACACAAACACAATGTGAATAATATAATGCACACATGCGGAGATATTTTTTTAAAGGAATATTTTCAGTTTGTTACAAGTTGGTTCTAACGTTGTACTCACCAAAGTAATTTGAAAGATCTAGGAACAGGGCGACATCGCTCTAAGAAAGTCCAAGACAATAAGGCAACAAACAGGTTGTCAGACAGGTTGTTAACAAGCCAACATGATTAGCCAGATGATCTGAAACACTTTATTTTCAAGTAAAAGCAAAAGTGAGTGTGTTCTTAACGCAAGGGGGTTGTGTAAAACCTATATGATCAGCTGGCTGCTCATGGTCCTGTCCACTGTCGGACGTCTTTTATGCAATGTCAAACGTTCCCAGACCTCAATTAACTTATAAAAATGACAAAACAATCACCAAACGTCACACTAAATAACGAAATAATACAGGTTAGGTTCGCGCAGTTGGATGTTTTCTTCTCATCCCAAACTGCATGAATACCACTAACTCTGAAATACATTTTTTCATGTGTGCAGATATTTATAAAACTGTCTTCATGAACAGAGGATTGGTGATTAAGGCTAATACATTATTTGGCCCTTTAACATTTTCATTTTGTAATTGATGTTACAGCTTGGGATGCTACAGTAACTTCATGCTAACTGGCTATTGATTGGACAATACAAAAGATGTTTCCTAGCAACCAATTTACACACGACTTAAGCTAAGACATTTGATAATAATATTTTCATTCATTCATTCAGTTTTGTTCTAGCATGTATTGGTGCTATTGTAGAATGAAACTGCTTAGTACAACCCAATCCAGGAGGCAAGCTTCTATCAGGAGTAAGGGTCGGGTGAAGAGATCATAAATGCCCATTTCATTTACCTTCTCATCTCGAAATAGAGGCTGCCAACCGAAAAAAAATAAGCCCAAAATCACTAATGAGAGAAAGACTAATAGAAAGTCCAAAGGACAAAGACAGGAGGAGTTGCGTTGACATACAAGCGTGTCTTTCCATGACAATGTGGTAATGAGCTAAGATCTTTATGCAACAGATTTCCAGTGTAGAAATAAGCCTACACTTATCTCTCTCTCTCTCTCTCTCTCTCTCTCTCTCTCTCTCTCTCTCTCTCTCTCTCTCTCTCTCTCTCTCTCTCTCTCTCTCTCTCTCAGGGTCATCAATCACCAACTACAAAGAAATGCTAAAGAGGTGAATTCCTGGAAAGGAGGGGCATATCATTTTTTAGAAACTTAAATAACGCTTTCAGGTGAATATCAGGGCTGGAAAACAAAAAAACGTTTTTTCTGTTTTGGGAGGGGTGCCATTCCTCCGTGTTTGCCAACGCACTCATTCCACCAAACAGATGAAACTCTGTTAAGATGCTGGGCACGATTATTTCTGGATCGGTCTTCCCTCTCTCTGCCTCCAATACTGACGTTGAAGAGATTTAACATAGCATTTCCTTTAGAGCTGCAAGAATTAGTTGTTTTGTCAATGTTTCTGCATAAAAGGAAACTGCAACTCTGTTTGATAATTTACCCTTTTGATTAAGCATTTAATTAAATATATATATTGCAAAAAAAAAAAACAACTCTGGTTGCAGCTTGAGGATTTGGTGTTTTACATGATTGTAAACTGAATATCCTTGGATTTAAGACTGTTGGTTAGATAAAACAAGACTACAGATGATGAAAATAGGTGTTAGTTGCTAATGTTCTACCAGCTGCATAGGGCAAAAAGGTACAATATTGACATCTATGTGTGAGAAAATAAGTGTGAAATATATGTATACTACAATTTATCCGTCAAGATAAGATAAGCTAGTTAAATGTTTTTTTTTTCCTTTGAAGTTTAATTAACCAAGCCTTCCAGCAAGAGCATCGGGTTTAGCAAAAACAACTTTTTGCTCTGTGAAGCCATGTGATGCCACTGGGCCCACAAAGACTTTTCCTCATAGACTTACATTGGGAAAGAGATGTCTGTAAATTAGCAGGGGTTTTTTTAACGAAAAAATCAACTGTAGTAGGAAATCTTAAATAGCCCCTTTTTCAATCATGAGGTCCTAAAAGTTGTAAAATGCACTAATGGCAGAAAGGTTAGAAAAGTTGCTATGTGGTTGAGATTGAATTGATAAGTTTAAATCTTAAAAACAAGCTTTTTTTTCTCTCCACTGACAGACGATATGGCCTACAGTAAGTTGTGAGTAAGAGTACTGTCATTGAGGCGAGCTTACACTGTTACACATTCACACGCAAACACTTACTTTAACCTGTATGATACAGACGCACCGGTAGAAATTATTAATGACGTCACCTTGTCTCCAAGAGTCAGATCGTATAAACAACGGTCATATCTAAGCAGAGCGGGAGAGCAGGCGGTTTTGAGGAGGGCTGTGATATTCCTCACCTGCTCTCTGAGAGCAAACATACAGCTATGTCACCCACAAACACAGTGATGGCAGGCTCTCATCCCATACAGGTAGGCTCACAACTTCACCTGATGATGCAAGGTGGGCAAACAAGGAGTCAGTAAACACACACACTTGTGGACATGAATACACAGTGGGACGTGCATTTGACCAAGTAGCCATGCATACACATTACATTTCAAAGTAGCGAGTCAGTGTTATTGGCAGAGAACAGTCAAAGTAGAGAGAGAGAGAGAGAGAGAGGACACTTTGGTGGCTGTTGTTTAATACTGGGCCATGGTTCCCGCTCTTATCTGAACTCTGGAAGTGTGTCCAGGGTATTTCGCTGTGTGACACATCGTGGAGATGATGGTAAAAATAATGTTTGGACGGGCGGTGTGGCTGCTCGGAAGGTTCGGCATAGATGGAAATGAAGGGAAGGTAGCCAACTCTCTCATCATCGTCTTTTTCTTTCTCAGGCATGTGCCACAGTCCACTGCAAATACATTTTACTGCTATTAAAAACAACAAAGCCAAGTCCTGAATGCCAATGGATTAAAAAGATCATACAACTGTTTTCTGATCAGCCACTTCTGTAGTCAAGGTCTGGGTGGCCTTAAGTACAACTAGCATTTGGATAATGTCGGGGAAGGATCATTTTTTGGGGTTAAAAAAGCTACTTGGTGAAGGTTAGGAGATGATCGTGGTTGTGGTGAAAAGAAACCAGCAATCATCACGTAGGAAACGGCCTCTCGTGTTAAAATCCCAGGCTTTACTGTCCCCAACCCCCGACCTTCCTCTCTTTTGTGGCGTTGTAACAACATCACGCTAGAGTTCTTCTGCCTTTGCTTCTAAATAAACTTTCACACGTAAACAATAAATCAAGCGTAATTCTACCATGCCACAGATATGGCCCTCCCAAAATAAAAATAAAGATAAAATGATGGGTTTAGGGGGAAATTAAAGTGGTCTTACTATCCTGAAAAACAAGTCTGTCAAAAATATTTATATAATTTATAATATGTCAAAGATATTGAGCCATGATCGGTTACAGTAAAATCATTTTTCCAGAATTATCTATGGTAAATGTATGGAGGATTCATTCAATGTAATAAAAAGCTTGAGTTATTAAAGAAACATTTTTTATCAGTGGGCCTTATTGTCTGGGCATGTACCACATCCCAGTTTAACATGACAATATCATGTATTTATGTCAAGGTTAATTAAGTGGTGGAATGAATGAAATCAAGCTATGAAATGCTACATCTGCAGATATTCCATCAGTTTTTAGTCATGCGTTAAAATCTTACTGTATTCCAAATATATGCTGACAGGGCAGTACTTTTTATTTACCTATTCAGAAATAAAAGAACAGCAGCTTATCTTAGCTGTATCAGTGGGAATAATGCGCAGACAAGGCTGTGAGACAGATTTGAAAGTAATAAGGCATTTAACTTGCACCAGATTGTTTTGGAGCCAAGAGTTATCCACTATTCATTTCCATAAGTGTGTTTACGGGACTTATTGAGCCAAAAATGTTCTGTTCACTATACACAAGAGTGCAGCCCAAACTGCCCATTAGTCCAGCTCTTTGAAGCACTGTGCCACAGTGCATAGAGGAGTTATGGGAGGACACA
Source organism: Pholis gunnellus (assembly GCF_910591455.1). Classification (NCBI taxonomy): domain Eukaryota; kingdom Metazoa; phylum Chordata; class Actinopteri; order Perciformes; family Pholidae; genus Pholis; species Pholis gunnellus. The sequence goes on along the minus strand of NC_136530.1, from coordinate 15,601,050 downwards.
GCTATGAGTGGATCCTTGCCCTGAATCAAAAGGGAACACACAAAACACAAAGCATCCATTTGACTAAAAACGCTCATCATAGCGAGGGTGTGAGAATGAGAGATGAGCACTCAATGGAGAGCAGAAGAGGATAATACACGACCCAAGGTCAATCACCTCTGAAGCAGCAGGGCCCTCGTAATGAGCTGTCCCCTTCCTGACTGAGATACAGTGTTCAGTGTGTAGACACCCAAAATACAAATACAATAGATAGTATTTGGTCTAATTTACCCATGTTTTGAGATATCTTATTGAGAATATATGACATTTGTGGTGCTGACACCATTTCTATTAAAACAATCTTTCTTTCTATAATCAGCAGAACCACTTTTTCAGAATAAAGTATTTCCACTGAAAACTGTTAGGTGACAATAATCCAGATTATCCCCCCAAAAACTGGGTCACTGATTCTGGAAAGAGGTTGTTGGCAAATGGTTCCATTGGAACTGTTGTCCATTCAGATGTTGTGGAGGTTTCGACCATATCACATGACTTTCCTCAGCGGATGAATTTTGCCCACTTAACTTTTTTTTTCTAAGCATTTTAGGGATTTGTCATCCAAGTTTGGCTTTAGAGTTGTCATCAAAAATGTGTTATTCGGTAAAACAATCCTACCAATCTGCTTCTCCATTAGTAGATGTTCTTTGCTTCTGTTGAATTTTTCAGATGTAATTACTCAATGCAAAAAAATAAATAAAAAAAGTTCACCTCCATTGTGTTGGGGTGGAGGTAGACAAGCAGCTTTGTGAAGCTGAAAAGCATTAGAGTGTCTCTGATGAAGATCTACAGATACTGTGCACACACATATACTGTACACACATCAGATGTCAAGAACTGGTTCATGAGTACAATATACACATTCCAATGTAGAGCAAACAGTGGGGCTCGGTCTTTTACTCATAGAGAGAGGCTGAAGCTAAACAGTCTTATCTGCAATTGCCGGAAAACATGCAGACTCTTCTCTCTTCACTGATTTTTCTGTAGTACAAAAGCCATGTGACCAGCAGAACACCTTACATAACACAACAGAAGTCACATCACTTAGAGCCTCAGTCTGTTTAAACTGTGGCTATGAAGTGTTTACACAGGTATAAAAAATATTTGCACTAGGTCAACATCAAGCACATTTTGTACTGTACGCTACTAATTTGTACGTATGACTGACAATGAACCGGACAACCTGAGTGGGCTACACTACTTTCCCTGTGTCCTCGTTCCACGAAATTAGTATGTAATTAAACTCCTCTCAACTCATTCTGACCATAAAGAATGTGAACTGTAGCTGTGTGACGTGGGTTTGCCACTACCCCGCCCCTTTTGGAGACTAGCGGCAGGTCCTGAGTGTATTAACCCCAATGGGAGAAGTGAACGTGAACACAGATTATGAACGATTCTTTCATTCCAGTCACCAAAGTAAATATTGGACCCATTTTTCACAAGTAACATGTCTTTCGAGCATTCTGACACTGCAATGGCACTTTTCAGACAGACAAGCCTCGGGAATATAGTCTTGCAAGACCTGGCAAAGTAACGTTCACAAACTGCCCTAATTACATTATTTTCACAGTGCTAAATATGACTATTAGCTGTATACAAATCTAATGTTGACAAAAGAAAATATAAATACATTGTGTAAATATATCTCAAACTGCTTTCATGCATCCACACAACATTCACAACACTTCCAAAAAAGATGACAGATGGGGAAGAGGCAAACTCGTGAGTGTATACCATTTCAAACCATTGGAAGAACTTGTAGTGCAGCATCTTTGTTTTAGAGTTTCTTTGTTGAAGCCTGACAAGATAGATTTTCGTGTGATCCCACTATTCTGGCTTGATCTCATAATATCGTGAGAATCAAGCTGCCATCCAAAGTACATATATGTAAACTAGAGTTAACGCATCGCAGTTGTATGCTTCCACCAACAAGTCAAGTTGCCGCTTATATCCATGTCTGTCTAGATTGTCATCACTTCATCATTTTATCCTGTTAGACATTTGTGTGACACTCGTATTTAGCGTATGAATTCTTGAGTTATGGCCAAAGGTCACAGTTACCTTCGACCACCAAATTCTAATCAGTTCATCATTGAGTCCAAGTGGATGTTTGTGCCAAATTTAAAGAATTTTCCTCCAGGTATCCCTGATATATTGTGTACACGAGAATAGGGCAGACAGACAACACAAAAACATAATGCCACCGGCCACAGCTGTCGCCTACACTGAGGCATAAAAAGTAGTTCCAATGTACTATAAGATTTAATTGCCAAAAGGAAGTAAAACCTTAACACATCATCCCTGGATTTCCCCTTTGATCTAAAGGTACGTTAAAGAAACTTCACAAAGACAGCTTTTGAAGGGAAAGATTCCTAAAAAAAATGTACCTCAACCTGATAGAATTAAAGAAGAAAACAAATTCAACAACTTTCTATAAAACATCCTGTGCACTAAACCTTCCATTAACAAGACTAAGAGTCTACAGCTACGCTAGCTGCTCTGTGAGGCTGTACTAAACTAATTGCTAACAACGACTTGCTAACATGCTCAAAATCTGCTAGCATGCTGATGTTTAGCAGGAATGGTTGTGTAGAGCAGAGTTTAGGACCCAATGTGTGAAACCAGCCTACAAGGTCCTATATGAGTTGTGAACAGAGTAATAACAGAGTTTTCATGCAGGGGTTTGTGACGCAGGTCGGGCCCTGTCTGCTCTTTGTCTGCCTGTCACGCCAAAGGAACTCATTTGTCCCCGGAGAAAGATGGATGACCTGTTACAGAATAAAAGCCTGCAGGGGGGTTTCTAAACACCTGACGGAATGTGTACATCTGTATGTATGTGTGTGTGTCTGTGTGTGTGTGAGGAAGTCGCTGTTGTCACAGTGTCTCATTGTCACAGTCCTTCCCAGCATGGACTTCCTTCCATGGACAGAAAGGTGTCTGTGTGACAAGAAAACACACAACACACACACACACACACACTTTCTCACACTTGATCCATTTACGTTCAGATAACACTCACTCTTATTTGTCATGCATTTACAGGTTCTGTTGTCATCTGTACACAACAGCACACATAGCAGAGTGCATAGCTAAGTTGAATGCATTGCTGGACACAAATCTGTCCCAAAGAGGCCAAAGTGCTGGACTAATGGGCAGTTTGGGCTGCACTCTTGTGTATAGTGAACAGAAAATGTTTGGCTCTATAAATGCCAAAAACACACTTTTGGAAATGAATAATGGATAACTCTTGGCTCCAAAACAATCTGGTGCAGGTTAAATGCCTTATTACTTTCAAATCTGTCTCACAGCCTTGTCTGCACATTATTCCCACTGATACAGCTAAGATAAGCTGCTGTTCTTTTATTTCTGAAGAAGTCCCCATCCTGCCCCTCATTCAAAACATGGACGTCCTTGAGTGTCAACAGTATACTAACCGAGGTCCTGAAGCTTTAGGAAAGGTTCAGGGTGAAGAGCACCTCATAAAACACTGCCATCATCCTTCATATAAATCACTAATATCAATGAGGCTGAATAACCAGAAATTACAGCCTCCAAAGTGTTTATACAGTTAAAAAAAAACATATCTTAAACTATTAAACAGAAACGGAACATTATAACTTTTATGAAGGTGGGATTTATTGCGGGACTATTCTATTAGATTGCATTAGTTTTCGATACTATAGTACCTAATAATTCAAGGGTAGGGATCAAAGAAAATATGAATAACACAAAGGCTTTGCTTTTTTATAAAGTATATGATCCAGCCCCCATCCCCACCCAAGTAATTTTTGTACAGTCCCTTAAATTGTTAAAACAATTAAAATAATCCAGATTAAATTAGGTCAGTTCAAGTAGTAAAACAGAGCGTGCCTAAAATGGTTTGATTCCAAACCCGGTGTGAAATAATTGGAAAAGGACGCTCTATCATTAGTGAATGAATAGTAGCAGCTGTAAACTAAATATGACACATTTAACATGATCCAGACTGAATTTAATAGGCTGTTGCGATCATTTTATCAGAGGCGTGTCACTACTGCCAGGAACATGTATAAAAAGTGCCAATATCCAGTCATCTCAGTTTCCAATAAACAAATTGTACCTTTCACTGATGTAGTGCAGCTCAAAAGATCTTGTCAAAGGCCTGCAGGCTGTGTAATCATACATACGCACTACTGCTGATGCCATGTAATGATATGAGCCATTTTGTCCCATAGTTCTCAATCAGGAAGTGCAACAAAAAACCAATGAGATGCCGCGTAAGAAAAAGAGAACAACTGTTTATCTCTCTCCCTCCGATAACAGCAAAATCAGATACATAGGCTGCCTGTATAAGGCTCTACACCATGAGGACCTTTCACATAGTCAGTCCGGCATGGACAAACAAAACGCACTGCCTGCACAGACGTTTACTCATTGCTTGTTTACCTTAAAAAGCAGTTGCAGTAAATCAGTGGGGGGAATTATTCTACAGATAGCACAGCCTTTCCTGTCAGCTGTCTACTGTAAACAGTTCCCGTCAGAGAAACCCAAACCCTCTCGCCATCACCAAAGTTCTTTCTCTAAGGTTTCACCTCCTTATCCTGCCCAGTGACTGGTCACTCTGCCTGGCAGTTTGAGTGGGGTTTTGGAAATGTTTAAAACCTCCTTTTTTTAATCTTTATTTAATGCAATTTTGGCCTAAAATCTGGCCTTCATGCAAGACCCAGAATGAGGTTGCAGTACTACGTAATATTTGGGAGTTTGCACAGTAGCCCAACTACTCTTGGAGCCCCCTGAGGCCATTTAAGTAGCCAGGAGCGGGAAGTGGTTAAGACGGCATGTAACACAAGACGCCCAGGGACATAAATACTGAGACCTGTAAGCTACAAACACAGAGAGAAACAGGAACAAGGATCTGTTTCTCAATACTTGGACACCTTAAGGAGAGAGCGAGAAAGAGAGAAGGTTATGGAGGCAGAGCTTTGCTTTGACCGGCATAGAGTCGGGGTTGGAGGAAAAGGAGGGAGTCGCTGTCATGGCAACTGCTCATGTTGGCATTTGGTGGACGTGCAAAGCAGAGTGTAAGGTGAGAGACAGAGTGATAGGTTGGCAGATACTGTATCTGTGACATTTAGCCGGTATAGCCCCGCCATAATATCTCTGATTGAACAGATGCCATATCAAGACCGCAAGGCTGGAAGTGGTCCAGCATTACCTCACTAACCGAGGATGGTGTGTTGCCCCGAAGGGAATGTTGATGTTGTTGTTGATCCTCCAGCTCCTCATCTTCAGCCCTCTTTCCTGTTTTCCCTGCATCATATCTTCTCAGGCACCCCTTCACTTAGTCTTCCTCCCTTCTCAAGACAGACATTATTTCTCCTGCGCTCTCACCTCACCACTCCTCATCGCTTCCTTTCATCCCTCCTCCTGTTCAGTCTCTCTTGTCTCCTCCTCAATGTGACCTCCTCATTGCATTCCTGCACGCCTCTGTTTGGTGCAAGGAGCGCAGCGTTGTCCAAGACTTGCATTGAATATCATTCATAACACGATTGATGAGGTACTTTTAATTCATTTCCCTTTGCTCTTCTCTCTGTAATGGATGAGATGGATGAGAGACACATCTTGTAACTGTTTCTCTGTATTGATGGAATTCCATAAAAAATAATTTTTAACTAACTGTGAGTGCAGAACAACAAGCAGAAATGTGGGATAGTTTAGTCAATGTTGCTGAGAATGGGCGATGGAGGATGACACATTTGTACAACTAAATATATAATGTTTGCCATGTTCCCCATCTTAGTTCAGCAGGTCTGCATGATAACATCTGATAACCTGCACCAAACACTAATGAAAATGCCATTAGTTTTACAGATATTTGGTCATAAACTAAAGTATCGCACAAATTATTATGTTGAATTTATGATAATGCTATATATGAAAAATGAATAATTCCCCCCGGACAACATGAATACGTGGACCAAATCTCATGGCAATCCATCCTCTAATTGTTGAGACATTTCACTCAAAAGTATTGATATCAACCTTGTGTTGGTGCAGTAGGAAAAGTTGGTGGCTTCTCAAAGTCATCAGGATTCATCCTCTGAGAACCACAAATATATAACTCAGAGGATAAATAAAATCGTGTGACCTGGTGATGCCAGAAGAAAGGTTAGGGGATCACCAAAGTCAGTAGGATTTATCATCTGGGGATCATGAATTCATACAATAGTTTGATGTGATATTTCAGTCTGGACAAAAGTACTATTCTAACCAGCTGACCGACATTGCCATTGCCCTGCTGCTCACATGAACACCTATTTTCCCAACTGAAACTAAATGTGTGACACTCCTCTTGTGCAAACAAAGAACTTCCAAAGAATTGATTACCAAATTTAGCAGCAGCACTTTTTTTATCCACTCTTTTTATAACAAGCCTTTACCTAAGACCCACTTAGTCCAGTAAGCATTTCCTGGTCAGACTAAGACAAAGAGAGAAGCGTTCATAAGGCCAAAATGTTCACCCTCTAAGCCTATGTGTGTACCACACCATATACAGCAGAAATGTGTGCATTGTTTTTTTACCCTATTGCATAATAGTTCCTCATTGTCCAAATACCTTTCACCTATACAGTTAACACAGACGTATTGTTTAGTGTTGACCAAACACCAGTTCCCAACTTTGAAATAACATGCCAGGCTTCTTTTTGGGAAAATGTCACGGGGGGGGGGGGGGGGGGTTGCTGCTCGCCTCATATGAAAACACCAACACAATGGAGAGGCACAAAGGGAATTAAAAAGTCAACTTGTTGACACCTTTCTACACTACCGAGCAGCCAACCGCATACACGCACAGTGCATATGTGAATAAGAGCCCTTCGCCTCACATATATCCTGTATGACAGCGTTTCATCACAGAGGTCAACTACACCAGGAAGTGAGGTCATACCTTAGTGTGGTTCTCACAGCCAAATGCCGCAGAAATGTGACAGAATATTTCCTGGCTCTGTTATGACACCATGACGCATAACAGCTGCTTTAGGTGATCGGCTTTCTATTATGTGGAATTTTATTCGCCACGTGTTTGTGATTGTGACGTGATAAGGGCTCTGTAAAAACAAAAACCACAGCGTAATAACAAAAACCACAGTGATGAAAGACACCAAAAAACCAGGACCAAATGGTGATAAAGTCTGAAACATGCATATAACGTGTAGTCAATAAAAGTTGCAGATGTTTAAATTATATATAGCCATATCTGATCTAGATTATATGTGTCAACTCCACCTTTATCCTGTATTCCACAGTATTTTTCCCACCCAGTATGCTACAGAGTACTGCGTGGTGTGAAAGGCACAACTAAATCATGACACTAACACTCAAAGCTGCACTTGGTAACTTCAATAAAAAATTACTTTTTATCATATTTGCTCAAACTGTCACTGTATCCTGACAGTATAGCACATGAGACAGATTATCTGTGAAAATAAGTTCCTCTTTTTGTTGCTTCATATGGCATTAACAAGACCTCTCTGTTCCCGTATAGGAAAACAACCAATTAGAGCGGAGGAGTCTCTAATGCAGAGTCAATCACTGCTTGTGAATGCCGACCAAACTGTCAAACAAGGCAGTGTTGATCAAATATGATTCAAGATGATGTTACTGTATTGCCTATTTCTCATCTCAAATGTTTTCTGTTCATCTGTAAAATTAGAAAGTTTGAGTTCTAGCCGGTGGGCATAACTTCAGACTACACCAAATACATAAAGATGGTCTGTCCTAATGCATTTCTTAGTTTCTGAGTATGGGAAAGTAGGGAAAACAGGAAATTCCCCAAAGCTACAGTATCTCTGAACAATCTCTTTAACTAAATCACACACATTTAGTTACTATTATATGTGATCCTTAATAACTACTGTAAAAACTAATGCAATATTTTTCACTTCCATTCACTGAGCCTCCTCTGAAACAGTTTGCAGCCCCCCTAGGGAAACCCTAACCTCCAACTCTAAAAACATCAGACCTGGACTACAGTACAGTGTGTAAATATATATGTATAAATAAGGTGCACCTGTCCTGTGTTTCATTTGTTTCATACAAAACATGCAAGATATGCAGTTGGCTTTGCGTTATGTATCAGTCTGCATAGAGATTTAGAATAAATCATTGAGTGGCCAGAGAGAGGGTGAAACAGATTCACCTGTCTCTAATCCTGTGCAGTACTGTAGCAGGTATTTACGTATTATATCATTGTATCAGCATGTGCATGTTTTTGCAGTGTGTGGGCACAGACAATAGGCCTTTGTCTCACTGCATCCTATTTTTCTCCTGTGGGCTGACACAGAGATGCACGCACAAACGCACACACGCACCTCATCCACACACACAGTTGCTCCTGGCTTCCGTCAAGTTACAACAGTTTAGAGACAGCAAAACAGGAACAATGTGATCTTCTCTTCCTGTCTCACACTTCCTGCCCTCCCCCTCCTCCCCCTCCAGTGACGATAAAGAGAGAGAGAAGGAGACTAACGGATGAATAAAAGGGAAAGATACAAATTGAAGTGGGTGAAAAATACAGGAATGAATAAAATAGAGAAGGAAGGTGGCAGAGGGAGAGACAGCGGCAGGTTTGGATGTTGATATGTGTGTTTATTTGATAGGAGGTGGTCTGAGGCCAACTCCTGCAGACCACCAAGACATCAAGACAAAAACAGTGGGGAGATTCTGATGTGAGTGCACACCACAAAATTACAAGCATTTGATATGAAGCATTTATCAGTGAAATCGTGCATCATTCAGGAACGTTTTCAGTGAAAGTCAATAAAGTATAAAATGGTTCTGTAGTGTCAACACTGGTGTAACTTTATCTTTTCATTATTATCAACAAATCCCATGAAGAGACCAAAAAAAAACAATAAAAAGGTCCAGTGGGCAGCATTTATGGGATGTTTTAATGTGTTTAATCACCTGAAGTTAAGAATTGTTGTGTTGTCGTTAGCTTAGAAGGATCCCTTCATATCTACATAGGGAGCACATTGTCTTCACAAAGTCTGCCATGTTGAAATATTATACATAAACCTATGCTGTACATACTATTCATACATTAATACAATTGTGGATACAGCTAACAATTACTTCATATTGATTAATTTACTGATTCTTTTCTCGATTAAGCGTTAGTTTGGTCTATAAAATGTTAGAAAATAGGCGATAGAATTTAAATTAAAAGCTGTAGAAAATGCAAAACTATTAAAAACAAATAGTGAAGTGTTTCTGAAACAAATCTGGGGCAAATGGTTACATCATTTTTTATGTTTGAGGGTTTTTAACACAACTACTCTGGTTGCATTTATTGTAATGTAAGAACATATGCAACAGTATAGGCCTGGTAATTATGCCATCGCGTTATTGTACAATATACGGACATGACCTCAATAATTCTTGCTGACCTTGATATTGCCAATTCTGTTTACATGCATATTTATTTACATAAGTCACAAACATCTAGGCCAACATGATACCAGAATAAACGGCAGGGTTTTCCCTACCATTATAGGACTTGGGCATTGCGCAGAAATTGCACATTTTTGTGAAGAGAGTCTGAGAGTCCATTCTTCTTATTGTTTTAGTTTATTTGTTATATATAATTAGAATATTTCACATTTTTTCACATTCCAATCACATTTCTCGTTTTGGTCTTTTTATTGGATTTAATGATGATAATAATAATAATTAAAAAAAGTTAAAATACTATAAACTAATTTCATGTCAAGCTTTGCACTGGAAGAAAGTAGAAGAAACGTTTGTAGGTGAGGAGTGGGTTGTTAACTTGCAGAGTGAAGTCAAGAAAACTCATTGACGGTTTAAAAGAAAATAAATTTCATCGTAAAACATGATTTGGTGAAGACCTTGTTTGCCATTACATAGAAAGGTCATAATGCACGTTATCAGGCCGGTTTATCAGATACATAACCTGACACAGACACACTTGCCGAAACTCTCCTACGCACACACACACACAAACTCAGAGCACCTGATGAGCTGCGGTTGTGAAGAAGGAAGCGAAAACTCAGTCCATCTGCTTTGACAGGAAGTCAACATAAGCCACATACAGGCATGCTGACGTCAATCAGAGCCACAGGAACACCTCCCCACACCACACACACACACACACACACTACTCTCAGTGATGCATATGCCAGGATAAACACTCATTTCGAATCATACACCTTACCAATCCAAAATTTCGAAATGTCACAAAGCCAAGTTAAAATACCATTACACACTGAAAAACTCTCTTACACACGTCAGTGTTTTAAAAGATGCTCACACTCACCACACAGACACGCACACACACCCACACACACACACACACACACACACACACACACACACACACAGTATAAACATAAACTACTAAGTAACAAGTTGCTTCCTTTTTAACAACATTAACTCATACATGTCAGCCATTATACCAAGGAGCAAACCCGAATTTGGTCAGTAAAGTTCGTGTCGGTGTGATTCTTTGATGAATTCAGCAAAGGACACTTGTTGACCGAGGCTTGATTTTCACTATAGTTCTTCTTTGATGTCACAATCTGACCCAAGTTGTTTCATGTAAAACAAGTTGGTTATTTGATGGTTAACTACGCTCACTCTTCTCAGTTTCATTGTTGCTCAACTCAGTCTCTCTTTACACAGCAACACATGTCACTGTTTTCAATGTTCTGCCGAGAGTGTGGGAACATCTGCCTACATATGTGAGGTTAAAGGTTGGTTACTTCATCGTTTTATTAAAAGAAGTAACTTTATTTTTCATCAATGCCTCCCTGAATCTCCAGCGTAGTCGAAAAACGTTAAGCTTGTATGCTCCTGCAAACCACGGAATACTTTGAATGACACACTTTTGTCAACCAAAAATACGTTTCATAACCGGCCTCATCTCGTGCTCGCCGAAACGCACAAAACATGGTAGACGTTTGATTGTTTAGGCAACAAAACTACTTGTTTCAGAAAAAATATCATGGTTAATGTTAAAATAATACAGAGACAATGTACTGTAACAAAAGACATGTAACAACAGAAGTAATTAACAACTGCCTTAAAGTCAACGTTAACGTTAGTTTTTTAGGGACACATTCAGCCCTCCCGTGGGTGAAAGTCTTGTGTTTGTTTAATTTTATGCCTTATTCAAAACACAATTGTTTTCCTGCAGTAAAAAACTAAACAAAAACATATTTGTTGGGACACACCAATCCTTTGAATGGACAGCAGAGAAGTGGATTATGAAGCAAGAGGGATTTCAGATATTTCTTTAGACTTGCTGTATACTTTTTTGCACAGTGAAAAGTTACAATATAACTGACGTAGTTCTGACCAGTAGATTCTGGGTGTAGTGTCATTTTAAATAAAATTCACAAAAACATGTCCATTACATTTTTCATCTTCAGTCAAGTGGCGCTGCAGATTCAGGTCAGGCCAATTCTGAGGCCAACTGACTTGGTCCTGAAAATGCAGAAATGTCCTCACTACGATAGTTCAAACTGGAATTGATCCTCACAAAGATAGCAATACAAGACCTCACACACACACACACACACACACACACACACACACACACACACACACACACACACACACACACACACACACACACACACACACACACACAAACACACCAAGGATTCACAAAGGAAAAATCAAATGCATACCAAAAAGTGTGTGAAAAAACACATTTGTTCTATGTGTGTGTGTGTGTGTGTGTGTGTGTGTGTGTGTGTGTGTGTGTGTGTGTGTTTGTCTGAGTTCAATTGTGTTTGAACTCGGTTAATGAGCTTGATGACAAGATAGTCTGGACTACAATGTCAGAGCTGATGACAGATGGCGGAAAAAAGTGAAAGTCGTCACGTACACGAGTTCATGAGCAAAGGACGAGACGGAGGAGAGAGGCAGGGAGGGAAGAGGAGGTGAGAATAATGAGAACAAGGACAAATGGTGGCAGAAGAATGTTGGGAGCCAGATATAAACCAGATAAAAACGTTCTTCACGCAGCTTCACAGAAGTTAGACACGTAGCAGGATATTCCTCTGAGCTTCTTACCTGGGAGACAAACTCTGGTGATTGGAGGCTGAGTGGTTGCTGCAGGAGACCTCCTGAAAGAAGGGGGGGGGGGGGGGCGCAAAAGGAAAGAAAGATGTTACAACTTACTTACTTACTTATTCTTCTTTAAATGCTTCATCCAAATAACAAATAACACTTGTCTTACAGTGAGGTAAAAGCTTAGAAGACATCAGACATTCAGGTTAACATTTTGGTAAAATTCACTTCTAGCAAAGAGTTCGATCAGACAATCAATGTGCAGTCATTTTCTCATAGACTTCTATATAATCAATTATTTTTACAAACAGAGGAGTCGCCACCTGCTGTCTATTAGAAAAAATGCTTGTTTAGGTAGGCACATTTGTTGTTTTATAGTCCAACGTTTCAGTCATATATGTCCCCGTGCTAGCACTAACATCCTGTGCAGGATCTGTAAGTCTGGGAGTCTGCAGACTGACAATTGGAAAGCGGGTTACAATTGATACTTTGACTTTCCGAAGGGACTCACTGATCATCTGCCTGATCTTCTGTGTGACATCAGGTCTATGTGTGCATTAACATGATGCTGCTGCCTGTCTACCTGTGTGCATGTTTTAGTCTCCGCTCTTGTCTCTGTGTGGGTGTCAGAGACGAATGTAGGTCAGACAGGAATACAGCTATCTGAGTGTCTATAAATCCTTTGAAAGAGGATCCTCAGCATCTTTAGAAACAAACACACACAGACACACACACACACTCACATAAGCCTGAGGAATAAAGGAAAAGGTGCCCTACATACATAGTGCATCAGCATCTGCAGTATCACCTCCATTGGAAGGTGATGGATTTGCTAATCTTCTCTGTTTTATATCATTGTAAACTGAAGATATTTGCGTTTTCAATAACTGACGCACAAAACCAGCACACATTGATAACGATCATGATTAGTTGAGTTTAGATTAGACTCCTGGAAATGTTTGCTGCCATTTATGTATAACTCTATATATATATATATACATACACTTTGCAAACCACTGACTGAATTTTTTTAAACTCACATAATGACAATTAGATACAAACCCTGAAGTGCACTGGTTTGAGAGAAATATTTAAGAGCAAAACATGTACCTGTTCTAGTAGGTTTTCTGTTTTCTGTGTGTGTCTGTATCAAGCGTACATGTGAGACACAAATACGATGCAGTGCAGAATAAATGCAGTGGAAACAACAAATAATTTAAATGCACAATGAGGCATTCAATCTGTGTGAGTAGTTGTAGTTTGTGCCGCACCACAGCAGAAATTTCCCTGTTCTTTAGTTTCTCAACTGGTTTAAAAGGAATGATTCATCTAAAATTAGAATCCCACTTTTATTTTGGCATTTATGTAATATTAAGTTTCATTCAGTTTGTTATCAAATCCCCACTCTATAAATGTCCACTGATGGAAATCTGCATTTTGTTTGTGTGTGTGTGTGTGTGTGTGTGTGTGTGTGTGTGTGTGTGTGTGTGTGTGTGTGTGTGTGCGTAAAAGGCATGTCTTGTGTTTGTTTGTGAGACTGCCTTAGCTTCTTAGCTGTGAGCGCTGGGAACAGCTGTGGTGTCAGATGTCATACATCAGTCTATTTAAAGCTCAATACCTCCCCCCTGTGGTGACATGGTGGAACTGCAGTCTGAACATGCTGTCTAAATGAGTGATCAGCCCTCGACTTTTTGGTGACTTTAAAAGCTGTGCTGAGAGTTAATTTGATGTATTTTTATTCATATTGCAAACTGTTTATATTGTTTCAGAGCCTTTTTTTATTTTCATTCTGCACTCGGCCACAAGAGAATCTAATAAATGTATCCCAAGAGTGTCTAAGTGGGCTTCAACTTGATTTATAACACTCTTTAGAGGTCCGCAAAACATAATAAAATTTGAAGCTAATGTTTTATTCTCAAGTGTCTGCTGTGAATTTTATAGTCTGCCGGAGGATTTACCTAATGTTGTCGGAGTCAAAGCAGGTCACTGAAGTAAGCATTTGAGAAGAAAAAAAAGCCATGTAAAAAAATGTTGGTCTTAAATCAATAGCACTTACTTGCTGGAGGCACACTGGACATTGGTCAGTACAGTGAAGTTATTCCTCACACTACGAAGGCTTGCCAGAACCTAGAAAAGCAGAGGAAGAGGTTATTATTAGTATCCTTTATAACGTAGACATTATATTCAAAATATTGTTTTCTTAACAGTGTGTTTTTGGGAATTAGTGTTGATACCAGGCTCATTTTGGGTTACAGACAGTAAGATGTGTTTACCTGAGCAAAAGGCGTTACAATCAGGTCATCACCATGTCTGAAAACACACAATAGAGAGAAGTAATCAGAAGCATCCTCAAATAAAAGTACACACCAACTATCAGCTTTAATGCTGACGTGCTTTCTGCCATCTTGGTCATGGTTGTTAAAAGCAAAGAGTTAAGTAAGAACAAAAGGGAAAGACTATCATGACCCAGCCAGCCTCATTACTATAATTATCTGAAAGAGTCCAACGAGGGAGAGGAGTATGGGAGGACGTTCATGGGTCAAACCAGGAGTCTACTGTTCTGATGGGATGTAACTCTGTAAGGCACTCACAGAGTGACCTATCTTCGTAAGCTCAGACAGGGCAAAATACTGAATTACTCTTCTGTAGGTTTCAAATCATTGTCATGTTGAGTCCTGTAGTAGACTCCCCAACACCATCACTATGTATCAGATCTTCCACAGCTGGGCAGAGCTTTGACTTAAAGGTCCAGTGTGGAGCGTTTTGGGGGATCTATTAGTGGATGTAATATTCATAACTATGTTTTCAAGCAAGAATCGTGTTTTTGTTACCTTAGAACGAGCCCTTCATAGTGTTGCACCGCCATGTTTCTACAGTAGCCCATAATGGACAAACCAGACGTGACGCAGTTTAATGGTGAAAAGTATTACTTTGTATCTTGGCTTTATTCAACTAGATCAGGTATCCATTGAGGAACTAAACTGAATTTGAAGTATTTGAAGTAGAATGGACAACAAGGTATTGTATCCTAATTTATTATTTCCTTGGTATATGTATGTATATAATATATACAGTATGTAAATGTAGGTATATAGGAATGCACATCTTCCTAGAAATGTGTATATGCCACCTTCTTCTGTGCATCTTTCTTTGACTCTGGCATGTGCATACTTGTGCTTTGTGTGCATGTGTGTGTCTTTTATATTTACAGTTCAGAGGCGATGGAGGAGTTTCGTGACATGGACTTGGGTGACAGATCATAGTCGCTGTCAGAGCGGTAGAGGAAGGACTCTCGGCGCTGGTTATGACCGGGGAAGTTAGTGTG
This sequence comes from Pholis gunnellus, assembly GCF_910591455.1. Classification (NCBI taxonomy): domain Eukaryota; kingdom Metazoa; phylum Chordata; class Actinopteri; order Perciformes; family Pholidae; genus Pholis; species Pholis gunnellus. The sequence continues at coordinate 15,585,617 of NC_136530.1, read as the reverse complement.
AAGGACCAGACCAGAGCTGGGGGAGGCCTGGGGGTCCAGAGGGCTGCAGCTGGCGGACGGGCCATTCTCCACATCAAAACTGAAAACAGATGAACACACACTTTAAGATGTTTATTCGTCATCGCAGATTGTTGTTGTTTTTTCAGCAATGTGACACGTAGAACAATAGGCAGAGAGAGATACATGATTTCCAGATAGGAGACGACTGGAGCTGGATTTAAGAATGCAAAGCAACCTAGAGTAGGTTTTCAGGTTGCATTAGACTCAAATATTACCTTGCTACCAAACACTCCTTTTTCCGACCTTCAGCAAATCATAAAAATAAGTCTTTCTGATAAAAAAATTATCGAGCACTCTGTGGACCTGGTTAGGTTCAAACTACCAAGCGTGATGAAATGAAAAGAGTAGTTTGTTCATGTATACACCACCAACATCCCCTTCAGAGATCAGCTGCAGTCACTCACTCTCACACATGATCATATACGGTACAAACACACATTCATGGATGGACTTGACATGACCGGGCAAGAAAGGGCAGAGTGACATGCTAGAGTGCACACTGTTCATTCACTGATGGACATTAGTTAGAGTGATGCTCCTACATTCGTGAGGAGGAGAACCTGGGGGAACGAGGACAAGGATCTCATTAGGCCATCATCAAAGAAGAGAAGAGGAGGAGGACATCACTTGAAGGACATTTTTTATGGCTGTGGCGCGTCTTCCGATCAAACGAACAACTGTGAGATGTGTTGTATGTGTGACATTTTCCACAGCGGTTTGAGTTTTTGCAGGTCTCTCTCTTTTATTACTTTGTTCTGCCTTGATGGCCACTACTTCCTCTTCTGTATAGTAAACACACACCAGCAGAGACGGTGGTGGTTACACTACAAACTTAAAGTCCCCCTCCACCCAAAAATGTGTTGCTTATTGTTGCTTCATTTTGATGTTTGACCTTCACTGAGTAGAATGATGAAAGAGGTTTCTCTGTGCTCACTTTAAATCTGAGTTGAAACAATGATTTTTGGGACAAAACTAGTAAGAAAGCCACTTGCTGTCATATTTACAACTTACACAGGTGTGATGTGAAAATGTGAAACTTCCAGCACCTGTACACTAAGATTGAACTTTCACAATATTTAGATTCTGGATTTATTCAAAGCATAGTATGTTGAAATGTCTGGAGAAGAAGAGAAATATATAATAATTGCTGTAAACTCTGAAAGACTATTTTTCCAACTAAATATCCAGTCTGTGGAAAAGTCACAAATATTGTTCTGTTCAGTGTATTTGTCTTGTATCACTGCGCCAACCCCACTCCTCTTCTGTTTAGTATAATGAACTCATTATAACCGGTGACTCTCTACATTATGCTTTCTTGAAAACCGTTTGTAGGGTATATGGGACTGGATGGGTGGGGATTTCTAATTTCTAAGGAAAAAGGGGAAAGTGAGTGAAGGGTGAAGGGAAGTCTTTCACACAAACGATGGGAATCTGGTCCAAACAAAAACAATGACGAGTACAACATCAGAGATAAAAGCTCAATCTGTAAAACGAGTCACAGACAGTTCAAACCGCTTTACAGAAGGGTGAAATGACAGGAAATAAACGAGACAGACAAGACAATAAATAAGGAAAGGGCTCAAAGTGCACAAACCAGAAAGTCTAAACTTATTAAACCAGAAGAAAACAAGTCTCAGTAGTTTTAAGATGCTTTTTGAAAACGTGCAAATCTGGATTCTACTTTGTGTGAAGCTGATACAAAGTCGAGCAGCAACAACAGCAAAAGCGCTGTCCTTCAAAAAGCCAGAAGTCCCTGTTCTGAAAAGCAGAGGATCCTCCGAGGAGAGAGAGGGCGAAACAACGCCTGACCTTCAGCCCTTGAATGTAGAAAATGAACTGATTACATTGATTAGGGATTATCCTTTTCTGAGTTTCTTAAAATATGTTAAGAAGCAAAAAGACAATAAGCAAACTGTGAATTAAAACTTTGGGGGACAAGCACAGGGTTTCTATGGACATGCTGGCAAATTATGAATGAAATGCCGTATTCATTGTAATCGCTTCATCAACCAATGGAAAGGTTGATGTGCTCACATTAATGGTATGTTTTACAAAAGGAAATGGAAAATGTAGTTAACTTAGCAATCTCAAAATTAGAGTAATGTGTGAACCAAGTAACGTGTTTGTTAAAAGCTTTGGCGTTGAGTCCTACAGGGTGGGAAAGCTATAGAATGATGCAAAAACATGACTTAAATTAAGATACAGTGAGGGGTTTCTCTTGTTATGAAGTGTCTGTACGGCAAGGCCGATATTGCGTGACACAGCAGGTCTACATTTTCGTGTGGCATGTTGAATTACGACATGGGGTCCACAGATGGATCAGTAATAGAAAACAGGAGGGAAACAGTAAAATACAGAAATCTGAGAAAAGTTGAATATGCTAAATAAGTGCACAAATACAGCCTCTCAATGACATGAGCGACACAGAAAAGGCTGTGATCCAGAAACTGGATTTCCACTCATGGTGCTCTTGCTGGCCGAGGAAGAGAAACAGCACTCCTCCTTTTTTTCTGTGAATTATGACGCGCTGCTACAATTAGTGCAAGCGTTTGCTATGCAGAATTTCCTGTTAAATGTTCTGTTTCATAACATATCATGATGCACTGAAACTAAAAAGAGGAACGAACACAAAGGATCAAAGGTAAATGAACAGTGTCTGTGTGCATGTGTTATATATGCATAGGCATGCATGCCTGCACTATCCACCACGTATTGGATGGTTGACTGCTCTGCCCTCAGGTCAATCCACTGGCTTTGTGTGTTGTGATCACGTGTGCAGAAGACTAATTCTGGAGTCAGCGCAGGCAAGGCTAGTCATCCACAACACGCACATCTAACAACTGTCTGACGTTTTTCTCTTGTCTTCTATAAAAGCTAAAGAGCATCACATTAACTTAGCAGATGGAGATGATATACTGTACCAAGAACATTCTAAAGGATAACATTTTCAAGTCTAAGTAAAAGAATAGAAGTAATATCAGCAAAATGGACTTCAAATATCAAAAGTAAAAGTATTCATTAATGCAGGAAATGGGCCCCTGTGACTGATATATTATCATTCATTGGTTATTGCTTTTGATGCATTAATGTGGCATAATTGTTCAAACCAGTAAGTCATGTAGCCGATCTATTCACCAGGTATGGATACAATGTCTGCTTTATACTACATTTGTAATTCTAAAACAGTTTGCAGATAACTACACACGGTTATCTACATTAGACACATTCAAAACTAAAACCCTGTGTGTGTTATTCGCTAAACACAGCCACTGAAATACCTACACTCAATTATCAATCCCCTGTACCCATAACCTGTAACCAATTAGATCACTTAGAAAGTAGAGGTTTAACACTATTAATAGGATTCAGGTTTGCTCTTTGGTGGAAGTATATTTAAAGTAAATGTTTAACAGGGACAGACTTACGACTCCCTTGTGTCCGTCTGGGTGACTGATGCCCAAGTCTGTGTTCTACTTTGGTCCCCATGTAGCACTGACTCAAACTCCCATCATTTCCCATGGAAAATACAGCTAAATAAGTTTAAACTATTTGATCTTGAAAATAGTTAACGAAATACGAAATAATCTAGAATGAAAAGGTCAAACTAGCTTTTCTGAACAGCATCTCTTTTTACAAATGTATTTGCTGAATGAAGAGTACTCAGTAGACCTCTGAGCTTTGATTATTTCATTACATAAACAAAACAAAAACAGGCTTATAATGACTAATGATAGGAACATTTATCTTATGGCTGTGCTTAAACCCTGGCGTACTTAACATGACAAAGGAGGGATGTCCAAGAATTTAGCCTTCAAAATACAACACAAAGACAGACCTTGTGAACAAAGACACTTTTCTATGGGGGTGTCCTGGTGGTTTAGTGGATTAGTGTATTTGTCTGGGGAACCAGTCTCACTCATACCATCACCCCATGCTTTCTCTTCAAGTCCATGTACAGAACAACATGGACATCAGCACTCGAATCTCACACGTACTCTATATCTTAACATAGACAAATGCAAAATGAATGTTCTTGCTCAGTCAATTAGAAGCACGGCATCTGTTCAAAGGGAAACAAGGACTTCTGAGTGATCAAGAGAACCAGAGGCCAAATGCTTTATTTCAATCGTGAGCTTCCTAGTAAGAAGGGAAATAATCAGTCAAACCAGCATGAAAAGGAGCAAAGCGTCACCGGGTTTCATGACGTGCGTCATTGTGTTTAAATGTTTTTACAGGATGGCACGTCATCTGTGTACCTTCCAGAGAACTACTTGGGACACCGATTCCTTGGGGATGTACATTTTCCAATCATGATCATTATGGTACTGCACAGGCTGAGACGGTTATGATTTTGGTGTTATTTTTCACTAAAGCAATCAGGAAGCCCTTCCTCTGGTCCTAAAATGATTTGCTAGGATGACACAACATTCCTTTCCCATGATCCAGCTGCATCTGTCCGACTGATGGACAGACTGACTGAGTGATGGACTTGCCCAAAGGTGTATTGACAAACAGACAAGCAGAGAATTCCTCTCATTATTTTAGGTTTATTTTAGTTTATCAACATTAGCTTCTGCAGTAGCTATGGGTTCAGTCCTCCATAAAATTTAAATTCACGAAGACTAAGACAATATCAGAAAGGAAGATGAGTGTACTCACTAATACTCGGCTTTAAGTGCATATGCAATTGATTCTCTAATACTGTTTGGTAACTTCTTCCTTTCTACGCCCCGTACACAACTGTATATGTTCCTCGCCAGATCTGGATCTTATTTTCAGGGCCTGGTGCAGTTAAAAAAGATCTCCATCTGACCAAGAACTATACTGGATTACAGTCAGTCAACATGTCAGAGATGTACTGGGAAGCTAAATCATTAAGTGCTTTAAAGACTATACTTGATTCTGCATTGCACTGTAAGCTGACCAAAAGGTTAAAGAAAAAGTTGTAAGTATCTTACTTCAAGTTAAGTCACAAGCTGAAATTGGTATGTTATTGCTGCATTCAATTAAATGAATATTAAATCCCTGATCACCAGAGATGTAAACTGTACTTGTTAAATCTAAGTTACAAAGCAGATGTTTGGGGGCACATTCTCTGACACTGACTAACATCTGTCCAGCATATAAGCTATTTTTCTCATGAAGAGTCTTCACTTAAAATGTGGTGGAACTTGGGACAGGGCAGCAGCTACTGTGAGACAAGAGTAACATAAAGCAGAGGCTAAACTGAAAGCATCCAGTAACATAAGATAGCAAAAGTGAGTAAGAGGATTTGTGACAAATAATACACGTTTTATTTCTGGGAAATGACTCCACTTCCCAGTTCTTAGACAATGGTGCAGCAGTTTCAGGTCACTTCAGGCCAGTAGGCTTACCTTCAGTCTCATTTACTGGTAAAGAGGGAGAACTCAGTATCCTGTGTGCTGATTCATGTGGCTGTAGAACTATGTTACGCCCTGTTTGATTCAGTATTATTAAGATGAGTTATGGGCCATGCAACTAACAATTAAGCAATTCACTTGACTCTGATGCTGATTATTTTCTTGCTTCAACGATCAATCGTTTTGTTTTTTAAATCCCCTGTATGATGTCCAGCAGCCCAAAGTGATATCGTCAAATATAATGCTTTGTCGGATCAATATTGAAAATTCAAAAGATATTGAGATTACTACAGGGCTGTACCGAATAGTTCGACACTTCATTCATAATGTCAACTTTACAATTACTATCATTATTAACAACTTACAGAATTATTGCATGCTCAGTCCTCGTCTCTATAACCGTCTCAGTCCTCAGTCCAAAAGTTAGAATTTATGGAAAATTAAGATATAAATCGATGTAATAATTTTCTAAATATTATCTTATAAAATATTCTGCTTTAATCTGTATTTGTCGGCGTATAACCTTTAAAAAAAATGTTCACTGTGGTCAAAAAACACCAAGGGAGGCACGCACCCTTATGAACGGGGCGGTCTAGCAGCAATTTAACAGCACCATATTAGAGCAGCTGCAGATTCAAATTCTCTGTTGGTTTATACAAGCGACATGTTCCACATTCTCAATTGTTTTCATATTGCCATTAGATGCATTTTTATTATAAAATAACTAAACTTTAAAAGATGCTTTAAAGACGCCACAGAAGAAATATTGGATTGTAATTTTCTCTCAGCAATCTTTACGAAGCTGAAAATAATTCTTATGAAACTTGACAAAACAAAATAAAAGCAGTTTACCACTGAAAAACAAATCAGATCATGTCAGAAAAAAGTATAATAGATTCAAAGTACTTCCCAATAATGGTCGCAACATCACAGATTGGTCGGGTTGGTGATTTGCAGGTCAAGATACATCTACATGTGTATTTAAAACTTTAAAGAGAAGTCTGTTACATATGCACACATTGACTTATATTCATTTAAATGCTTCAATGTAAGCAAGAGGTCATGTTTCAAACAAATACAGGCAAATATTGAATGAGACATGATGTCTTTCAGCCTGCAAATCAAAAACTGTGTTTCCTGGGATTTCTTTCTTTTACTGGAACTGTCCTCGATCATAAATACCTCTCACTGCTCACCTGGGTCAAATACAAAACAGGAAACTACAACTCCACAGTGTGTTAAGAAGAAACAGACACTTCATTCGTAAATGCTCGTAAAGAGGGAGCCACAGAGTGCCACAGACAGTTTTCTTATACTTGGAATTAATCTCCTGCTTCCTGTGTGTAATGGTGAGGAGAAACCAGTCACCATTTGTCTGTTGGGTTGTGCAAACAGAGGTGCCATGGCAACACCTCCTGTTTGTCCTTAGCAGAGGTTTAACTATTATTTCTTCAATGGGAGTTTGTTCTCTTATTACATGATTACTAATGCTAATATTGTGGCTTGAAAAAATGAAAAAATTAAATCTGTTCCACTACATCATTAGTAGGACTTCTGGTCGTAATGTATCAGAGACAAAAAAGACCTTTCTGAGTCAACAGCTGGCTCAGTGAAATATGCAAAAGCTTTGAAATGCCCCACAGAAGGACGATGAAGTGATTGAGCGATTCCATCAGAACAAGAAAAAGCAGCAGCTGAAATGTTATGCTCAAAAAGATTGCAGCAACATTTCCCTACATGAATCTGCAGCAGAAGCATCTTAAAATAGGTTAATAACCCGAGCTAGTCTAAACATGCACATGCTGAAGCAGTGCTTTTCTGACATATGAGCTTAAATCTCTGGAGCAAAGGGTACAACTTTAGCAACCGAGGACATAAAAAATCTAAATGTTAAAGGACATTTATCTCGTCATCATTGTCAAACGCTGATCTATTCCCACATCTAGTCTGAACACATCAGTGTGTCTACCATTACCCGGCATGGGAATGTTTAACCACACTAATGAAAGCATGAACCGCCGGAATTATAGCCCTAACCTTTGATTTATAAAAACAAGCATTCCATTAAGTTAAAACCATGCTGACAATCAAATATGTCCTCTGGCCTTTTCTAATCTGCGACCAAAAAAAAAAGGATGAAAACTCAGGAATCCGAGTAGACACAGCATTTATTAATAGAAATTAGGCCACTAACCTATTTAGGCGCTGAGGCATTATACATGCACATTTAGGTACAACGTCATTTGGCAGATGCTCTCATTTAGAAATTATTTACAGTCTAAACACAAAGCCGCACTGGCCGAAAGATGAGACGTAAAAGTTAATGATGATGATGGAACAGGGGCTGATGCACACTTAAAAGAGAGGAACTGAAATGAACTTATACCTGGGAGGAAGACAAAGATAACATGGGTGAAAATGGACAGAGAAAACTGGAAAAGTCATGGAAACATTCCTGTGCTGGCAAGTTACAGTGTGGCATCTCTTTTCCATTACATTCCCTGGTCTGCACAGAGTCGAGCTGCCACAGGGTCACAGTCCCTAACTTCTCTCTGTTGCTCTCATTGAACTCTGAGTGCTGGAACTACAACTCCATTAAACTTCTAACTTTCTATTTAGTAAAGCTAATTATTTTAGGAAGATGGACTTCATTGAGATCCTAAGAGATAACCATTGGTGGAAAGTAACTTTATTTTACATTCAGAAATATGTGATAAGTTTATCAAATGTATGGCTACGTGGGGCTCCTTGCCATGTTTCAGATGTCTATGAGTTGTTGGCAGTTCCATAAGAGACAGTTATCCAGAATTTCACCCCAAAAGAGAAAGAAAACTAACTCTTCTTTCTTACCCCCCATAAACAACCCCTCAGATGTATCTCGTGACCTTTTGGCGGGAACCCGTTCCCTGGGTTGGGAAATACTGGCCCAATTTACTGAACTTGATGTGAAATATAAACTAGCTCCACTTCAGCTGCAACTATCTAATAGTAATACTTTGATGAATAATAATAAATCAGTCACAGGAGACATTTTTCTGTACACCGAATCATTTTACTTTGAATATTTGAAGTACATTTTGCTGCTAACACTTCTGTAATGCAGGACTTTTATGATTTTTTTGAATGATTTTTGTGAATGTGAATGTACTTTTACTTAAGCAAAGGATCTGAATATTTCTTCCATCACTGTAGATACCACCATCAACTTAACCCTCACCATCCTGCCCTCAATCACCATCATCACCGGCCCAAGAATCACCATCTTCTTGATCCTTGTGATCCTCCCAGCAACCCGTACCATCTTGTTATCATTTTCATCATTCTCATCATTGCAATAATCACCATTATCAACATCAAACCCATTGCACAGCCACGGCGGCTAATTTCAACTTCAGCCAGTCATTTAGAAATCAAAAGCCCCCGACCACATAAACCACGGCAAGGTCACGAGTCCTCGCTACATTTTTCCGTAAGTAAAGTGTACTGCAAATAAAATGCTGCCAAACCACAAACTCTACAACACAGTGCTGAACCCCGCCCATGCGCAAGCAAGCACAAAACACTGTTATTCAAAGTCCTGCACTGGAAAGGAAAACAAATGGGTCACCAAAGTGAAAAGAAATTTGGTTTAAAACGCTGACATCGATTTAACATGTCATGAAATATAAGATGAAGACGATGAAGAGGATGAAGAGGTCAGGGACCGTTTTGTTTAATTGAAAATTCTTGCAGTTTGAAACAGATATAGACGATGAGGAAGTTTAGGGTTATTTTGCCAAGAACCGTGACTCAATAAACTCTATTTAAGCCACAGTTTTAGTGTGTTTTCGTCCTGACCAACTACAAGCTAGTTACAGGGAACACTGCTCCTCTCCATTGCCCTAAAGGGCTCCCTGTTGTAAAAACACTCAGATAGCAGCATGAATAGCTGTGAGTGCTTATAATTTGTTTATTTGCACTCAAACAATGTTTCCACAAATCAAGGTTTGGGTTTTAAACGTGAAAAAAGTCGTCACTTGAGAACCGATTTTGGTCCAAGATGATGTGAGGTAACTTTGCTCTGACAAGTAGCAAAGGGTGAAAATGACTAAATGGACCCAGCACCCAGGAAAACCTTCTGTGCAGAATAAAGGGGCTCTGATCTTTGTTATTATGACATAGGAATCCAGGTCACTGACAAAATATTTGGTTAAGCTCATCTCCTGTCCTAGCTGTGGTGTGAGAAACACTCTCTGACACACACATATATTAGCTAATTCATGTACACCAATGTACCATGAAAGGGCAGCTGCATTTGTGTAAATATGTCATCGGCTTTGTACAAACACAAGCACATGCATCTACAACGCACACAGAGGAGCAGTAATGGGAGTAATTACCCCCTGGTGCTCACATGGGCCTTGTGTACCTGTCTAATGATTCGAACATGCGGCACAGTACAGTACACCATCTGTGAACTTCTGCTTTCTTCAGTACAGTCCAGTACTTTCCACAGGAAACCCTTAGTCACAAGAGGTGAACCCACCCGACCAGAGGTGGATGTCTACAGAGCTCAACGTCTGCACACGTCCATGATACAAATCCAACGAAATATGCCACCAGGGCGATTTAGTTTTCAAAGATTAAAGAAATAAACATTCAGCATTACTTTTGTGCATGTTGAGAAGCGCATTAGCTACTGCAGTGCAGATCACATGACACCAGCTTCTCAAAATGTCTCAGTAAACTTGATGTTTGTTGTTGGACTATTTCAATAACCTGTCTGGTTGTTTTCCTGCTCTAATCCATTGTGATGGTGTCCCCTAAACATGGCAGCAGTTCCAGCCAGCAGCCCGACGTGTCTCCGGCTGAGCCAGAATACCCACAGTCCTCTTGGGGGGAGACACAACCTAGTTTTTCACACTAGGTTATTTCTTTCTTGACTCAAACATTAAAAGAGTCTGCACTCTTATTCTGCTGCTTATTTTCAAAGTTTTTTGCAGTTTTATCAAAACAAATTTAAAATCCTAAATTGGGGGACTTAAACTAATTATTCATTCTTTTCACTTAACAGTTGTACAACACAAAGACTTACTATTGTAGCTACTCTTTAATACAATCCACCTTGGAAGGGAATACGCTGTATAGCTGTTTATAGATGTGCTGGGTGTTCTATTACAACTGATCACATATGGAAATAAATTGTCAGACTAAGCAGGTGAGATGAGACAGATAATGCACCACTGTGCTTGTATCTCACGTGAGCAGCAAAATAAACAGCTGGAGGTTGATTCTCATCCTCGAGGCTGTATGTCCTCCATGAGGGCAGGAGTTAGTTTTAATTCGGGCCAGTGTATCGTAGAATTAGGTGGCATCCAGCGGTCCCTTTTAAAGACTGCAGTAATGTGAGCCGCAGAGTGAAACACTGTGGTAATTCACCTCGCTCAGAGGCCATCCTTATTATAATACAACTTTAGCAGCAACAGAAGCCAGACGGCGGCTAGTGTTACCGTGTTTTTGAATCTCACATTACCACCGTTTCACAAGCATGTGGGAGGACTGCAGTGGCCTTCAGGTAACTTGAAAATGCGAAAGGCTCTCACAAGAGACATGTTTAGTTTGTCGGTTCTTGGTTACTAAACATGGCGATGCAACATGAAGAGGCCCCGCTCTTATGAAGATATAAAGGGCTCATTCTAAGCTAAGGATTCTTAGTTTCAGGTGATTATACATTAATAAAAACATAATAATAAATATTATATTAAAATATTGCTTATAGATCCCTCGAAATCCCCACTGGCCCTTTAAATCATGGCACAAACTTCAGTATTATTTATGCATGAAAAATAAACACATTTTTGACAACGATGAATTTTTGCTCGGCGTTCGAAGAAAATAAGTGATGGCCCTGTATGATGAGACATTCAATGCATATTTTATAAAGCAATATTGTTGATGTATTAAGGGTTTAATCACGTGAACTTTTGGATAAAACTACTATATCCAGCACCCAGAGCTGCCTCTTTACATTGTTTGAATCTCTGACACAGCATCATTATCTAGTCTACTAAAACTGTCCTTCTTTCCCAACTCATTCCCTTCTTTGATGTCTATCCTCCAGTGATGGTTGGCTGTATGCTGCTTTAAGGACAATAACACCAAACAAGTGTTTAAAGGAGCACGGTGGTGCAGAGTTACTACCGTTTCCTATTTATCCACCACATGGCCTTGAGTCATGCAGTACGTTTTAGTTGGCAATGCTTCGAGATGTCTGGGGAAGTTATTAAAAATATATATATTTTTTGTACTTGAAGACACTTTAAATAATATGAAACATTTAAGTCATCTGTTCGCAATCTTTTTGGCTTGTGATTCTTTATACACAAGCATTCGTTACAACGTTGGAATTCAAATGAAGAGTGATGTTCACTTCTATTTCTAGTGCTTCACTAGAAATAAAGAAAACACATTATTATTTTAGCTATGTGCTGTCTCTGGTAGGCATTCCCAGTAATTATTATGTAGGAAGAGATAGGCTCTAGTGTTCAAAACATACACTGATGTGGTCTAACAATAAATCCTGCTCGTCAACAAAGCCATAATCTGTCCCTTCAATGTTATGATGTGTGTGGGATTTGTTTGAAGACATATCCTTTGGTTCCTCTGGTTGTGTCTCACAGACCAGACTGTTCACACTGTGGCTAAAAATAAAATAATGATAATAAACAAATTCATCTGAACATTTCCAGACTCTTTTGCATGGCTAGCTGCTCAACACTTGAGCGGCAATAACACAGCATGCAGCCTATTCAAAACATCACTCTGCTGAAACTGTTGCCCTGCGAAAAAAAACATCAAGTCTACTTGGATTTTGTCACCCAAACATGTGATATAACGTGCATACAACCACATTCCATCTGAGGATTACTATAATGATGAGAAACCCGTGAGAGGATTGCTTGATGTATGGGAAGTAGGAAGTAAGACAACACATATACTGAAAGGGAAGGAGTTAAGGGACTCTACAAAACTACAAGACTTAAACAACTTAGTGAAGAGTTTTTCTTTTTCATTAGAAACTTTACAATTCAGCTATTGGAGTCAGAGGTGAGTAAGAAGCTGAAAATGACAACCTCAAATCTGAAACCAGATAAAATACTGAAAGGACAGATTCAAGTGTGAGAGAGAATAAAGTGTGTGTGTGTCTGTGTGTGTGTGTGTGTGTGTGTGTGTGTGTGTGTGTGTGTGTGTGTGTGTGTGTGTGTGTGTGTGTGTGGTTGAGTGGGTCATCTGTGAGTCCTGACCTGTGAGCATGGTTGGCGGCGTGGAGTTTCCTGATGACTTCCTCGCTGAAGTCAAAATGAACCCTTGCTCTGGCACAAGGTGAACGCCGGTACATCGCCCTGACACACACGCGCACTCATGCACACACTACACGGCGCATACCATCACACACGCAACCACAAGCACAGAAACTAAATCGACTAGTACACACCCAGAGTGTTGGCAACACATTTCCACACACAGACCCAGAATTTAGTATTAACGTCACACACTACCATACACACGTGTCAAGTCAGCAGCATTAGTGATAACTACACAGTAGCATGCATACACACCTCTCATACACAAAACTCACAGACTTTATCACACAACTTCAAATGAAAACCATCAAATTAATCTATCGGTTACTACAAAACAAGCATCATCACACACGTTCAGCTCACATAAATAGCAATCCACCACACAGTACATGACTGTTCCATATAAAGCCTCTGTTTAAAAAGTTACTCAGCAGGTTATTCATCAGCATTGCCCTCCTTGGCACAAATAAAAGCAACAAACAGGTATCCAAACACCTTCTCCACACATTTGATCTCAAGTCACACACAGCAGCAACATAAGCAGTGGTCCATACGTCACATCACGGAGCTGTTTAAGCCCTTGTTCACACTCTCCACTCTCTCTGCGCTCTCTTTGCGGACTCTTCTCTTCGTCACAGGCTATACTTCCTCCACGGGGTGTGTGTGTGTGTGTGTGTGTGTGTGAGATTGTGTGTAGTATGTGTGTGTATGGAGATCTGTTCCCTTCAGCACGGCCCAGCAGAGCAAGGAGGAACACCCAAGTCCTGGACTGGAGTGGCTGGAGTGGAGTCATAATTCATCCATCACTCACAGCCTTGATAGCTATAATTAGCACGGTATATGGAAAATGTTAAGAAGCACACCAGCTACACACACACACACACACACACACGCACACACACACACACACACACACACACACACACACACACACACACACACACACACACACACACACACACACACACACACACACACACACACACACACACACACACACACACACACACACACAGTTACTCACAATATAAACCAACTATACTGTATATGTACCCCTGCTGTATTGTACAAACTATGATGATTTAAGAGAGTATATTATCGTAGTATTTCATAGTAATCATTTTCCACAGTAATTCATGATTTATGTTGCAGACAATGAAGGTCCGAGGACTGATTGTTAAAACTGTTCTTCAACTTTTCAACAATTTTATTTTGCAATTATCAAATGTATACACAGCTTTAATAAATGTCTTGTAAGCTCATGCAGGCTGCACAGAGTTGTATGCAAGACACAATAGTAAAAACACTTAACTGTAAGTTGCCTTATTTAGTCCACAGTTATTTCCACAGTAGTCATGAAAACCTGACTGACTGACGACTGATGGAGCTCTTAGTATGCATCCTTGTCATTTATTTGGAAATTATTCAGAAAGATGACATATAACCCATGCACGTAACCAAACATCTAATGGGAGGAGTCAGGTCACAGAGGTCAAAACTGAATAACTATTATGTTCCCACACTGCAGCACGTCCCTCTGCTCCACAATACACACAAAGATTAGAAATGGTAGAGGCGGAAGATGTGGTAGCCACAGGGCTATGTGTATCCTACACAACAATGGCAATGGCATTCCTCCTGAATGTGCTCCAGAGGGTTAACCAATGAAGAAGAAGATATAGAAAGAGCTCCTCTGCAGGCATCATCTGGTACACCAGTGGGAGCTGGTACAGATTGTTAAAACACTGACTTGCAATTGATCATGGCTGTGAATGTATGATCTTGGGTGCTGCTTAGAATCATGTTGTTCTCTTTCTGTTTTGTTTTTTGCAACCAGCAAATGTGTATCATTGTAGCAAAAATATACAGCCATGGATAATTTGTCGTTTAAAGATAAAAATCCCATATAAACCAAAAATGTTATTTGGAGACACAACTCTCTCTATTAGATCTAATTCTGTGGTGTTACAATTGGTGCCGCTGTAATTCATTGAAATTAATCAGATGAAAAATAAACTTTATTCTAACACACAGTGGCATTACAATGAACAAAACATTGGTGACATGACAGATACTACCACCTGTACTAATTATAGTGCTTAAGGAAGTATGTGTTATTGTCAAATCTGTTGATGAAACCAAAACACATGCCACCAGTGAAACTATTCACTCTTGGTCAGGGCACCTCTACTTACTGTAGTCTAACACCATTAAAGAGATCATTCTGTATTCTGGCCTGTTCAGTCCTCTTATGCTCGAACACTGTTGATGGATAAAACCAAAGACTGTATAAACTCCTTCTTATGCTTAAATGAGGCAGGACCCATCTATGAACATCAGAGGGCATAATTTCACTCCACAGAAAAGGAAAACTAGTTTTTCAGGCCTGCTTCCACAAGATGGCAGTGTGTAACTGCGTCATATAACTTCCAGTTAAAGCATGATACTCACATTTACAGGATGTGGCTGCTGTAAAGCAAGCCGAGGAGCAACTTGAGGTTCAGTGTCACGCTCAACGGACCCTTCGACGTACGGACAGGAGGGATCAAACTTTCAACCATTTGATTTAAGGATGACCCGCTATATCTCCTGAGCCACAGCCGCCCCAAATATGTAAACATAGTTCCTTTAAAGGTTGTCTCATATTGGATGAAAAGATGACAGTTGTAAGGAAGCCACAAAGTTAATGTGACAAGCCTGTTACCCCTATTAGTGAATTAGTGAATTAACAAGAGGAATCAATATGTGTAAACCTTTAACTATAAGTCTTCACTTCGACAAATTTCGATGCAATTACCTCCTTTTATGTAACTGGTTTTTGATTCATGTCGACATCATTTATCTTATTGTAAAACATTATTTTTGGGAGATCATGGATGAGCTGGAACTTGTAAATGTGCAACATCACTTTATCTGCAGCTTTAACAGGGTGAAGAGATAACCATAATTAAACATCGATCAGACATCCATTTGATGGCTTAAGAGCAGCCTGTCACATTGTCGCTGGCAGATGGCTGCTCTGGCTTGTCCTTGTGATTTAAATCGATATCACGCTGCAGATGAGACGACCGGAAAAAGACAAACTTTAGCACAATGTCTTTTGTCTCGGTCGACCAGAAAGAAAGACTGCAAATGGAATCTCAGATATATTTGACAGAACCTGACAGGCACAACATCACCTTTGACATGAAAGCTGTCTCTGTCGTACAAACACACACACAATCACATTAAATCAAGATCAAACAGCAGGCATGAACCCTGAAAGCTATCTAAATATATCTTCTAAAAATGTAATAAGAGGAGTAAGAGGGTCAGACTGACAGGAAGACAAGTTCACAAGAAAGAGTCTGACAATGTGAAAGATATGACGTGGTGTTAAGGACCGGGGAACAAAAGGATTCATACAAGAATCTCAATTTTCATCCTCTCTGATTCTGAATCAGATTTAGAAAGAAGCCACTTTAAAAAAAAAGACAAGAAAGAACAGTGAATTGCAAGTGCAGTGCAGTAAAGCTTCCAGCTATGATGACAAGTAGAAATATGATTCTAACCTGATCTTCAGTGTGACTATAAATATTGTCTTGTGATGTGTTGCATCGGTATCACTGCAGATACTGACCTCATGATGCGACGGGAGTATCGGACGGAGGTCACGATCCCCAATAAATACCGCTTCTTCATCAATGTTGATATTAAATGTACTGTCTCCACTATTACTTAGATTAATTTAGTCATTGTGGGCTGCAAGCTAAATATTAGGAATCTAAATAGGGAGAGAAAAAGTCAGTTCGGTACATCTTCACAACTCGTGTTTGACCTTAGTGACTCTCAGAAAACATGCAGCACCACGGTACAGAACTGGTTAACTTGGTACATCTATATATCCTGTATGAAGACGTTTCAACCTTGTTCCACATTTCAGTTCAGCCACTACATCCTTGTCCTGTCCACTGCTACAGCACCTTCATGAGAAGGGTATATATGGAAATCTATACAAAATAAATTAGTGAGAAACAAAAGCTGCATATTGGACGATGAGTGCGTATCGATGCTGAATTGTTCTACTATCCTTAAACAGTCACATACTTGAAGGATAATGGTGCACAAATATAATTTTCTTTCCTTTTCAATTTCTGCAGAGACACTAAAACAGCAATTGACACAACAGATTAGCACGGCTTTCTTCTTGCTTCCGGTCAAGTGTGGCAGGGCGTCCCTCAATTAAAACATGTATTTATGTAACCTTCCACTCAGTGAGGAGAGTTCTCCACAGATGCGAGTGTGATTTCATGTGGAGTGACACTTTGTAGTCTAGTGGAGCAGAGGGGGACCCTGTTTCGGAAGACTCTTCGGTCTTCCTGTCACTTTCATAGTGTTGGTGACGGTGATACATCATCCCAGTGATAAAATCACCCTGATATCCAGTGCAGGTGTATTTCTGTTATTGCAAAGTCAGATTTTGTCGATTTATGTTCACTTTAACATCATACAGGTGAGGCGATTATTGAGTTGCCACGGAAACGGTGAGCACAACAAACACACAGAGGTCTCTGGGGTCTGACTATAGCGTGAGGATCACAGCCAATCTTTGCACTTGACATATTACTCGTAGTTTCCAGTGGCCTCCATTCAAACTGACAGAAGAGAAAAGAAAGGGAGGAGATGAGGTCAAAAAGGAGATAATAAGCCCTTATCTACCAGCTGCCACATTCGATTTTCAGATTTCAGAGGGAGAGTTTGAGATCAACGGGTGTCTGTCCTGCTGGTCTCACCACAACCTAGCTGTCCCGATCTCCCCACCCTCTCGCTCTGTATAAATCTAATTCCCCTCTCTGAGAAAGAGGGCACTGCAGTCGGTCGCTCTGTGATTAACCTAATCCCCTGATCACGAGCAGAGCTCTTCTCAGTGCCAACACCACACCATGTTTGGCGTCAGCAGCACTCACGCTGTGATAACCAGGGGCACACTCTGAAAAAATAGTGTGGATTTAAAGCAGTGGAGAACAGAAAATCACTACTAAATATACCAGCAAAAGCCATGAAAGCTCACAAAGAGAGAGCAACAGTACAAGATATAGCTTGACTAAAAGAACAACACCGATGCTTGTGATAATGCCATCGGAGCTGAAGGAGTTTCAGGTGAGCCTGCATGATTTCGTCTGATTTTGCGTGGAATCTGACCCAGTGGCACCAATGACAGGCATTAAGAATTTTCTCGCTGATGGTCATGTCTACTGTTATAGGTCATATAGAGGCATCAGTATTCAATTTGAGACTCTTTCATAACCAGTCAAAGTAACAGTAATTTAAAGCAAAAATACTACAATGTGAAAAAAAGTTAGATACGTATTTTTACAAAATGCTGTAATTAACAGTTTTTGCTCTCGAGTATTTAGTAAAGTAACATAATTACACTTACAGTGAGTCATATGTAATGACTAATTAATTATGTTATAAGTAACTTGCCCATCACTGGTGGTGAAATAGTATTTTTTTATCTGGATAAGGATATATGTTTTTATATGTTATGTTTATGCTTGGTAGCAATGCCTAGATTTGATAATCCACCACCTCAAGTGACATTTTTGTCGGAACATGTAACATCTGGTTCTGCTCTGTCAAAGTATACACAACATTCACTCACACAAAAGGAGTTTACTCGCTTCCTCAATGGCCAACTCCATTATTCAGAGCAACTACGTATGTACTATAAAGGAAACCCTGCGCATACGTTACTGCTGCATTTTAAAGACACACAACCCATTACATCATCTGCCATCTGGGAGTGTGTGTGTGTGTGTCCATGGTGCCATTTGCTTTTACAATATCATTTTTCGAGAAGGTCCGGTTGATGACGTGCATGCATGTGTGTGTTGGGGTGAGGATATTTAATACTACGAACATGGTGGATGGTGTTAAGAGTCAGAGGTCTTGATCCTGACAAAGGAACAGGGATTCAGGTAACAAGGCCGACATGTGCCGAGTTTTCTCTCTCCGGCTCTTTCCTTCCTACTTCTGAACGCAGCACTTATTTTTACTGGTCCATCTCCGACTTACAGGATCCGTAGGAGTGTAATCCATAGAGTGGTTCAAAACAATGATTCATTTCAGGTTCATAGATCAAGTAGATTGAATGGGGGAATGTTCACCAGATCACTGAACTACCAGCTCTGCACACACTTCACCTGTTCAGAACATGCATGGGAGGTTCTTTTTTTAAAACCAGCACATACAGTAAACTAAGCTTGTGTTGTAGTGTTTGAACAAAAGTACATATTATATATATGCTGCTTCTAGCAACTTTGTACTTTAATAGGCCTACTACTAATCCTGCTTTAGGCTAGGTTTCTGTAAATGTACAGATATGCAGACAATAACAGTGGGTGCCACTGAAATCTTCTGAGAGGAAATGTATTTTCCTGTCGATGAAATATCGCATTTCACTGAGACAACCTGAGACGCACTTACTAGAGTTTAGGCCAGTTTATCAGAATATCCGGACAAACCGAATACACTTAGGGTCTGTTATTTGAATCCCCATTTGGCACTTTAAACCCATGTGTGGAGAGAAATTGATGTGATTAATGTACAGATGGACGTAAGTTAGCTGACATTGGTGGAAATGCCTGTGTAGCTGGTAATAAGAGAGACAGAGAGAAAGGAAAAAGAGAAAAATAGAAAAGGGGCAATTTTCACACCACGGCTCTCCTCTTATGCACCAAGGTGATTGTCTTGCAGTTAAAATTGTTATCAGCAATTTGCAGCAGCGATCTGCACACCTAGAGTGTCCACTACAAAGTGTCCCATAAGTCTAAGATGAACGACACACTGCTTCCTCACATAGCAAATATGTTCACATGCAAAAGTACACACACACACACACACACACACACAAAAAAAGTATGCACAGTAAACATAATGATCGGTAGGATTTAAGTTTCTATCAACAAAATGAGGAAATGTTGTTAATTAATGTATTTGGCATGTCGCAAAAATGTTGATGCTGATCATTTCGATAAAATGTTTATTGACATAGCACTTGGTTACGGTTAAGGAAAGATCATCTAGGTTTAGTAATTAGAAAACATTTAACCAAAACTTTTCTAAAACTTATCCAAATTGTTTGTGTTGCCTCAACCACAGACTTCAGGAACCCTGGTCTCTTGTGTCAAAGTGCTTTGCTTTGTGTGGCGACCACCTGACCACCTCCCTGCGACAGACCTGCTCTATATGAAAGTGTTCGAAAATAACGTCTGTTAGGATTTGACGCAATATAAATAAATACAATTTAATTTGATTGAACTGACTCCAGTGCAGTTCATAAATACATCCCTTCATTCAAAGAAAACGTTGCTTCTGACATAATCCAGGCAAAGGATTACGTTTGTCACCACAACTCGACAGGCAAAAACTATTTAGCGACATATAAACTTTATTTCTCAGAGACTCAAATTGCCTTAACATTTAACTAACACATCCACACTGTGAGGGCAACAGCAACAAAGCTGCACGCCCACTTTTTTACTTCACATTTTCACATACCAAACCCAGGAGTGACGACGGTAGCAAAAAGGGCTGATGGGAAAATCCAGACTGGATGTCATCGTCTTGGTTACTCTTGTTATAAAAAAATAAATTAGTTTTTTGTTTGTTTATTGTTCTCTGCAAGTCTCAACTCAATAACTTACTTGATTTGATTCACAGATTATGAAAGTGTAAGACGGTATTATTGAACCAATCTTCTCAAGAAGTAGCCGTCACGCAGACGCTGCATCCTGGAGTCCTGCTCTGGATCGTCTCAGGACAGTTTCAGGAATTCATCGGGATAACATCAGCACTGGGCACTTGAAAACTTGCTCTTGGCTTGCAAAAAAAAAAACAACTCCATGTTTATTCCAGTCGCCTCCCAGGTACTGCAAGTCAGCAGTTTCAGCAAATTGGATGACAAAAAAAAAAAAAAATCCTCATTCAGCCAAAACCTTTCTAAATCCTTGCAATTAAAAGGCCAGCATTTAAAAAGCAAGTCCAGACAAAATACTTCAATCAGACAAAAATGGACAGAAAAATGCCGATGTTCTTCCTTCATGAAAAGATTTATAATCCTCCGATCCAGTGTTGATCACAGCATCTGTTGCATGTCAGTTTTCCTCCAAGCGTCCAGAGCCGTGCTTCACGTCTCCGCCTGTCCCTGTCCTGCTGAAATTGATGCTGTTCCACTTTCTAGTCTCTGCCTCAGTTCAGGTCTGCTGGACCACGTACAGGTCACATTTCATGGATGTGATCTTTGGCCCGAGAAACCAAGGAATATATTTGCATGGGCCGAAACAACAATCTGACTTTCTTGGACACGTCTGTCACATTAAATTATTCCAGTTGAACTTTTTTTACTGAATATGATAAAGAAAGAATTTTTGAATTCCTCAGAACTTCTGCCTGGACTGTGCGTCCTACTTCATCCTTGACTCCAAATACAAGTCAAAGCAAGATTAACAACAACAACTTTAATCTAATCTGGAACAACAAAGATGGAAGAGTTGATAAAATAGTTCAGCCTTAATGTTGTGACAAGCTGCTGTAAGACATTTCTTATCTTTTTCCGTGAAAGCGCAAGCATACATCATACATTTTTAATAGTGGCAACTGTATAGGCCTTCACCTACTGTACACAACACTTCATCAGCAATTCAATTAAACATAAGATGCTTTCTTTTCATTAAAATAACAGCCCAGCAGTAAAGCAATCACCCTCTTTGGCAACAACATGCAAAAAGAATCGTATTCTTGTTGGTTTCCCTTCTTGTGTTACCCGAGCACTTCCTACATAGCACTCTCTGTGTCACAACAGACATGTCTGTCTCACTGTACGTGCCGATTGTACCTACATAGGGTCTGATTACAGAGAGTGGCGGCACACGGTACAAGCTGATAAGGACTGCAGCAACAACTCTAGCTCGCATCAAGACACACAATCCACCCGCTTTCGAAAGCAACACACATCGAGAGCTGCACGTTTCAAAAAGCCAACACTGCTGGATGATGTGACAGCTTGACACTTGAGACTGAATGTATCAAATAGCATTCAGCAAACTGCAGATGAATACAAAATCTGTTTTTACACTGGTGCCCACTTTACTTGTCCATTCAAAGTGCCTCTATAAAACAGCATGGGAAACTGCCTAGCAACAAGTGGGTTCGAAGGCTTGACTCATGGCTCTGTGTGGTCGGCCATTGTTTGCTTTGAAAGCTGGTACTTTTCCCTGCATGTTTGGTGAGCTCAGGAAATGATTCTTTGAAAGAATGTATGTAGAGTTAGCAGGAAAAGCTTTTTGTTTGACGAACTGACTGATGGATCAAGTACGATTTATATTAGACAATATAAATTGTATATTGTATTAATAAAAGTAATACAAAGGTGTTTTTTTTCTCATTGATCTCCCTTCCTCTGCATCAGATATCATTAATCATCTAATGCTCAACTGTCAGCCAAGCGTTCTTTTGAGAACGGGCAGTGTTTTGATTCTTAAACCCTCACAGTCTAAATAAACGAGAATGGCATTCAGTCCATTATTTGAATTGAAGTACATCTTGCTAACAACCTATGGCTCAAGTAAGCATCACAAAACTCCAACAAGCTTAACAAATTGGGAGTAACATGAAAGCTGAGAAAAGCCTGATGTCCAGGGTATCCTGGTAGTTCACCTGGTAAAGCGCAATGTACTAAGGCTGAGTCCCCACCACAGCAGCCCAGGTTCACAGCCTTTTGCTGCATCTCGTCCCGCCTCTTTTCTTGTCAACTGTCAGCTATAAGACAAGAAATGCCCAAAAAATAATCTTAAATAAAAGACGTATTTCTATTTGTGGACCGACAGATTTCACCCAGAACTGGGAAAACAAATGCTTAATCTTGACGACAGGTCGTTATATATCTGCTATCTCTCCTAATTCAAATGCTCCAAATAGCAACAGGACATTAACATCAAATCAACTGACTTCCAGTAATGTGAACAGGTTGCTGGTACTGCCAAACCAACTGAGAATCAACATGCAACACTGCAGCGCCGTGTAGCTTTTAGTCTCTTTAGCGTATTGTTTTGGTTTTACAGCCGACTCATCAACAAACAGCCGAAGGCTCAAGGAAACACATGACCGATGAAGAAATTCAATCGTGTTTCAGCTTAAACTGTACACACATGAGGCCTCATAGGTGTCTCAGCCTTGTTTTTCAGTCATACGTCTCACGTAAAACAGATATACTTCCATTGTAATTGACATAGCTGTTTACACAGGCTGCACATGGACGTTTTAAATCCGCCATTTTACATGTGTAACTACAATCATTGTGTGACAGGAAAGATTTGAAAGACAGGTAACAAACAGCAGTACTGTGCCTGAAGACATCCTGTGCAGACACTGACAGAGGACAGAGATCCATCTATCCATTTCTGACAGCTTTCACTATGACGCATGTGCAGTAAGACCCAGGAGTTGTTGGTGATCAAACCAAACCTGAAACGATTGGACTTTGACTATAGGACATATATGTATCCTTCTCATGCAGTCACTTTACTAGCAAACTGAAATTAAACCAGCCAATAGACCCCAAACATTTAAAAACCAAATACTGTATTTCTCTGCCCCTCTCTTTAGTTCAGCTAACGCATATGCACACACACACACACACACACACACACACACACACACACACACACACACACAAAATCACACACCATCTCACACACACACACACACACAGTCTCAAAGCCAGGCGATAACTCATCCTGAAACAAAGACAGACAATGACAGAAAATATTACTCATCCTGAATATTCTACAACCATACAGTATCCAGACAAAAACACACGGACTTAAAATACCCCTTAGCTGGGAAATTCTTAAAACACACGAACATGAGAGAGAAGAAAATACAGAGACAAAGGCACTGAGGTGAGAGACATTTCCATGGCAACCACATTCGTAAGCCTGACTCCACCAATGAGCTGCGACCTTATAGTAAGCCCAGGGATTCACAATACACCTGAGGCCATGATCGTGTTCTAGTAATAGTTTCCAGTAATAGTTTCCTGTTACTTTTTGCATTTGATTTCATTTTAACGTATTTCTCCGTATGTGCAGGTATATTTTGTTCCAAACGTATGAAGCATATTCTGTTTTACTCTCAAAAAGGAAGTAATATGATGATCAGTATGTGCCTCGTAACAATTCAACAACATTCATACACCTGGAACCATCCTGGTGCCTAGATCTGGTCAGCAATATGCATTCATAATTGTAGAATTTGAAGACTCAGGTATGACAAACATATCTATATATATATATATATATATATATATATATATATATATATATATATATATATATAGATAGTTAGATAGATAGATAGATACAGATATGTTTATATACATATATATATATTATTTTTAAATTCTACAATACATAAAAACATATATACTGTGTAAATATATATATATTTATATATAATATTCTTCATCAGAAAGGTTTAATTAAAAAACACCGAAAGCAGCTGGATGTGAATGAACGTGTGAATTTAAATCAAGCCATGTTTGAGAGTCTGAGTTGGCTGGCCATGTGAAAGGATTTAGTCATGTAGAAGACAAACCAGGCAGACTGTTGTGATAAGGGATTAGATGGCAGAGAGCTGTGGAAATGATTGTTGATATGAATGACTCATTGGCTGGATGGTGAGCAAAGCAGGAGAGAAAAGAGCAGAGGATAAATATGACAGGCCGCTCATTCCTTTTGTCTTTGTTAAGCCTGACATTGTCCAAGCTGGTGTCAACACTTGGCTGTTGCATACTAATGCTTTTTATTGATTCTGTATCAAATAACACGGCATGGTGCAATATAGACATCAATTCCCATCACAGAGACAGATTCAAGAAATTCTCTATTCACCAGCACATCATGTAATGGAGGTCAGGACTTCGGGTCACTATGAAGTGGCAGTATTTATTTCAATGAATGAACATGTTTTTTCTTTCTCTATTATATTAAATCCGTCATTTAGGCCATCTCCGTAAAAAAAGTGCATTAGGCTTGTGAAGGAAATTGAATGGAGGTCCTTTTTAATATTTGAGCAAAAGTAACTGCAGAGTAAATAAAGTGACCAGCAGTAGGTATTAATGAGTAAATTACCATTTAGGGTACTATTCATGAAGCGATAATCCCTTCGTATTACTGCTGTCCGGTCAAATAGAAAAATGCTGCCCAGCTTGCTGCCACCACCACCGCTGCGGCCGGTGCCAATGCACGTCACAGCCGTCATCGACCTCTGGGCTCCATTTCTTCATGGTTCTCCACAGGGGTCCGCATTGATCTCACTCTGCTCTCACTTTCGTTGTCTTTAATTTATGCTTTGCAGGGAGCGAAACCAAATATTTAGCCTCAACACCAAAACTAAATCTATACTCTCCTTCCTCCCCAATTAAAATACTCTTCATCTATATGTGAGATGGCTGAGTGCAATGCATTGAATGTGCAAAATACTAAAATAACGAATGAGTGAATCCAGTTAAAAGCTACTACAGTACCGTGTGTGGGCTTTCCTTTTTTTGCATCTATATGACCGGAGGTAGACTTGATAAAGATAAAGAAACTGTTTAATTGGAGAAGGTTTAGTTTTAACTACCTGTCAATGGGAATAAGTCTAAATATGTAATATAATGCTCTGTATTGTGTCTTGTAGCTCTAAACTGGAATCACAATGCGTCTCTGATGCATTATGTCCTTGACACATAAAACACACACTCATGTCCAACACAAAGGCCACCACTGACATCACCACAACTCATAACAATGTTCAATGTAATTATCACCAGGGCTCCGTATGGGTCGCTGTCTTACCTTACATGAGCATCATGTACGCGACAGCGTGACGCACATGGTTAGCAGCAAACATCGCTGCATGGTTGCCATGGCCAACAGTCACAATAGCTTCCTGTATCTCTGTCTCCTCTCTTTTTCTTCAAGTCATTTTTTTTTCTTCCCCCTTTTTCTCTTCTGTTGAAACGCGTCAACAATTCTCTTTCTTTTTCCAGCCGTCTGGTGAATAGTGTTTATCCCCACTTATAAACTGTTTTACATCCTCCATTTTTTATAAGTTATGCCATGCTATTGTCTCTTTTTATCATCTATAGTGTCAATTAGTGCATCTGTTTCTGTGTTCTGCCCCTTACCTGTGTCTATCTTTGTGTCTCAGAGATGAGCAGCGTATCATGTGATGGCTTCCAACCAGGGCGTTTGGCCTATTTTCGTCTTGTCTGAGCATGTCTCCCACAAATAACAACAGCTAAATGGGCCACTTGGGATATTGCTTCCTTCTCTTGAGTTCTTTCCTTGAGGTGTTTTTCATTCTGTCTGAATTGAATCAGCACTTAGTAGAACAATGATCTGAAACATCATGGCTTCTATACTTCTAATATAATTTTGGACCAGAGCCAAAGCTCTCTATCCTTATCCATCTATCAATTTTATACACCATCTTATCCTGTGTAAGGTCGCAGGGGGAATGCATTGGGCAAGAGGCAGGTCGCTTTCTTTTAAAGGGCTTATACACAAACAGCACATTCACACCTGCAGGCAATTTAGAGATCTGACAATCAGTTGGAGCCTCCTTTCCAGCACCGTGGTGTACACTTTCCCTAGAGGCTGAGCTGCGTGATGCCCTGATAATTTGAGCACACCCTCCAGTCCTCTTTTAAAAGTCAGGAACCACTGGGATAGTAGGACTTTATTTTATTAGCCAAGCCGGAATAATGACATCACAGACTTCAGCCTAAGTCTACTGTAGCAGTCTGTATATAATCATCCAGCTATGGTGCCTTGTTGCTACCGCAGAGCTTGGACCACCTCAGGAACTGCCATTAAAAGAAATGGGCAAAGCCTCAGTTGTAGCAGCATGTGACAGTCCGCTTCACAAACTCCTCCTTCATCTGCCTGACAATTTCTCTATTCAATGTCATCAGTTTCCCAATATCTGCTGAGAAGAGCTTGGGCATCAACTTCCCTCTCTCTTTCCCAAGTCCTTCTGCGTGGCCTCTCCAAACACACTTTCACACCCTTTTCACAAGTTTTTGTTTCCCCAAGAACAGAAGCTGCAGTCATTCAGGGCTCCTGAAATCTTTCTTCTCATTGAGGAAACCATTGGACTCCTTCAGCCTGACATCCTTCCGAGGTTTCCCAGGTTTCCACCACAACAAGCACCAGCCAGCTACAACTCCAAGCATTCACATCCCCAATTGAATAGAATTTCATGTTCCAAACCTCCTGCTGGACACAGAAAACGATCGTTTAAGCTTTAAAGGCAGATGTTCTGAGTTTGTCTTTAACGTCTCTCTGAAGGATCATCTTCCACCACGTGACAACCTACCTAATGTTTCAACACTGTGTTCCTTGCACAAAAGCCAATACCACTCTGGTTCGTCGTACTAATAATGTTTCACAGTGCCGAGGAAATGTTCACCATGGCGCTGTGTGAACAATAATATTAATGCAAACAAGATACGAGCACACATTATCCTACAAGAGTCTAGGCCAGAGAATCAAATTAGAAGCTGTGGGCTTTTGCTCGCCTGGAGGTTTCACATTATCCTGTGTCATGGACCAGTGACATCACTGGTGACACCAATGTAAAGGGATCTATGTGTGTTTGCGTACAACTCCTGTGTGCCGGGGGGGGGGGGGGGGGGGGGGGGGGGGGGGGGGGGGCTCCTCTTTCTATGCAACCATTGTGTAGCCCTGTCCCACAGAGCCTTAAGGGTATGACGGTAGAATCACATTCACACCCCCTGCAGGTGCACACACACAAACCGTACGGTCTGCAACCTGAGTCTAGGAATCAGATTCCAGCCTCTGTTCTCTACACACACACAAACACACACAGGGGCCTCCATCTCACATTAGGCCTGAGAAGCATTGACAGAGAGCCATATAATTCATATGACACCAGCACCACATGGGAGCAGACTAGAAGGAAACCTACGTCATACTGGTTTACAAGACAGGCCAGTCTTTTGGCAGCTTCGGCACACAGGAGAACAGACCTCTTTCTCTTCTTCCACCCCTCCTCTGCTCTGCTCGTCCTCCACCTCTCCATGCCCCGTACTCTTTCTGCACTCTCATCCACTCTTCTCTCTCTGTCACTCTATCATCTACCCTGTCCTCTCACCTTACCATCCAGGATTTCTCCTGCTGTATTATTTAATAGGAAAGAGTTCTTGATGTTTGCGCAACTTTTAAGTGACGCTACACCACAGGAAGAAAGAGCAATAGAAGAAGAAGCCTTCAACATGCGATCAAGAGAAGAATTTTACCGTGCCACCCTGTCTTACTGAAAATCACTTGCATGAATCATTGGCTCTAATCATGGTTTGCTCACAGTGCGGCACATCACAGGTGTCCCAACCATATGGCAAGTCGGCATTCACACCTAGTCATCGTCAAGAGGAGAGAGGATGAGCCCAATGAGACCAATGGTGGAGCAACTCTATGTAGGCGAGGATTGTATCACTTCTTTGCTGCCGCCTATAAATCTGTATACTTTGCAGAAGCATCCCGACAGCCTTCTGACAAAACCCAGCCTCAAAGACTTACAAAGCCCTACACAGCAAGGAATCAGTGGTCTGAAGGGATGAGAGAAGGGATGGGAAAAGAAAAGGGATGGGAGGGAGACAGAAAGCAATGAAAAAAAGGAGAGACGAAAGAGAATGAATGTTCAGAGCTGAAATGTCATAGTAAGCAGATGAAAAAAAAGGAAGCAAAAGAGCTCCCAATAAGCAAAAGGATCAAAAGGATTTGAAAAAAAGAACCATGCACTGTCTTCCGTAAAGCTCGTCCAGCTGAGTCACTCACTGCAGAGCAACAACAGAGCTGAGCCACCTCTGGTCTGCCCTGCATTCATTTCACAGCGCAGGCTCTGATAAATTATCAAACAAGCACAGTCACAGTCACTATAGCAGCTGTGAGGCTCGCACCAACACCGCTGACTAACAAGCCAAAATTCATACAGTAGCAGGCACATGCTAATGCGTCACACTGCATCAGCTTGTCGCAGAACTGACTGGGGCACATTTCTAAGCTTGTACATAAACTTTGAAAGGATTTATTTTGACAAAGTTTATTTTTAGGGCATCAACTTTCAATAATAAAACATTAATAGTAAGCCTAACCTTCTTCTCTGGAAAGCTACATCAAAAGGCTTTCAGTGGTATGCAACATAGAAATTCCTAGTGGTGCTGGTGGTGGTGATTATATTTTATAGCACATGGACTGCAGTAGAAGATTAAAAGATTCCTATCACTCGTAATCTACTTGTAACACACAGCATTCACACGCTAACAGATACAAAGCTATGAGGCATAACAGACACAAATAATTTGTGACTTTCACTCATCATTTAATGACGCCATGGGCTCTAATGAATTAATTGACATGTGCAGCCACTCAGTGACTGTACGGTACCGACAACAGCACTTGACATAACAGCTGCATAACGAGGCTGAATGTATGCACTTACTGTCCTTTAAAATAGTGGACAGTGGGGTAGACGGTGTAATGTAATTCTCAGACCAGTGTTGTGCCATGATGCAGCAGACTCCATCAGACAAAAAGCAATTTAAATGGCTGTGACTGTGCAAGTGCTCTTTTCTCTGTAGCCTCTGAGCTTTAATGAGCCACGGAGATAACCTAGTGCTAGATTAACGGCCCAAACCGCCAAACTCCTGCCAAGGGACTCGCAGTGTGTAAGACAATAAACACTCCACATTAATACCCACATAACTACAGTGATACTGCCTACTATGCCTAAACACTACAAATCAAGCCCTCTTCACGCTTGGTTTGTTCCACTTGAGCAAAGGGAAGAGGCACAACCAGTAAAGAGAATTGCATGAGTGCTTTTAATGCAGATCAGCAGGGACCAAAAACATGCATTGTCACTCTAGAACAGCTTTCACATCTTAAAAAGTCTTGTTTTGTGTTTAAATTGCTTTCAGTGTCTCGCGATGATACATTTGGAGTAAGTGACAAAAGTGGATGTATTAAAAAAAAGATGCGACTAATGTACCAAGGTTGGGAAGCTGAAAACTATTTATCCAAGTGGCAGGGGCACTCTGTCACTCTCTCACCGTCACCTGTGTCCACGACGTCAGGGGTAAAGGGAAAAGGGACGTTAGGTCGAAAATGGTCTTCATCTGCTGCAGGGGTGTTTGATTTGATTCATCTAAATGTGGACCTCTAAAAGGCTAGCTTTCACAAGCCCAAAAAGAAAAGGTCCACCAGCACTCAATTGGATTTAACAGCAAGAAATTTAATAACAGCCATAATATCAGGAAGGTGGCTTGTTGGGGTTAAACTGGAGTAAATCAGAGCTATTAGCCTGTTAGAGAACATCACCTGGGCCAAAATGAGGCAAAATAAATGTCAATTCTGTGTTGTGAGTTCTATTTAATGAAATAAAACTGACAAAAAGAAGAAGAATGTGTAAAGGTAGATGAGAGTGGAGGAAGAAAATCATAGAAAAGAGCATTGACATGATACTGCTAGGGCTATGCCACAGCCATACCTTTGAAACATTTTGGTGGCATCTCGGCACGCCGAACTGCCACCTCTGTCAAATACGTTGAGCTTGACTTCACACACCACAGACTGTATGGGTTGTAGCTTCTGCTGTAGCGGGCCAATTACATATCATTAAATTGAAGAACGCTTGCAGTGATTGACTGCTAGGATAACCATACAGATTGGTTGATCGATACCCAGTCCTAACTGCAAACCTTCGTACTGTACATGTGCATATAAGATCATTTGGGCTTTTTGCAACTTGGGTTTCATTTTCTCAGTTTTTGCCATCATTCCTGACAGTAATAATGGTTTGAGTGCAATAATACAAGCAGAGGCATTTGTGGAAAAGGCCTTATCACTGTGTGTATAATTGCCTTCTCTGTTTTCACTTTCAGACATCAGGTGGTTGCCGTCTGACCTCTTGTTTCTTTCCCCTTCTGGCTTCGTTCTAGCGATGTTGCTGTGTTACAAGGTCTTAGCAATTACTTTGATGAGTAAAATGTTAGCAGAACCAATATAAAGGAGGAACTACAAAAATAAGACCCAAGATGTAGTAATTGTCCTAATAAATATATGAGTGTATGATCATCATTTAAAAATAAAAACATCTGATCTTGTGAGAACAATATTAGGAAATGTAATGGCAGGTAGGATTAATTTAAGTAAAAGCCTATTTATGAACAGCATATCATGCCAACCATGTCTTCGTGTGACGTCATATCAAGAACACATCGCATGAGTCACTGCTACTGCATGTGGTTGTCAGGCTTCTTTTTGCACGTGAAAATCGGACAAGACAGTATCTTGGTCTAGAAATGTTCCACGCTGGTGTTGGAGCATAAGAAGTATGGACACCAGCAAAGGCGGTCTAACTGTCTGCCAGCTCAACTGTTTACCAGATCCAAGTACATGTCACTATTTTAAGCAGGATGATTTCAGCACTAACCTCGACTGAAAAACCAGAGCTAGAGGACAAACGAATGCACTACTGTCTGCTGCTGCCCCCAAATCCAGCACCCGGTCTGGTTGAGTGGTTTGTGATGACAGATGGAGTCAGAGAGAGAGAGAGAGAGAGAGAGAGAGAGAGAGAGAGAGAGAGGGAGAGAGAGGGAGAGAGGGAGAGGGAGAGGGAGAGGGGGAGAGGGAGAGGGAGAGGGAGAGAGAGAGAGAGGCACATAACCCCTCTGGGACATATTTAGGTGATCAAAATGACAACAGTAAACAAGTCTGTAATTAAAAGCTCATCTCTTTTTGTCTCCCTGGTGGCAGGAAGTGGATTGCTTTCTCCACAAGTCAGGATGATTTACTCCAAGAGCTACAAAGCCACTAACATTTCCAGCTATTCATAGCAGATGAGAGGAAGTCTACATCAACCGCTGTTCTAAATTTGTCTGCTGCGCCTCAGATCAATTCCTGCGAGATTCTCAGCTGCTGATTAGCGATTGTCTTCTGATTTGGGCTACAGTGTCACAAGTTGAGTTTGAACTTCATGAGGAAGTGAGTTTGATTAGAAACCCTTCAACTGTGGCAAAATGACAACGGGGATAATTCAATTATCGCTGTGGTTGGCATCATCACCGTCATCACCCTCACCACCATGACCCTCTTCAATGACCTCAAATTATTAACCCTCATTACACCAATTAAGGCTGTTCATAGTCAATGGCATATATCATTTGCGGCCTCTCCGGTTTCATCACCCTCAACAATCGCTGCATGTTGATGAGCAAGAGGTGCGACAAGAGTCAGTGAGATAAATGTGTTTGTGGGAACCAACCAGTGTGTGTCCGTGTGTGTGTGCGCTACTGTGTTCCAGAGGGGTCTGTTGTTTTCGCTCTCCGCCTGGACTCCTCACAAGGAGCACCACAAGGACGTTGGCAGATGGCGAGTGTTGGCAGGGGCTCGTTACCCAGTTGCCGTACACCGACCGCCAGCAGGCAGAGCAGCCCACAGCCACAGGGAGGCTTTTTAGGCCACACACACTTGACACAAGGTGCTGGCAGACAGTTCAACCTTAAACGCACTGCAGGAATCACTTATAGATACATGCAGGCACACACTAGTTACTACACACGTAGACACGTAGCCCAGATTGTGAGGTAGCCACGAGTCGCTGTGTTATAATTCATTTTGGGTCTTGTGTGACTTTTCTAGGCCAGTGGTTGTAAAAGTGATCCCCCAGGGGTGAATGAGAGAGAGAGAGGGGTTCTCCAACAAAATGAGGAACACTCTACTTAATATAAGTCAATTCTTAAGAATATCTCAAGTAATAGTGATCATTGTCTGTCCGGGTCATATTTTTTTCGATTTTCTTCTTCTGCTATTTTATTGCTTTCTTACACTTGTATGTTTTTTTCATGAATACTTCATTTTTCCTGTCATGATTTCAATGTGCATGCAGCAACAGCCCTTAGGTAGCCAACCCGAAACAGACAGGTTACCGCGAGGCAAAGTATCATGGGAGTAAAGAATTAATTCTAAAATTTAGAATTATCTTAGTTAGAGAAAATCTTAGTTTTCCATGTATATGAAAGCACCCAAAGTGAACACTGTAAGGACTATTTAATAACTATAAGCAAATGATTTGCATTTGCATAGGAATGGTTCGGTCCCAAGTTTTTTAATCCATGTAAGCGGTTTATCACTGTAACCGTGATCATCATAGGCGGTTTCCACTAATCCACAAGCCAAAAACAAATCTACCCATCAAATGGGACATCATGTCCTCTTATAGGATTGTTTTGAGGTCTGCAGCCTGAAATAGAAATGTTTGAGCAAGGTACCTCAAATCATGAGTCTTTTTTATGTAAAACCTTTAAAATCCCAATTCATTCAGGTGCACTTGATATGTTTGAGAAAAACAGAAAATAATTCCTTAGACTTGTTTCAGATTGTACTTAAAATGGCCCATTCTGATGTCCAGTCAATCATCTTGTTGCTTTGGAAACAGTAACTAGGGCCCTTTTGTTTGGACATGAGGAAGAAGGACCAAGAGCCAATTCAATTTCCTGATGATCAAAGAGTCAGAGGATTGCTACTGAGGGGAAGGTGGAAGGAAATTGTGTGTGTGTGTGTGTGTGTGTGTGTGTGTGTGTGTGTGTGTGTGTGTGTGTGTGTGTGTGTGTGTGTGTGTGTGTGTGTGTGTGTGTGTGTGTGTGTATGCAGCTTTAACAAGAAAATGAATACCTTAGCGAGACGTATTTGGATTCCAATTAATTTTCGATTAGCTTCCTGGATTTGTATCAGCAAGTTTGTAAATCCATTTTCTTGTTGCTTGACACTCCACTTCACCAGCATGTTTGTTGTTCATGTTAATGTCGTTAACGCGTGACCAAAATAGTCACACGTGCGATGGAAGTTCCTGCGAAGTGCGCACATAATAAGTAAGGCGAAACTCTGCCTTTCAACTGAGTACATTCACACTAAGTGATTTACAAAGGTGTAACACACACACACACACAGCAAACTGAGAGAAATGATTCAGATGATTGAGTGAATGTAGCCTGACTGAGAGAAAATACTAGAGTTCTAGCAGCCGGGGGTTTGAAAAGATGAATACTGCACTGTGGAGGTTTGGTGGAATTTGGTGGACTTGTTGCTAAAACTCTGAAGCGTTCTCACTTCAATTTTAAACGACTCAGCTACAGGGCAGCCACGGGCTAGCGCAGCTTTAGTGTAGTAGTTACGTCTGCAGACTGAGTTAAGGTGATTTTCTTAAGAAAAGATTAGGGTAGATACATCATTATCATGTTAATTCCAAGCTCAGTTGATTTAAATGGTTTTGTAGATGACGGAAAATTGACTCGGAGTGACCCTCACTGACTGTTTAATGCGATACAAGTTGTTCAAGTTGATGCCATTTGAGGGAAGGACAATTGTTAGCCTTGTCTGCAAAGATATTGTACCAATCCAATTACAATACAGACAGAACAATTCGTTAACTTAAATTACTTCTTTATAACAATTTTGCTCATATAAGTTTACAAGTAAAAACAAATAACCTGTCTTTACAAACAGTATAAAACCTCCGATATAAAAACATAACACCCACTGCTGGGAAGGGTACACACCTAAGCCATGAAACACTATACCTGCCAACCTGTTATCACGACACATTACCTACTAACCCTCCGTCCATCTCACCCCCATCACCCCACATACACACACACACACATACACACACACACTCAGGCTAAACCCCACGGTTCCTGCTCAGGTTGTTACCATGGGGACCGAGCAGTAGCAGTCTCCGTGGACAGAATAAAATAAAAGAGGGTCCCGCTCTCTGCATTTCACCGTTGTGAAGGCGTGCGCACACACACACACACACACACACACACACACACACATTCATCCACATCTGTCGCCCTGACAAACACAATAACACTCACAGAGCTGACACACACAACGATGCTGTTCAGTGATTATTCCCTCAGGGGCAAGACAGTTCACCAGGATGACTGTGAACAGTGTGGAAACCATCCGTCTCCTCAACTTCATCCCATTTTTGCCTCCTTGGTGATCACACATCACCGCCTGGCCACTTACATGTCACCTGTCACGCAGAGAGACAGTGGACAACAGGGGGGGGAGAGGGGGAGTGTGTGTGCGTTCATGTTTGCAGGAGGAGAAAGAAAATGGTCCCTCACAAAATATTTTATGTTTCTGTTATGGAAAATTTACTTCAATTTATGGCATTATGCGCCACACCAAATCCCGGAGGACAAACACGCAGTTACAAGGTGGTTAGTGTTTGAACAGTGTATAAGCCCTGTGTGTCGCAACTAAGGCTCCATACAAGACCATTGACGACCAGCCATGTCTGATTTTATGCCTCATTACCCTTGCGCGTACACACACACACACACACACGCACATACACACGCACACACACACACACACACGCGCTGCTTGATGTGTGTTCAAATGTGCTGGCAGATACATACAGATGAGGAGGAAAGCCTGTTCAGGACACACAGATCTCCTGATACAAATTCTGATACAAAATTAATAATCTGATACCAGATTACGTTAAAGCGCTGCTGTTAAGTGATGCTTTGTGATGGTTTTCTTCAAACTAACCAAGTAGTTTTGTTGCTTAAAACTTACATTAGTCGTGCTGAGCGTCACATGTGCACAAATCAAATGATTCAATTTTCATGACTATTTCACAAACTGCTGGGAGATTGAGTTTGTTTATTTTCTTAAGAATGAAATCTCCTGAACTTATGGGATAAAGGAATAGGTAATAGTAAGCATGCAGACATGTGTCCTGTTAAGCAGAATAAAATCTGGCAAACCAGTAAACACTCTGGAACATCTCACCTATTAATTTGGGCAGAATAAAACACCGGGAGGCTGCTTTGTCAAACACACACACACGCCATACAGTGACACAAGTAATTAGGGAACATTATGGACAAAGTATTTGCATATGCTAAACACACACAAACCATTAATTATATTAAATTATACACAAAGGTGTGCGCACATGCTTGTGTTTACATAACGTAGCAGCGCGCACACCTCTCGCGGTGGTAATGCTGCACCCCCATGACTTTACAACAACCAAATCCCAGCAACATCCTGCGTCACTGCTGACAGAGGATGCAAATTCTCCTAACATTACACAAAAACACATGCAAAGAGAGATACAGAGAGAGAAAAACACAGGGAGCCCAAACAACCCCAAAATAACTGGTAACTACTAAAATAAAACCCACCAGGGGGGATCATATATTTCATTCACACATGTCAATTGGGCTCTTTCCTGTGAGGATCCAGATAAATAGTGCTCTACTACACACACACACTAGCAGGTCTGAGAGGAGAAAAAAAGTGTTTTCATTCTGTGCTTGCTTAGTTAGCCTTTCCAGCCCGTTATCACCACTCAGCTTGCCTTGCTTCCAGCTTGTTGCCAGGGCACGGCCACCGTGCACAGCCATTAACACCTTTTATAAAGCAGCAGACTCTAAATGACTCTGCAGTGTCCTACACACAACCTTGCATGTCCTTTCTGTTAATTTTACAGGTTAGCTTCTACAAACAGGTTTAATTAGTTTGACCTGATAACGGTCTGGTCTATTTATTCATGTATTTACTCAACTAAGTTTCCCACAAGATGACATTGTATCACACTGTTCATGAATAAAAAGATGTACTGTCTCTGGGCCAAAAACTGTAAAGAGACATGAGGAGGTTTATTTGGTGGTTCAAGATGCCCCAAAATAGAAGTGCTAAAATGGAAGAAAGAGTCAAGGAAAAACAACTACTAGGCTAAAAGAGACAATAATGTAGACCTACAGGGAGGGTAAATATAATAAGAGTTCAAGTACACACACCTCTCTAGTGACCTCGAAAAGAATTAGTCATTTGCAAGGCAAATTAAAGGAAAGCAAGCTGATGTCTGATGTATATATAGATTGCACGCTCCAGTTCTTCAGTGAGAGCACAAATGCATGAATTTTGGCAATGAGCAAAATTAAAGAAAAATTTAAGGACTGGAGAAGGTCTTTTAGGGGTTCAGATTCAGGACTAGATCAACACACTAAAGACACGATTTTAGCAAATCTATTACTCAGGGATTGCCTCCACACAGCTCTCAACATGGTAATGGCTGAGCCAGCAGCTAGCAGCGGTGTTAGCGGTTCTAGCAGCAGTGTTAGCGGTGCTAACAGTGTAAACAATGGCAATGGAACACTGTCTGTCGGGCCAGCGTTGTCAGCGGTATCCATATGTGAGCAATGCATAGCTGCAGCCATTAGCTAGCCATGGGGCAACCACACTGGGACTCACATGCACTAAACATGCACGCACAGCCGGACTGGCGACGTAAACACTGCAGAGAAGCTCGGATTACAACACACAATGAGAGGGAAAGCGACTTCATTCTCTGCTCAGGACAACATTGCTTTAATATATCTTTACATCACAAATAGTTGTTTGCTGCTATGTTAATGC
The DNA here is from genome assembly GCF_910591455.1 of Pholis gunnellus. Lineage (NCBI taxonomy): Eukaryota > Metazoa > Chordata > Actinopteri > Perciformes > Pholidae > Pholis > Pholis gunnellus. The sequence continues at coordinate 15,548,276 of NC_136530.1, read as the reverse complement.
TCTGAATGTCATATAAAGAACCTTTAAACACCTATAAACTAGGGACTGACCACATAATCTTACTTCTGCTACCATTATAAATTAATGAACTAAGCAATTTAAATATCCAATAGCACATAGACCGTCTCATGTTTTTTTTCTTAATAAAGCAAAAACATACACTGTTTGCTGGTTCCAATTTGTTACTGTAAAACAATTTATTTACCGACTAAACGGTTATACTGACTGAAAATGTAGTTCAACTTTGCATCTGATGGTTTTGGGTTAATTGTTTTGGACTGCTTATGTCTTGTCATATTGGCAACAAATCCAGACATCAACGTACTGTTATTCATCTAGATTTCATGCATCAGTGAAATGTGACAATACTAAGAAACGGCCTGTAATTTTACATTAACCAGTAATAAGTCCACCCTTCATGTAACAGAGGTTAGCCAAACATTTGTAGTGAAAACAGTTAGATGGACTATTGATGGAATTTCCGTAACTAAAAGAGAGGGAAGGTCACATCATCATGACTGTCATCACAGAGACACCACAATTCTTCATCTTATCTGCAGAATTATCTGAATAATTCCTCTCGCAGCAAGAGCAAGTGATATAAACTGTGGGGTTTGATGGTGTCGTGGCGGCTCATATGACTCAGGCACATACTGTGTACCCGCCAATCTGGCATGTCACATGTCATTACGCCTCCCTCCCATCTTTCCTGTCCGTCTTTGCTAACAACTACCAGAGACAGCAGAGACACAGAGAGAAAAACAAGTGCAATGTAGGTAGGCACGACAGCAGGCTTCTTCATTCTTGGGGCATAGCACTCACTGTGAGACAGACAAGCACGAACAGAAGAGTGGAGGAGCAGGAAATACATAAGCTGCCGCCACCCAGTCCCTTCTGGCCACTGTCAATTCTATATCCCTCTATTGATTTCAATTAAGATAACTGTTATTAAGCAGCATGCACGACATGAAGTCGATAAACCGGTCGAGCAAATGTAGTGCACTGATGGATTGGAGTGGAAAGCGCTATATTGAAGGGAGCCCATTGTTGCTTAGAGGGCCGGAGGTGGAAATGGGAGGAAATAGAGTGAGAAAGAGTGATTGGATGAAATATCCTCTGAGCTCCACCACAAAGTAGCAGCAGGTAATTTGTGTTGAGATTGACAATCCGTTTCATAAACTCGCTAGCAGTCTGAGTGAAGTCTAAAGCCGTGTTCACACCAAAAGCGTTTCACGCGTTTGACACGGCGCGATTACATACAAAGTCTATGTACAGACGCGTTTGGGGCGTTTGGCGCGTTTGGCGCGTTTGGGGCGTCGCGTTTGGCGCGTCAAAACGCCGAAACGCCGAAACGCCCCAAACGCTGAAGTTGAAATATTTGAACTTCTGCGAAAAAATCGCGTGACGCTCCAGCGCGATAGCCAATCAGCGTTGAGTTGCTCTCTCCGTCATCAGTGAAGTCCTGCCGTTGCTAAATCAGAAAATAAATGCTGTAGCCGCTATGTTCACCCAGAGCTCTACGATACCTCATATCAGTAGAGACCGGACCAAACTATTTGTAGACATGTTTGTGTGTAAACCATATGGTACAAACAATGAATAGACGCTGCCGTATTTACGTCTATATGACGTTATCGTAATGTTAGCATAGCCTAGCACCGATCGATCCGAGCTTCATTGATAAAACAAGTACAAATCGGCATCATTACGTAGTTATTTCGGAGTCCCTTTTTGTCGGTTTATTGCCGTTAAATCACAGCCAAGTCAGTTTATAGTGTGTTCATACAGCTGTAGTAAACAGCCGACGTGTGGCTCGCTAGACACAGTGAGCTCGATGAAATCCACGGAGCTCCTCCGGACTATGTTATGAACCAGACATGACGGCGTTTAGTTCCCCGTGATATCTGGGACTTCCACAACACGTACTGAGCAGAAATAGAGGCTATTTTTCTACGGTTGATGGAGGACAGTTGAACAGCTTTCAGGCCGATAAGCCACGCCCCCTTTTTGGCGCGTCCAGCGCGTTGGACGCGATGGACGCGAATGAACACAAATAGTCCCCGGCGATGCCGGCGTTGCGTTTGGCGCGTTTGGCGCGATTCGTGACGCGTGAAACGCTTTTGGTGTGAACGCACCTTAAGTGTCAAGTGAAAGAAGAGACAAGGGGATTTTCCCTTAAATCCTGCTTATTTAATCTCCCAAATGATTTGTCTTTTATGCCTCTGTTTTTTTTATACATCACTGCTGTGTTTCATATATATATATATATATATCGTTGTGGGTTTATATAAAATAAAGGAATCAAAGCACCTTTTAAGTTTCAGAAAGTTTATTTTTGTCTGCTAAACTCCGTAACTGTCGAGCTAAAAGCAGATCTCATCTTCTTAATAATAACAACAAATAAAGTTTTCACTTTATAAAAGCAATATGCTCAGTATGGATTCTTCCTTGTGCCCATTATGTGTGTTTGTGCCGGCGATTAGACATATTTTTGTGGCGACATGAATAATGGATGCATCATGCATCAGAGAGGAAAATAAAAGCCCATGTTTCCTTTGAATTAGTGATGACTACAATGCAGACTCCACTCTGCTGTGTGTGACACATGAACAGCAGAGGAATAAGGAAGGAGTTGACTGCAATAAAATATCAGGGTGAGAAGAAAAAGGGAGCTTTGTGCATAACAGGCAGGAGGAGAGGTGTAGTGCAGAAAGCAGAGCCAAAGAAGAATGAAAGTATTTCATTATCCCATGTGGCAGGTAAATACATGGGTATTTTTGCCTCTAGAGCTGAACTTTTCTGAAGCTGAGGCGGATTTGTGCTTCATTTGAAAAGGATAAAAAAATGTCTTCTACATAGTATTCACGTAGACATTTCAAAGGTTTTGTGAGGCTATACAGTTTATTGCTGATCACAGTAGAGCTGCAAATGATAAGAGTACTCATCAGTCTTTTCATTAACTTGCTGGCGACGAGGACCTAAATTAATTTGTGTCTTATAATATCTCTCTGAAGGCTGAAGAATATTAGGCCACCCAAAATGACAAAAACAAGATCTTCAGAGATGAGTTTAAAACTAAACAGGAAGCTTTTTTTCACGTTGGTGTTCTATTCCGTGCATTATTGAGACAATGTGTTTCATGTGTGTGGATGTAAGAGTGTTTACGTTAATTTCTATCATCACCTGCCCTGTAGTCTGAACAGCAGTTCATGGCTCCCCTGTGGTTCTGTACAACTGACCTTCAAATGCCAAGCTCATTGGCTGAGAGCTCAGTGCCTTCTGGAATAATCTGAAAGGTTACATATGAAAGTGGAAACAAATGTAGGAGGGCTCCTGTAAGACTTGCAGTCAACGAGCTGATGGGGACCCAAACAAAGCAAGACTGAGAAAAGGAAAAACATATATACAGTTGCACAGAGACAAGAGAGTAGTGCAGAGAGTCCTGCAAAAGTTCCTCGAGAGAATATTTTGAATAAAGTATGATCAAACTCCAGTGCAGCAGACAATACACAGGGAGACAACTGGACCTCGTTGTTACTTTTTGACTTTCACAGTTTTCTACTCTGCACACAAAAAGTAAATAAAATACATTCATGCCAACATGTATCTCATGTATCACATTTCATGTATCACTCATGTATCACATTTCATGTATCACTCATGTATCACATTTCACAGACTCTCTTTGAGGGTAGCCTCACTACATTAGGTTTAATTAGAAGTGCATGGATTAGTTTTAAGGTTGATACACATAGAAAAGAAGGTACACACTTGGACAGTATAGAGTACTGGCAGCACAGAATGATCCCATTGTTTAAAAAAGAAAAAACCAAGGAGTGTTTGTTCCTCGTTAACTTCTTTATGAAGTTCAAAATATATTTGAAAAATCTATATATTTCCCTAACATCAACCTATCGGCTCTGTGTACAGTATACTGTACCTCCCTATGAGTGTGTTTATCTGCACATCTGTGTGTGTGTTTCCACCGCCACCTGGAATGTTTTCCTATATGAAGTCTCACCCACATGCCACTGAGTTATGATGTTTACATCAAGTAGAAAACGATAGTAAACAGAAAGGCCTCTTCCAGGCTGTCTTAAGCTGGCCTCGGCAAATCCACTTAGTCCACAGACTGCCTAATAGGTGGCTGGGATTAAGGCTGGTCAATGGTCCAGTTGTGTGTTCAGAAATAATAGTCGTTATAGCAGCATTGGCTGTGTTAATTAAACCATCTGAAATTGTAATAAACTGTAATACTGTCTCAAGGGGGCAGGGGAACTCCAAAACTACAGACGCAGAGCCCTGACATATCATACACTTTAGATGTCATGGAAGTAAATTATATAGCCAAATTGTCAACTGGAAATCCTGCAGCACATTGTGGCTATTATTGTGAGGAAGAACCTCTGAGAGAAATAACTTGCTATGTGAAATGCGGCATTTGTCCCTATTAAACATCAAATAACAGTGTTCCTACAAACCTTTTTCTGTCAGTGCTCAATAAAAATAGGAAATACACTATACCTAAGTAATAGTAGGGAATTAGTAGACATATGGTAAGGAAGGTGATGAATAGATAAATAAATTAGAATACAAAAATGTAAACAAAAGGATACAAAAAATTAAGTTATGTTCCTTTTTTTCCACAGAGGGTAAGGATAGCACAGCACACAAATAAATGGCTGCTCACGTTGTTGATCTTTGCTCTATTCTTTTACTATATGCAGCTGAGAAATCTGTGAGGGTCAATAGTCGCTCTACTCACATTCTGGGTGTAGGGAACCAGAATCATTAAGGAAGTCAGACCAGTTTATGAAAAGGCCTCTCACAGTTTGTGTGTGTATAAATCAATGTGACACTAACTAAACAAACGCTGCTGGAGAGCAGGGATAATGAACAGAAAGGGACTAAAGGCAAACCGAGTCTAAATCATGGGACAGACACGATGGAGAGAGAGAGAAAGAGAGGAGAGAGAAATCAGGTGAAAAACAGCATGAAAGACATGCCAAATGTTAGCAGTTACAAAGCATAAAAAGAGCAGACCTGGGTTAAATGGTATTTCTTCATGTTCATCTTAGCCTTTTTAGCCCTCAACAGTTTAAAACTCTATTGTGAGATTGACAACTTGACAAAAATTATGTAAAACGGGTACACTTGTTCTCAGTAACAGCAGTGTTTTCCCACAGTCCGCTATCATGTTTCTCTCGCTTCCAATATTGGATAGATCTCAAATTCAACCGAGGTGTTCTGTCGGGAGATGCAGTGACTTAAACTAGGTAGGAGTAAAAGAGCTGTAAGAGAAAGTCTGCTAGCCGCCTGGCTAATTTATGCATTGTAAAATGCCATAGGCTGAAGCTGCCGATAGTGGCTGATAGGGGTGGCTTTCTCTGGCGCACTAGCCAAGTCAGCGACACTGGCAGCCCATTCCTTCAGGCCTCCCTCCAAAGCCACTCTCCCAAAATGAAAGCCCTCTAAAATGTCATATACAAGCTGTGTTTCCTCTAAATTCATATTAGTCTACTTAGTTGATAACTGGTATGATCGTACATCAAAGGGTTCCATTTAAACAGTTATGTCATTTTAGAAAAATTATTAAAATATCCAGATATATATTCTATATCACGGCTTATCCTAAAAATAACAAGATATTACTTATTAGCCATATCGTCTAGCCCTAGGACATTTACCAATGTGAACTGGAACACTCGCAAATGTGAGGGTAGCCATGGGTGATCTGACAAAATGAACACACCCATGGGTACTCATTCAGTCACTGGGAGCAACTGTCTGCACATGAGGACAGGAGCTAGAGAGAGAATGTTGGATGTGAATATAGTATCAATATTTCACTGCCAACATACCAGCATGGATAAACACCGGACACGTAGCACTCTGTGACCCTCAGATTTCCATTATTTAAGTTAGTTTCGCTAGTTAGCTGTTAGCCAAACACATTGTCCAAAACAATAAAAGTGTGTAAACTGTTTTCGCCCACCGTGTCTCTGGCCGCTGGGCAGCGTCCGACAGGTACTCAGCAGTGATAGCTCTATTAGCTGTTAGCTGATAGCCAAACACACCATCCAAAACACTGAAAGCTGTGTTATCACTAGTGGCCCCTACCGGCCAGGTACGATTAGTAAGTGAGGAGTCAGCAGGCAGTCAATAAAAGGTGTTTTGAGAAACGTGAGACACTGGACAGATTGTATGGACGTCCTGGCGGAGACAATAAATGAATACAGTGACAAGGATTACAAATTAGAAATGAAAAAGTATTGCCAATGAAAGAATAACAATAAGTCTCTATAGTTAGTAAACTGAAATGAGCCTAGTAAACAGTCCAAACAAATAAAAGTATAATACACATCAGTTAGCCCAAAAGTAAACTAACTGTTGTATTAGCAACACACCAGCCTCAAACAACTAGAACAATGGCTAGTTTGGTTTGCATTGAACTGATGGCAGATCAAACTAAATCAGTAAACAGCTAACAAAAGCGTGGTAGAATGGTCCAAATAGGGAATTTAGGGAGTAGATAAAAGATATCTTTAAAGACACCTTTCAGCACAAAACCACTAAATACTACAACACTTTGGTGTCAAAAGTGTCCATAGATGTGAATAAAAACCAGACACCTGACCACACAAGCGTCAACAAACGGTTTCACAAAACTATGAACTTATAGAGGTGGTTTTAATAAAATGAATAAGTATTTGGTAAAAAAAAAACAATCTCTCCATTTCCTCTTTCTCCTCCATATAATCTCCCTGGTTTACTGTGTCTCACACACACACACACACACACACACACACACACACACACACACACACACACACACACACACACACCTACACACGCATACACACAAACAATGCACACAAATCCTTTTATCCCTGAGCACAAACTAACACTAAACCATTCAGCCTTTCTCAAGTCCAATTTTATTCACATCAGTGCACGTGTAAACACACGCACACACTCCGCATCTCCCACTGCATATCAGAAAGTGTGTGGGTGGTGGTTTCCCCATAGGCCTGTGGTGACAATGAGTCAAAGAGACAGGGACACACACACACACACACACACACACACAGGCACAGATGGACATACTGTACATGCATCAAGTCACAGACTCTGCTGCAAAAAGTTATAGACACATTCCTACACTCACTCTGTAGTGGTGTACGCACAGAACACTGATGGAATGAGCAGTGATGACAATAACATTCACAACAAGGATTAAAAACGGTGACGACAACAACGATGACTGTTAAAATGTTGCCAAAGTGTTGCCAAAATCTTGTTTATCAGATAGCAGCACAGTGAATCTTATTGTACCAGAAGATTGTTATTCAGACTGGGCATCTTGTAGCCAGACAGTCAACAGACCCTGATTCCCTGTTTGTTTGGTAAACTTTGTGGAAATGAATCCCTCTTCAAGTCCCATTGTTGACAGTGTTATGGGTAATTGTACGAGAAATCAAATCAGAAGATTGTACCCACCATTTCAGTGTGCTTTGGAGTTTTAAAGTGCTAAAACTAGATTTTGTCAATAGAAAAGTAAGACAGCCTCGCATCCCCAAGCGCCCCCGAGTGCCTATTATACAGATTCAAAAAAGTAACCACTCAAGGATCAAACACTTGAATTATCTTCAATTAAAAATAGACAAATATTACAAATATCTCTTCGTATATAACACAATATAATTCAACAGCACCACAAGCTACAGCCTCCAAAAAGTAAAGAGTTGAATCAACAATTTTCTAAAACTACTCCAGAAAAAAACTAAACATTATAACTTTCATGTAAGTAGGATTTATTGCAGCGCTGTTGTATTTGACTGCATTGGTTCTAGCTAAGTGTCTGTTGGGGTCAGGTTATGCAGAACTAGATGACATGTTTTCTGACCACGTCAGAAGTCTTTATACTTGATCCAAATGACAACATTGAGCGCAGAGAGGGGAGAGATATATCATATCACTTCAATTTGTGGACAACTGTGGTATACATTTGCAGACAGGACTCAATTACAGAGTTCCACTTGGTCGTTCCCATCAGACGTGACAGAGATAATTGAGCTCTTCTACCATCCAAAAAGTAGTTCTGAATAAGCATACTGGTGACTTGATTAACTGTTAAGTAAGTCTATCATTATTTTTGTTTATCCCAATTCATCTTTTATTTAATTGTTCTAAAGCATATCAATTGTGTCTGTGCTTGAAAGGTGCTTTACAACTAACGTCGCCTTGCCTTGAGTGAATTTCTCGGTCCTTTATTTGTATATTTTTTGACATTATTAATTTCAATTGGAAATATTTCCTGATAATAGTTTATTTCTCAGAGCTTCTCAGTGCCTATAACAAATATACTGTGTGTGCCAGGATGAAAGTCAGACATCACAAAATATTAAAAGAAACATTTGATGTACTAGCTGAATGTAGTTGGTGTTAGGATGTTTGCTGATGAAAAAACATTTTGTTGAAAAAAGAAAACAATTTAATGTTCTTTCTTTGTTAATTCATGCACAGCCGAAACAACTTCTGAATAACTTCAGCTACACAAACTTCAGTTTTCCGATGCAGCTAGCCTGTGCTCATTTCATAAGATAACGCACAACGCAGCTCTAGCCCACTTTTGCATCGCTGCACATTGTTGCCATCAGAAAAAAAAAAAAGGATGCTGCCACAGTTCCTTTCAGTCACTGTGACAGACAGCAATCAAGTGGAGAATAATTGCTACGTCTTTCTTAGAGCAGACCGAAGGGGAAAAGGCAGAGAGGAAATGTATTGTTGCTTTCTGCAGCTCATACAAATGGTGCTTTAGAGCTTAGCTTTTATTAACGAATGCTTGTGCTGTTCTGAATGGGCTGAAAAGAATATACAGCTGCCTGCCACCACACGCACACACACACACACGCACACACACACACACACACACACACACACAAGGCACAAACACACACAGTCAAGAGTAATAGGTTAATGACACAGCTGTAGTCCCTCTTAGTAGGATGAACGTATACACGCAGACAAAGAACTATGTGCATGTCACTAATTAAGACATGCTTGCTCACTCACAGTAATATGTTAACAACAAAATGTACAGTTGTAGCCCAAAAAAAGCATAGGATGAATAGATGGATGTTCCCACATAACCCCATCCACTACCTCCAATCTGAAATGGCAACTAATGTTTCTTAATTATAGCTTAAATTACAAGTGCCACCAAAGTGAGAAAAAAAACTAAAACCTGCAAAAATAAGAGGTTGAATTCACAGCACCACCAAACGTTTTCGAATGCAGCAGCATTGGTTTGAGCTTGATTATAAAACATACAAATGCTTGGAAATGATCACACCAGTCGAAACGTCACATCGAGCCAAAGAAGTAAAGTGGGCTCCCTTCCCCACTTCCAACCACCCTACTTTCAGCACCCTTGCTCAGACCACGCACAAGTTTTGTGACTGCATCTTGTGTCAAAATCTCTGCCCAGACAGACAGACATAAACACCCGACAAAGTACTCAAAACCACTTCTCAAGTTTCTACACTAGGTGTTTCCAGGATCACATTTTGCCACGACACCCACAAGGTGAAAACAATGCCAGCGTTGCTGTCGCGACTAGTAATAAGAAAGACTTCTGCAGCATCCAAAATGTCATTGCAAATATCACTATTTATATATTATCGAGGCTGGATGGCAAAAGAGATGGGGGTGAGATGGTAGGAAGAGGAATAGGAAAGGGGATGAGCAAAACATATAATAAAGATAAATGGGTTTCCCCATTTTTCCTGAATGCTAGTGCTAAAAGCCTCATGTTGTTGGCTAACTATAGACCTATTTATAACCTTCCCTTCCTCTCTGAGATCCTTTAGAAAGCAGTCTCAAATCAGTTGTGCAACTTTCTACATAATAGGTTATGTGAGGATGTTCAGTCAGGATTTAGAGAGCATCATAGCACAGAGACCGCACTAGTAAAAATGATGAATGACCTTCTAATTGCATCAGACAAAGGACTTGTCTCTGTTCTTGTCTTGTTAGACCTTAGTGCTGCATTCCACACCACTGACCATCACATCCTATTACAGAGACTAGAAAATTGCTAAATCAGGCACATCCCGTCTCAAAGCGATACAGAAAAACTAGTGAATGCGTTTGCTACTTCTTGACTACTGCAGTTCCTTCATTATCAAGCTGCTCTATTAAGTCTCTTAAATCTTTCCAATTGATCCACAATTCTTCAGCACATGCACTAACAAAAACTAAGAAAAGAGACCTTATTACTAATATTAAGAGTTTTATTTATTTATGTCTATGATTTGACAGTGTGTAAAAACTGAAATGAGCCATAATGAGCCTGATACTGAGTTGAAACAGGAAATAGAAGTCTATCTGTGCACCGTTAAAGCTCCATTACATGTTATTCAGCATTATAATTAATAATGAATCAAATAACTTTCTCTGTTGCCTACTTAAAACTGCAATAATGAATATGTTTTTATAAACAATTAATCAAATGACTCCCTGTAATGTTAAAAGGTTGCTACAATACTGCTGATCCCACAGAGAATTGTCACCAGTATGATGAGTATTTTCACTCTTTTTAGGTAGTAGAAGAACAATTTCATTATTTAGTCATATTTGGGGTAATCAATAATCCCATGACTTCAAATGTAGTGAGAAAAGCAACGGTTTTGAATAGTCAAAGAAAAAAAAGTTACATTCGCTAAAGAATTCTAAGAAGATGATCGTCTTTCTCTCATGAAACCCTGATATTTTAGTAGCTGCAAGCTGACAGTTAACACTCTGACATCCTATTTCTTCTTTAGGCTTTACAAGTCAACAAATGGAGTAATACAGAATTGTATGTCTTCATCATGACTTGTACTGGTCACTGTAACTTAAAAATGATTACATTGCTGCTTTGGTAGACCATATAGTGCAAAGCAAAGAAGGGGCAAGCAATACACCTCATCAGCTAAATTCAAACTGACAGCAGTATGAGTATGGTACACTATGTTCTTTACAGTATAGCTTAAAGCAACCACCAAGACATCCCAGGGGAACAAGCGCTTACCTTCCCATCAGCCCTTTACAACTGCATGCATGCTAACTTAAAGACTGCTTGTGCTAATCAAGCATTCGAGTTGCTTAATGTCAAATTTATGAATCCCTCATATTGTATTATTAAGAAAAAAACAATTTAATAAGGTAGTTATGAAATCAACATGAACAATCTGAGAATTGAATAAGCCATGTCGGTTATGCACTATGAAAATATGAAAAGGCATGAAACACGTCACTTGTCATCCATGAGTTGTCACAAGTTTCCATCCCTTGAATCCCAATCCTGGCCAAGATAACCACATACAGACATGTTAACAAGCACAGAGGCAAGCGCGCGCGCGCGCGCACACACACACACACACACACACACACACACACACACACACACACACACACACACACACACACACACACACACACACACACACACACACACACACACACCCATCAGTCATCCTACTCCTCCACCCATCAGTAATAATTTCTGCTCGACTGGTTCGGTACAGGGAGATTGGAGATTGGAGAGAGAGATGGAGGGTGCTGAAGCGAGTCATGCAGTGTGAGAGAACAAGGAGGAGGAGGAGGAGGAGGAGGTAGCCTGGTTTCAGACCTCTGAATCACTGCCCACATCACCAAATTCATCAGTGACTCAAAAAGAAATGTGGTTGCGCTTGTGAATGGCTGTGTTGTGTTTGGAGAAACAACCGAGCCAATTAGAACCTTTGTGGGCGGGACAAATGCAGTTACAAGGCAGTGCCAGATCCAGACAGACGTAGACCTACATTGCCTTCAAATTGGCCATTGACCAAGTAAATCCCTAAATTCTGAGGACTGCTGGGACGCTGTACCATGTTAAAATGCATGTAAAATGCTGGCTATGCTGGCTTCTACAATTTACAATTATCTAACATGTTACCCTTACAATGTCACCTTGGAATTATAAGGTTCATTTTTTTCAACATTTTTCTTAGTTGTATGCATTTGGGGATTTTTTATTTATAAAACAAAAAAATAAATATATCCAAAGTCAAACTCTAACTTGGTTCTACTTGTGAGACAATCAGCACTTTGAATGCACACAAGCGGACCAATCAGGTTCTGCTTTTTTGTCATGTTGCTGCACACAGCTCACTGACAGCAGCAAAAGTCTGTTCCTGTCACAACCCACCAATTTTCTACTGACTTCAGTTAAAGTTACTGCGAGGAACTTTGAACTGGTTATGAAACAGACGTAATTTAATACTGATGCCTCTATATGACTTAAATAAGCAAACGACACCATCAGCAAGAAGATTGGCTTTTTCCACGTAGTCGGATTCCACACAAAGACCAGACTCAAAGGGACTCTGGTGCTCGGAAATACTATCTTTTGTCCACAAAGACAGCCAAAATCAAAACAGAATTAAAGTTCCTCTAAGCTTTAATTTCCTGTCTCTTGAAAACAGTAACACATTAGCTGGTATCTACAAACAGGCTCAGTATTTGTAAATTAAACACAGCAGCTCCTTTGTTGCTGTTATAGCACCAAGCCCTTATGTGTTCGAACAAAAAACGAAACGAACAGAAACAATTAGAGTCAATACGCGACACAGTGGCCACCATTGCCAGAGCAGAAAGCATTAGTATTTTTACAAAGAAAAAGGCTACATGTATAACATGATGTTAATTACAGTGGAAATGGCTAAGACATCTGTCATAACATTGAAATATGTTATGACAGATGTCTTAGCCATTTCCACTGTAATTAAATTATGTCTCTTTTTACTTCATGTCCAACTCTTCCTCAAGTGAGCATTTGGCAAAACGACACTGGCTGCAGCAAAAAAAATAATCCCGTCAAGCCTTCCCTGATGTCCATATAAAGATGATTTGGGGGCGCGTCACAGAGGCAAATAGAAAAAGAAACAAATCAATAGCAGCCGGAGTGCTGGACAGAATAATGTGGTGAGATGGATATTTAGGTTGACATTTAAGCTAAAGTAAATAACCCTTTGTGTAGAGCGACCTCTGTTTATATGTTTGCCGAGGCTGACTCCTCTGTGGTAAATGAGATCTGTTTATCTGTCTCCCTCTTTCTATATATACACAACATGTGCATTTCCTTCCTGCTCCACCTGTTATCTGTCCCTTTAGCCTTCTCTAGTATCTCTCACATCTGAGGGACGTCAACACACAGGAGGACATAATCTAATTGAGCACTCGTTTCCATTGTAACAGTAGATGGAAACAACGGCCTTAACTGTTTTACATTTCACCGATATGTAGGTGTGATTGTTTTTAGTTAGTTGTTAGGTAATGTTTAGCAGTTACATGCATATAGATGTATTTAATTTTATTATAAAAATCCACATTTCCTGTCTTCTTCTTCCTCATTTTTCCTGCCTCTCCCATCTTGTTATTCCCATGGCAGTTTCTCACTTCCCTCTAATCTCTCCCTCTCCCTCTCCTTAATGTGCCTATTGTGCTAGTGGAAAACAAAGCGGTCATATGCCTTAGCCAGCCATCAAAGATTTAACATCATGTGGTGCTTTGGAGTGCAAAAGAGAAGAATGACAGAGGAGAAAGCCACAGACAGAAAGGGAGAGGGATGCCTACAAAAGAAACATAGACATACATGGAAAAACACAAGAAAAACAAGAGAAGACTGTCATCCAAAGAAAGAAGCAGACAGAGATAGTGAAACTTAGGAAAGACACACACAAAGACAGACAAAGAGAGCGTAAAAGAGACAAAAACAACTAAAGAGATAAGTCAACAGCTGAACAGCTCAAACAGAAGAATCATTGTCTGAGTGCTAGTAGGTCAGGAGTTCATCAGCCACTAAACCACAACAGTCATATAATGCTAGCAAGGATGGAATTTATATAAGAGTTTGGAAAACTTGCTGCTGATTCATGATTGGCAACAGATTTGTATTTAAAACTCCAGGCGGTGCGACATCAAAACAATGCCCAGGCCTTCAACAGAAAGAAAGGTGGTGAGCAAGTCTGTCTAGCGAGATAAAAGTGTGTGCGTGTCTGCGCGTGTCGCACTTGTGAAGTGAGAATATTTTTGAGGGCAGATAATGAATCACATAATACATCTTTCTCTGTATAGCTGTGATTAAACCCTATCGCAAAATCAGCTCGTAAACTCTTGATTTGAGCCCAGACCAAGACAAACACAGGTTTGTGTCAAAAGAAAAAAATAATCCCTCTAAACCAGTGGTTTCCAATCTGGCCAACGGGACCTAAAGGGTAGATTCACAAGATAAATCTAAGAGGGTCATAACAGTGTTATAACAACAAAGCATAGTTTTGCTACATGCTCTTTCAAACCTTTGTCTGACTGTTCTTTATTTGTTGCTTTTTTCTTGTGAAATACTGATTGTTTTATCTCTTGATGCCAAATTACGAAATGCGTAGCATGTCTATGTTGTCTAAAAAGACAGAAAAAAGTAAGACATTTCTGTTGAAAAGTAAATCTACTGTTTGGTGCTGAGCAGGAAGTGTGTGTTTGGTTTTAAAATTTTATTTTTGCTAATAACAGCTGCCTGCTGTGGCTAAAAATGCTAAGAACAGTGAGAGTGAACTTGAACAGTAAAGTTGTTAAACAGCTAAAATAATGATCTGAAACTCATTCTTAAAGCTCTGTAAAGCAGAGGGCATTTACAGATTCAAGCAATGATTCTCTGTAATATTCACAAATATTGATAGTGGCTTTAAACACGACAACTATTAAGTACTGTACTAATTACCGATATGACATTTTTTTAAACTCTGATGCTGTACTAAAAGTATAACTTAAACTTAAAGAGCTACAGACTTACTGCAATACTAACTGCTTGAATTGCGAAACCTTAAATAAGATTCATCTACTTTTATTAAATATTGAAGTTGTTTAAGAGCTGTTTCTTTTTCTCCGTTTGTTGAAGAAATTCTAATGAGAATCAGTGATAATTAATGCAGAGCTAAATGTTGGAGAATTTATAAAAAACAGGATTATATAATTACGTTTTTTTTTGTCATTTTTTCCAATAGTAGAAAGGCCTGGACGACACGTATTAGTCTTTCATCATCACGTAACTTTGCTTACGTCTGGCACAGGTGGGGAGACAATTAGGCCAGAAAGAGAGCGTGACCAGTAATACACTGAACGATTCCCAGGACAGGTGACTTTTGTTTTTTTTAAGGAAAAGGGATTATGATATTTTGAGGCAGTGCACAGTGTATTTAATGTCATGGGATAAAGTGGAGTGCTGTGATTCATCTTGTAATCCTTACTTATTACTTTTACCTTGTATTAACTATAACCACTGCGAGTCTGATTAAAAAGAACAAGCATGAAAAATAAGTTTAAAACACCAGGTACTAGTTGACAAGTGTCGTTATCTCCCTAATGTTATCCTCGCTGTCCTGATTGATTTTTCCCTTTGGTCCCTTTCTCGCTGTGTCTGCTTTTTCTTCCCCCATTTCCATTTTTAGCTTGTTACCCGTCACTCTCGAAGCATTACAGCGAGTGAGCAGATAGACCTCAGCATCTCACTCAAGGACACTTTTTCACGATTCTGTCTTTCAATGGGTTGGACTGGCAGTTAATGGTTATGATGGGTGTGTTGTCATGACTCTGGATCGAGCCCATATACTGTGGTCAAACAAGGCAAAGGACACTGCTGAAATCTCTAATGATTTCTAAATGAAGCCATTTGGCTTCTTTTTTCCCCCTGCACCTACCCAACCCCCACAAATCTCTCCGTCTGCTCAGAAATAGGCTATACAATGAAAGAGAGAAGCGATAAACAGACATGAGCTCCCGTTCTGTCTGCTGCTGTGGAGGGAGGAGAAGACAGACAGCAGAGAGAATAAACATCCATTACATTTACAAATGCAAAATGTGCATCTGAAAACACACATACCGATTTAACATCACAAAATATGCATTCATACACAGAGGAAAACACAAATATCATGTTCTTTCCATCATAGAAACAACACAGGGTGTTTTAACACATCATACAAGAGCTGATTCATATCTAGACTTTCTTCCTTTCCCTCCCGATATTCTTTTTTCCAAAGAAGCAGTGGCAAGCCAAGCTTTTTCATGTTACCACAAATGTGTATACATGTCAAGCTTTGAAGAGATGTGTAGTATGATTTATTTGTTTTTCTGAGGATTTTAACCTTCACAAACCTCATGAAATTAAGAAAACAGAGTATCTCTGACTGCTGCTGCCTAATTTTAACAAATTCACAGTTTTTACGAGGGACAAAAGTCACCTTGAGCTTTTGTAGTGAAATCCCAGCAGCTCTTTTCCTCGCCTCTAATCCATACATTGCATAACAAGCCCTCCCATCCCATCTACTATAATGCCTAACTGCTGCAAAATAAAGAGGTAGACTCTGGGAGAGGGTGGGGGATGGGGCGCAAAATGATGCAAATAATATGAGGTTTATATCAAATAAATATGTGAATATATATTATCATGATGCTGTAATCCTGTTAAATGAAAGAAGTCAGACCCACAGCTTCCGGGCTTCTTCTAGGAATTGTGCCAAGAGAAATAAAATCAATGTGAATGACACAACAAAATGTGAAAGGAACCAGATTGCAAGTTGTGTGATGTTGCAATGCATTTGTCATTTTGTGTTGAGCGTGTGTTGTGCTATGTAGACATGGACTTGTTCACTGGGGTTGTGTGAACCATAAAAGGTTAAGGACCACCAGGTTGCATAACGCACATACAGTAACACTCCCTCCACATCATTGCAGCCATCCAAAACGAGGAATGATCCACACACACACACACACACACACACACACATTTCACCCAGGTACAGGGCAGGGATACACTTCATCAAAATGGAGGACAGGGGAGTCTGCTGGATGTGATTTCATTCCATTATGTAATCTTCTAACCCAGTGACAAATCACCAGACAGCATAGTTTGGCCTCTCTCAAACTCTTGTCAGAAAACTGTTTTATGTTTAGAAGACATCAAGCATTTTTTTAACCATCTACCTCTTTTTCTGTACCTGTGCTTTCTCACCTTCTGTGACATATTTTGTCTCCACATTTCCTCTTTCTCTCCCTTATTGGCTGTCTGGTTAACCCCTTCACCTCTCATCTTACATGTCCATCTCTCAGCCCCCAACCACCCACTGTTACTTGCCATCATTCTTAATCTTACCATATCCCTCAGCAATTCAATCCCATTATGTCTCTTCAGTTTACTCTCCTCATCCATACCCTTCCCCTCTCCATCTCTTCTCTCCTCACGCTAATGTCACATACCTTAATCCCTGATTTATCTCTCTTTCCTTTATGTCTCAACCCTGCGTCCCCTCCCCGTCACAGGCCTTACCAGGTATGGGCTACAGTGAAGCGCCGCCTCTGTCGGATGCTCTTGTTGACCATCAGCTTGCGGAAAAGCCGCGGGGAGCTTCTTGGCGACAGTTTGGGGGACGTGGCGCCCCTCTTCCCTCCCACCACACCTGGGATTTTGGGCGGCTCCAGCTCCAGGTGCATGTGCTCCTTGAATGTCCGGATGCATGAGTCCATCTCAACGCTCAGCTCGTTGGAAGACATCCCTGCACTCTGGGTCGAGTCTTTCTGTCCTCAAAATTCTGCCCCTTTTTTGTCCTAATTTAGTCACATCAGCATGTACAGCAGGTTTCCTTTATCCAGAAGTTTATGCTGGGTTGAAATGCTGGAGCAGAAAGATTGAGGCTACCTCACACACAAACATTCACCCAGGAAAAGGCCAGCTCACACATACCCTTTTGTTGTTTGTGTTGCCTCTGTGCTTTATATCCTCTTCCTCTTTCTGCACGGCTTTCGTTTGGCTAATGCACCGTGTTTTCCTACTGGTCTTCTGTTCATCAGAGGTTCCTTAGCAGAGCTTTACCCACAGCAGGGTCACATACAGCTCCTTCCAGGACAGACGAATTCCTCTTCTCAACACTCTCCCATTCCCCTCCCTCCTGGTTTTACTGTCTGCAAAGTGCTCTATCACTCTGCTTCCTTTTCTCTGTGTCCCTCTGTCACTGATGGTGCCCTCAGAATGCACACCTCGGTACAAACTCTTGCTCTCAGTCCATCCAGGCAGCTTGATGTTGGAGGATTTCCCTTATGAAAGATTCAGAAGGGCTGAAACTGCTTTCTGCCTCCTCCTGTCTTGCTCTCCCCTCCATCAAGAACTGCTTGACTGACCTTCCCTCTCTGCAAACAACCCCCACGTCTCCCAAAGGCACTCCCGGTGTGGCACAGAGTCACTCCCACTATGCCGAGCCTCAAGTCAGATTTCCCTTCACTCGCACAGTGAGGGCGGCAAGCGGAGCAGAGCACAGCACAGCACGCAGGCAAATGCTTCACTTGCTGTTTCATTCAGAATATACACAAGGAGCTCAGAGCAGGCACGCAACGTGTGCAAGCCACGCCTCCCCTGGTAAGGATTGGCTGGTGGTGGTTGTGACGACAAACAGGCAGGCACAGTAACAGGTTGTCAGATTCATTATTTATTTTTTGTTTAGCCGGGATTTGTGGTAATGTTGCTGATGATGTCGTGACCTTTAGATAGGCAGGGAACTGGTGAGTGCAAGCCAAAAAAAAAAAATTGGAATGGAGATAAAAACCACAGCTTAATGGGCATCAGTGAGGGGAAACATACACACTGCACCAAAGGTCAACTGATTCAGATTAACAGTCTCAAGCCTGCATCTTTGCCCGTACATAAAAGTCGGCAACCACAGTATATTCCACTACAATCTAACATTTTCTCTCTCTCTCTCTCACACACACACAAACACACACACACACACACACACTTTTACCCATCCATAATTCTGTCTGAATGGAAGCAAACCAACCATGAGATTGCCACAGTATGTAGGGGGAAAGAAAGAAAGAATTGATAGATACACTCATTCCAAGTACATATCCACACACACAAAGGGCTACTCTGACTGATGAAAAGAAGAGAGCGAGAGAAAAACAGGGGCAATGCCCTAAAGGTAGAGAGACAGAGAAGATGAGGGAGAAAAATCCAAAAGGAATATCAGAAGAGGCAGAATGGCAGCGTGACAAATATTGGAAATGTGAGCACTTGCTTGTCTGCTCTGTGGACTGATTTGTTTTGGTTGTGAGTCACCGATGATTCTGAGGAATCGAAGCATGCACTGCTTTCTCACTAAATGCTTGCCAATAAAACCTTTGAAAATAGTCTTACCAAGCGGGTATATGGAGAAGAAATCACTTGTAGTAATATGATGCGTCATGAGCACAGCAGGCTGGAGTGTGCATCAGTTAGTGGTCTAAAATCAGCCAATGATACATGGCATTCCCTGGCTCTTTCTCCTCCATCGCTCTCCTGTTTTACAGTACAAATAATCAAACCTGCAACACTGGACACAGGATAAAAAATAATGGACCTGGATTTTTTATTTCCTTTACTTAGATATCCTAGAAGCATTCAATGCTGGTTGGTGAACTGGTTGTCATACACAGTGTTCTGGGAAGCAAAAAGATTCAGTCACTTTTGCATGGGAAAAACGTCAAAATGGAGGAAAGTTCAAGGAAAGCTTCGCCCTAATTTTGGATTTACAAAGAAGGTCAAAGACAAAAATGCTGCTGGGGGAAACAAGGAATCTGCCGTGTCTAGTAAAAACCAGAACCAGATGATGTAGCCTTGGCGTTAGTTGTTGTCTTGTTACTAGCACTATCAGTATATCTGCTTAAAGTTAAGCCACATTTCCCACGGTTGGAGTCACTATCGAAGCTAAAATTGAGGCCTTATTGAAAAATGTGAAAAATGCTCGAGAGAGGATGACAAACAGGTGTGTGTGACACGGCTGGTTACCATCCGCTGCAACTTCCATTGATGTTCCCCATTACACAGTAACAAGGGAGAAAAAACTGTGGATTTTTGTTCATGATGGGAATGATGGATGTATTGTGTGCAAAGAAGCAAAGACTTTGTTGCTTGATGACAAGGTGAAAGGTGTGCATTTGGCAAAGGAATGGATTAATGGGACAGTGAGTGGCTGTGTACAAAAGCAGCCGCGCAAAAACATTTACAGGCACCGTGACAGCATCGCTCAGAAAAGAGAAACAGAAATAGCGGAATAAAAAGCGAAACACTCCCAAAAAGATTGTTAACATGAGCGCTCGTCTGATGCAGGAAACAATCCGCTCATTTAGAACAGCTTAGTTGCAAGGTGCGCCAGTCGGCAGTGCACACAGATCCAACCATTCCTTCACAGCATTTAGCCAAAGAAATAAAGTGAATTCACTGTGCCACCAGTCTGCCAAAAATCAAGAGAGTTAAAGGACAAAACCGCAGAACTGAATACCCAGATTCTGAAAATCAGACAGGTTTTAACTGTAAGATGGGCAGCAGGCAGCTGTGTTAGCCCGTCATTTCTTTAACAGCAAATGATGATGCATCATCACACTCAACTGTGTGGATGGCTAAATACAGGGGCCTTCTCTCTTCATCAGGGTTCCTCAGTAAATGAGGGATGAGTTACGTGAACCGTCCCAAGTTAAGCTGTCACATTCAGCAAATGAGACTGAGCGACGAAAGAGAGAAGGGGGAAACAGCAGATACGATTTAAAAGGGGTTGTTCTTATGGCAACAGGTTGCAATTCTATCAGTTGATAATCTGACTGAAGAATTACCTGACTATGAGTTGGCGGCTCTTTTGAAACCTCTAGACAAGCCTTTCTGGCCAAAACATGAGGGAAGGCCTCATTCTCTACGGGGGTAAAGGAAATAAGAGATCCGGCGAACCAAACGAGACAGTACTCCACGGAAGCAATCAATGAATCCAGAGACTGGAAGCTACAAGAGACAATCAAGGAACACTGAGATGACTTCTGATTGCTGCACAAAATGTAAAGCAATCAACCTGGAAGTTGTTGACATGTTTAAGTCTCAGTGGTGGATGGAATGACATTGCAATCCATAGGAAAAAGCTCTTTAACAGTCTCACAGTTTCTCCATCTGCTTGACAGCTCTTCTTGAAACCAGTGACGATGCGGTAGACTTAATATTACAGATAGAAAAAATAAAAAGAATGGAACAAATACACCTGTATACCAAAAATAAAAAAATGAAAATATTTTTGCTGGCTCTTGCACAATTTGACATTTCTGCACTGAATAGGTAGATGAGAAAAGATGAATGGCAAAGCACAAATGAGAAGGATAGAAAACCAATGCCAGAAAACCATTTTCAAAGAGATGAAAGATTGAAAGAGATTGAATTAGAGAGTGACTGGGCCATTTCATTCCCCATTAAACTCATCTTTTTACACCCTTGAGAGCTTGAATGAAAGCGCACAATGCACAGTCACAGCACAGGAAGAACCAACAGAGATATACAATAGGCCCTGCAGCCAACTGTAAAGGAGCTCTGGCAGCTCTTTGCTAGTGTGTTGTGTTCTTTGATCAAGGACCTCAATGTTGGTATCTGTCCAAATGGAGACTGAATGCTGCATTCTTCAGGCATCTGTGCAACCCCTGAAAATGTCATCTCATATGTTAGGATATTTCACCAAAGTGTTTTGGCAGACTGACCGTCAGACGTTTCGCGCCATTTTTATGGCTAAAAATGCTGTTTTTGCCTTTGCCAACATTTGGAGTTTTTGTTTTTTTAATTTGACAATGTCTCATTGGGTTCTGGGATACTGTGAGGAGCATTTGTCTTACATTTTACTGATCTATTTAAATGATTAATCAGATTAAATATTTGATAAATCATTATCAGCATCCCTAAGGCTATTTTGTTTTGCTGTATTGTGCTTTTTTTGCTGATAGGCCTTGGTGACTGGTTTCAGCTTCATAAAGATCCATGTACGGTTCTCTCGTTCCTCCACGTGCTGATTTGAAGCAATATAGTTGTAAGAGGAAGCAGATGATAGAATTGATCAATCAACATCCTGCCAATTTTTGATCTTATCTCCCTACATTGTTCATTGAGTATAGGGTTAAATATTTTATAAGCATCCCTGCCCCTCCAAGCCCCACCTGTCACTTTCCATAAAGTCATAACGTGCAAGAAAGATGCCTCAGCCGGCCTCATGTTGCCTTAGTCTTTGGTCTTCCTCAGTGAAGCCCTGAGTAGGGCGACAAGAACATTCTTAAGACCTGTTAGTATGTGGGGATCTCGTATGTCTCGGTGAGTTTATCAGGGCTGAAACGATTCTTCACGTTCATTTATTTAAGTAAGTCATTTGAATTGCTGGTTTGTATGCAAATAACCACTGTAGATGACAATAACAAAGTAAAAAGATAACATTCAGAATTTTTGATTTGGTTTACACTGACGTCTGGACGGTTGAAATCATTTTTAAGTTCGGTGCTGTAACATGGCACTTAGTTTTTATAACATTATTGTATGCAATTTAAGTAATACAAATGTTGATTTTTCTTAAAAGGAAAACAATTAATCTTTTCTTTCTTTTGTAGATTTACTATTGCTCCTTAACAAAGCAAACCTATTTTTCATCCAATTACTCGACTAATTGGTAAAATACTTGATTACTAAATGAATCAACAGCTGCAGCCCTATCATTGTTTATCATGAGCATGTGGGTCAGATGGGGTTGATCGGGAGTGTGTGTGTGTGTGTGTGTGTGTGTGTGTGTGTGTGTATGAGTGTGTTGGGTTTAGGTCTTGAGATGAAAGCCCTAAATGTAGCATCTCTACTTAAAACCATCTTTTGCCTACCACGTCTTTCACACTCCGTCTCTCCCAAATAAGAAAAAAACATACTGTATTGTGGCCCAGATTAACAGACCTATACTCATTTACAAAGGCTCATGGAAAAACAGAGAGAGACTCAAAAACACAAAGAGAAAGCAGATAATAAACATTGAAGTGCCATACACAGGTGAAAAGAGGCTGTGAATTATTTATCCATACAAATTATATCCACGCTATCGATGCAAATATAAACAAAAGCTTATAGAAATGGAAAAACAAACAGTGAAAATCTGAGTGAAGAGACAGCAGAGAACAATAGCAAAGAGGTTACAGGTGGTTTGAGGAGAAATCTAAAACCACTGGGGAAAAAGCCGAAAAAAGTGCTTCATGATTTGAAGGTGACCTTGTCAATCTTTCTTCTTTGTACAATCCTAGCGAATAGAAAAAGAGTGATGTTTGCGGCAAATGTCCCCCTGGGATGTTTGAGTATATTGTAGCATGACGACAGTTATCCTATTAACATCCCTGTCAACTCACAGCCTAACAGACTAAACTACTCGGAGGTTTAATTCACACTCACTCACACGAGAGGATTGCCATGCAACACAAACTGACAAGAGTAGCTGAGGTAAATACAGATAAAAACCTCTTTCCTCTTAACCAAAACTATTCCAAAGCTGATGAAACTGTGGACATGACATCTCCTTCCAAGGATTTCGCATAAAACTGGATCATATTTGACCATCCAATGCTCCACTAGCTAAGCTTTATAATCATGCAAAACGATGTTAAAATATTCGATGCATATCGACTGTTGGTGTTTCATTGAAGATGAGCCGAGCAGCATTTTCCATACACATAGATTGATAGTTGTGTTGCACCCAGAGCCCAATCTGTTGGTGATCTGGTAAGGTAATCTGCTGATATTTAAAGTTGAAGCCCAGAGGGGCTCAATACTTTTGATACCCATGGTATAGTTGGAACTGAATAACTGGAATTTGACATAAAGACAAATATAATCTTTGTGCGTAATTTGTCTGCCGAAATGTCTGCCTTGGTCCCTGTGCGTGCTAAAATGAAAATTGTAAGATCCAATTTATGCTCACTGGCTGTGTGGGAAGCCGTCTGGAACACCAGCAGAGAGGGAAGCGCTCAACAACACAGCGCACAAAGAAAGTACAAAGAGTGCAGACGAGCCAAAATCTGACCAGCGTCGTCCCGACGCAGGGTGAGGAATACATCCAAATATAGTTTCAAATCAAGTTTGGAGAGGGATCATCGTGATAAATGATATTATTCATCACAGAGAGCACTGGTTTGGACTTTACATAGATAAAAGCACAAGCAATCTGGGAAGACATATGCACAAACTTAGTATTTTGTTATAAAGATTATGAACTATAAAAACAGGCTGGACACTGGAGAGCCTCACTATTGCGCTTGTCAGAGTTCAATCAAATTTTAACTTTGTGCGAAGCAAAGGAGTCGGGACAATTTGCAACTGGGGGCGAATGTGTCCCGCCCTGTTCCACGTAGAAATGAATGGGAGGCATTCATGTGGTCTGAAAGTACCATAAGGTTTCTGCTTGCTCCCATACACACAGCCATCCATAAATCATGAGACACCGTTGGACCACCATGGAGTGCCTTAAACCAATCATCACCCGTAGGTCTGTGCATGTGCTCTGTTTGCAGCCGTTCAGCCGATGGAGCGTGATGAATCTTGCACAAGTGAAGAAGGAACATTAAATGACGCACAGTGCAAAGCTAAGCAAAACTTGACAGTGTCAGTTTAATCATTTCATCAGTGTACCTTCGTAAGATCGTTGACTTTGTTTGTCTTCTCTGACAAACACACTAAATACTGCTAACAAGTGTTTTTTGCTCTCGCTGGCCATTGGCAGCAGTCAAAAGACATGAGGTAATTGGCGTATCTCAGCTCTATTATGATTACAGAACTAACAGACATGTTTGTTTGTATTAATTGTGATTACCTTTCTTTGCCTGATTAAGACAATCTAGATGAAGTGTTCATGGCAGCTGCTAACATCAGGTTAAGCTCTGATTACTAGTGTGCATGTACTGTAACTGCATCCACTGGCTTTCACTTAGCTCTGTTTTAACTATCAATGTCTCTGTCCTGTATATGCACAAATATTAACAGAAAAAACCCACAGTATTTTCCGTCATTTACAGTTTCCTTCTGCACTACACTGGCTTTTCTCAGGCAGTGGCACAAGCACGAACAACCACACACACAACTCATGAGGCACTCTGAAACAATTGTGTACATCAGCAGGAAAAATAATTGAATCCCAAAATAACTTCCTGCTCCCAGTCCGTCCTTCCAAAAAACATTGATGAAAGCACTTAAATAAGTACAAGAAACAGATTGAGAGGAGACGAGGAGTTTGTGCTGAGGACGGGCACTTCAATGGTTTGACAGACATATATAGACACACACACACACACACACACACACACACACACACACACACACACACACACACACACACACACGTCTACCAGCTTTAGGCTTCACCAGAGAATAATCAGACTTGAGAACCTTCAGGAAGGTTCTGCTGACCCTGGCGTTACACTGTAGCAGCAGTGATGCCTGAAGGAGACATAGTGTGATAGCTTCTTAAAAGAGGCCAGGAGGGAAAGAGGGGGGGGGGGACATGTCTGCCTCTACCACCAGGGTTACTGATGACTGATACACACCTCACCTGCTATAAAGTCTGCGGTTGCCCGAGCGGACTGTACAACCGCCAATAAACTCGCTGTTAACAGAAAGAAATGGGTGTTGTTGTCAGATTGTATAAAAATGTAAAAACAGATGGCTAAAAAATTACCACCACAAGCTTCAAGAAAAGCTTCAGAGCTCCTTGGACTAGAACTTCTCCCACAGTTGTTTTTGAGATTTTGGGTTGAAGGTCAAAGCATCTTATTCACATAATTGTCGCACTCATCAAACCATTCAGTGAACCCCAGTGTGGAAGCGTCTGCATTTATGTTTCTCTATTCATTTATTCAGCTTTTTCCTTTAATCTGTCACCTGTCTGTATGTGTGAATATGTGAGTGAGTGAGTGAGTGAGTGAGTGAGTGAGTGAGTGAGTGAGTGAGTGAGTGAGTGAGTGAGTGAGTGAGTGAGTGAGTGAGTGAGTGAGTGTGTGAGTGTGTGTGCGTAAACCCATCCAGTCAACCATGCCCACACTGCACTGCACTCTTCTGGTAGAAATAGAAATTTCAGCTTTTCAAGGATTCACTCAATGACTTCTCAAAAAGCAGGAGTTTCTGTTCAATGTGAAACATCGACATTTAAAAAAATATATATTTTCTCAGTTTGCCACGTTCTTTGGGTCCTTAGAGCCGCATTGATTAGTCATTCAATCAACAGAAAATGTTCACTCCTCTAACTTAATGCAATGTTTTTGATCAGGGGTGATGTATTTTCTGATATATTTTCTGATACATGTGGTGATGAATATGACATAATGTTTAAAAATGACATGTTTGATATTTAGAGGAAGTATGGTACCCTGGCTTTGACTCCAACACAATAAGACTAGTAGTGACCTTGAGCAGTGTTTTCCAACCTTTTCCTATCACAAGATAGGAAAAGTGTTACTGAAACAACACAAAATAAAACATATAGTTTCTTTTCTGGGTTTTTGTGAAATATTTGGGGGTTTTTCTTGCGAAATTCAAGACTTTTATCTTTAAAAACTATTTAAAAGAAACAATCTGAGATGGGAAAATCGGTCTTCCATTGATCTGCTTGTAAAAATATAGGATCGGTCACGGTGGATCACAAAGAGGCCTTACTTTGCTAAGAAGGCTATGAGCAAAAAAGGACACATGAACACAGTACAATTAGCACTAACCTTTCCAGCAGCCCTTATTCATGGAACTAAAAGGAATTAAACGCATGCAACACACATACACACAATACTGGAGCTCGGGGCCAATTAGTTCATTAAAAACATCTGACTTTGAAACAACTGGACACCTGGCGGCCCGCCATGAACTGGCCACTTGCTGTTTTTGTTATCTGAAACTGCACGCTGTACCTGTTGCTGTGTGTGTGTGTGTGTGTGTGTGTGTGTGTGTGTGTGTGTGTGTGTGTGTGTGTGTGTGTGTGTGTGTGTGTGTGTGTGTGTGTGTGTGTGTGTGTGTGTGTGTGTGCGTACCACTGTGTCTGAAGGCACAGTGCATACATAATGAAACAAGGCAGTGTCATCTTCAACAGGCCGAATGAAACATGACAGATCAGCCACTGATGAAGACGGGGATTATAACAAGATTTTTGAAGCCCAGTCTTTGCTCAGTGTGACTGGGGGAAACCCGTGGTTTGCTATAAAATAACTTTGGCTCAGATGACCAAATTCTATTTATTTAACCTTTGACCTGTGTCAAACACTGCAGAATAAGACTGCAGACAAACTCACCTTCAATCATCAGTGAGTGCTATATCTATCTGATGTACCCAAGACACCCAATATCCACATCAGCCAAAGCACATCCCTATCCAGTTACACAGAAGCTAACCACATTGTCAGGGATGCCCGCCCCCTCTACTGATAGTATAGAATAGCATATGTATTCTGTAACTATCTAACGTATCAGCAGTGCAGCTCTCCACAGCATCAACTTCTCAGGAACCAAGAAAAGCAGTTTAGATTGACTACTCCAGGTGTTTCACATTGTGTCATAAACAACAAGCTTGTAATGCTTCCATTGAGCAAGTTTGTGTTCTGCCGTTTCTTTTACTTTCCACTCACCATTCAGGATCAACTGGCGTGATATCTATCCTAGGAGGGGCTCCGAAGGGCAAGGACGTTGGCCTGCACATGATTTCTTCATCGGGCGTCCGCGACCTCTCCCCCTGCCGCCATGACAGCGGTGGCAGCTGCAGGTTGCCCGAGAAACGGCGTCTGCCATGGCGCAGGTCAACCCCCAGGGTGCAGGACGGAGATGTGATAGACTCACTGAGGCAGCAATCCGGAGGCTCTTTGAAGTCCTGAGAAGAGAAAGAAATGAAGGAGGAAGTGCACAAAATGAAATAACACACTATTAATATTCATTTAGAGTCAAAGAGAAGTGGAAAATGAGAGTATAGAGATAATAGGAGATTAAAGGAACAGTGTAGAACTCGACTTATCAAATCAGTTTTCCATTCAATTCAAAGTGAATCCTGTGTTTAATTACACAGACACAACTTCTTTCTCCTGCTCATCAACTGTTTGCCCACTATGGGGCGCCACAGGCCAGTTTCTGGCTTAAGATGCCATTGAATACAGTACGGAAAGCACTACACCTCTCCCTCTGGTGACCTTTTACAAAAAGTTTGTGAGCCTGACACCTCTTCTCACTTTTCGCAAGTTCTTTTCTCAGATGAACTCATAGAAATGTAGGAAAAATCTAAAGAAACATTTGCAAAAAACGTCAAGCAAACCACTGACGGACCATCTCTTCGCATGCAATATCTCTTCTCCAGACTCCACTCTTTCCTTCTGCCTCTTTTTACTGACTTAATGTGTCATGTTAGCGTGTGCTGTCTGTAGCAAACTGATTGCAAGGCATAAAAAAACACTTTTATTTCTCTGCTGCACAGTCAAATGTACATGCATATCAGAAGAGAATGGCAAATATGTATTTCTGTTGTCTCATCAGATAGCGTTTATAGTTCTGAAAACCAGGGCTGTTTTTACTGAGCATCTCAGAGACAGAAATCATTCTCAGTTTGACAAGGACTAAAAATACCTCCTTTATACCCTCTTCCCTTAGCTTTTATCCACAATTATTACTCTTATTACAATCAATGCATTTCCCCTTCTTTCCATGGTTATTCAAAAATCAGTGCACCAATCTGCTAAATACTTTACGGCTACCCTAAAACCAGTCATAAACTGCCATGAAATTTAGGAAGGGCTTGTTATTTATTTCGGGAAGCTCAGATTTGAGTAAGAAGCTAAAATAGCAGCAGCTAAAAAAAGACACTTGGCAGCACAACATCATATGCTCAGCAGCAAACGGCAGCATTCGTCTGCACCTGCGACAGAATGTACGCCAGAATCATATTAGACTCAGGCAACAGTTATCAGAACAATACCAACATTCAGGCTTCCTCATGTAGCTCAAAGGTGTGCTGCAGAAATTAATGTTGAATAAACGACTACTATGAAAGAAGTTCTGCAAATATATTTGACTCTAATAAAATCTCCCGAAGGTCCTGACCCAGTAATGACTGTATTTTACTTTATTATAAAAAATCTTGTTTATCACTAATGATTGACCCGATATAAACCATTCTTAAAAATCAGAGATAGGTCACTTTCTTTACAGGGTATTGATATGGCATGGTCGACTAACTCATTAATGAGCAAGTGTTTTGAATTTGTTTAAATGTAACAGTATATCGAATATTTTTGGTCTTGGACAAAACAAGACTTTTGTAGACGATAGATTAGATTTCAGGAAATATGACGAGAAAATAATGTGAAGATAATCCCATTCATCCATAAACTATAAAATCCCGAAGGATTGCGGGAGGGCCGGAGCCAATCCCAGCTGACACTGAGACAATAACACATGAAGACCGACGATCAGTCACGCTCATGATCACACCTACGGGCAATTTTGAGCCGCTAATTAACCTAACCTGCATGAGAGAGAAGCCCCCGGAGGAAACGGGTTTGAACCCAGAACTTCCCCCGTTGTGAGGTTTTATTTGATAATGAAAACATTTGTCACTTGCAGCTCTATAGGGACGTCTCTTTCAAAGAACAACCTCTACTCCTTGTTGATAGTGTAAGACTTTATTTACAGTAAATAGCTGAAATAGAGATGTGTTTGAAAAATGAATGATTAAATCATTTGTACTGATTCTTTATTCTTAAGCTCAATACCTACTGGGTCTCCAGTAGTAAGTACTCCTTCCAGCCTCCCACTCGTGGTCCCACAGCAGCTCTTCTTGGCCATTTACCTTCCCCCGCCTACTCACTGCAGTTACCAAACTAACTACACAATGCCCCTGATCGTGACAGAAGCATCACGGCTCAATCCATTCTTGCTACGATTGTAGCTGACTTTTTGTCAGCGTGGGTGGTGACTTATTTCCCCTGTTCGATCACTGCTAATGGTAAACAAGGATACTGGATACTAGACTCAACTTGCATGTTGGTGGTACCACATACAGCAGATGCATTTGGGGACATGCTGTTTGGTTAATGTTATGTAAATACACTTAATCAGAGCGTTATGTGCTAATTAGCGGAGTTGCGAGTTACAGGTTATGAAGGTTTAAAACTCCAGGCGGGGCGCTCTAGCACTCGCCTGTACAAAGGAATGAGAAAACGGTAACTCTGAAGGACACGCTTGGGCAACTATACACTGATATCAAATCTTGGAGTAAACTGCCAGCTGAGAACAGTACGTACCACAGCTTGAGATAGCAAAACGTAGACGTCACACTTTGGAGCCTGTTAGGCTAGGCTTTCACAACATACACACACACTGATGACGCATCGAAGGAGGCTCCCGGACGAGAGCCAGTGTGAGCGGATATGCTCAGTGCTCCAACCAGGCCGTCGCTCTGCTAAAATCGATCCCGCCTGCAACTTGACTTTGACCAATAGGCTCCTCTAAGGAGAACCTACAAAACTTACCGCGCTGCCGTGTCCAAGCGCCTTTTCACGTTGCTCTCAATCGGAGAGGAACTGTTAGGACCGTGCACGTTTAACTGCTCGGCTAATATCTCTGTGATAAATAAAACTATTGCTTGAATCTAAGTAAACGCCTCGAACTCAATTCGTTAACTTGTCTACACGACATTAACAAAATAAACCTCGGCATATGCAGCGTTTGCCTCTAGCTCATTACAGTTTACAATTTATGCTATTTGTTAGTAAAGATCATTTTTCCAATGTACTGAATAAAGACTTAACTTCTTGTATTTCACAGCTGGGTTTTTGTATTCAGTGGTTGCCTTACAGTCCTTGATCCTATATACTGAACACTTGAACCTCACCAAGCTTGGTTGTGGTACTACATGCTTTAGATACCATTTGTATCTTTGAGTGCTGCTGTCCAGCAATTTGGTACCAGAAACCCTTATATACTCAAATTGAAATGTTGTACTTGTAGCAGTACTTTAGATTAGTGCTGTTTAGTACTGTGCTAATTGGGAGTCTGACAGTCAAACTATTTTCACTGTGCACATTTTTATTGTGTCTCTTTAATGTTGGAAACCAATTTCCCTCTGGGATAATAAAGTTAATCGATCAGCCTGAAAATACTGTGCATGCAAGGTTTGGTCAGGTGCAGAAGTTCATTAACCAATAAGCAGCACAACCTCCGTGGTCTCTATGTCTTCCTGGGACCATTAAGTCCCAGCAGCCAGGTCACAAGGCCTCAGCTGCTGGATAAGACTAATAGAGACAATAATGTACATTTACAGCCTTGTCAACACTACATTTCACGACACACAACTGTCACAGCGCTTAGAGACTTTCCTTGCCAGAAGAGCTTTGGTCATTTGTTCAAACAGCGACTTTCAGCAACCTTTTGCTTTCATGTGATTAATGACTATCCTCAGCAGAAAAACAAACAGAACAGGTTTAGGTCACCTTTGTCTATGAAAGAAAAAAAACAAAGCAGGAATGAGCAGGTTGGATTAATACCAAGGCAAAAACAGGAGACGAGGGCTTGTGTTGCGTCTCAGAAAAACAGTACTGGTTTCCTTTTGACATGAAGACGGCTTTCTAACCATCACCCAGTATGAATTTTCCAAATAGTTTAAAAACAAGACCTCTGTCTGAACTCACTTGTAATATCTATCAGTTAGTACAGACACAATTTGTACTTTTTCATACATCCATACCCAAGGATCAATTTTAATGTTGCCAATTATACAGGTTTTGATGAAATATGAGGAAAATTGCAAGGTCTGAACAGAGTTTCCAGCTGTATGAATAAGTAGAGAGCACTTGATGCTTGGAAAAGTGTGAAAATTGGCCTGTATGTTTGTGCCAAATTACACAAATTTGCTCATCTCAATCAGCTGTGTTAGCTGCAATCAAAGGTCGCCATGGTGATCACACAAGTAACCACTGCTTTCAGACTCATTGTGCCAAAAGTGAACCTCTGAGAGCACAAATGTTCCTCCATGTTAAAGCTACAAATATGTTTGAAGAGTGCACATTGTAAGAATGGGAGCAAGTTTAAGATACTTTTTAAGTAATGGCAAAATCATCATCGTCATTTTTACGTTTCAACAAAAGTTGTTTTTAAAAGTTTTAATGGGATTTCAAAGCTGAATAATATCCAGAATGTGTGCAAGACGAGACACATTTTAAAGTTTGATTGGAGTTTCTAGATGTGAAAGAGTTAATGTATGAAAAGTGGTAATATTTCCACTCTGAACATTCTGTCCATTCATTTGAATGTTTATAGCATTGACACCCAATAACCACATTATGCCATACAATAAAATGTACTTTCTATTAAACTATATTTGGTAGTTTTGGCAGGAAGGAGACTTTTTCAAAAACCTCTTTAGAACAAAAATGTAAATACGTTTGCGAGTAATTTGGGATTATTAAAAGTTAAGTATTTAGTTTGGAGAAACTTAATAATATATTTCTCACTCCCTCTGAGCTATTAAACCATCCAGTCTTCAAAGAGTTGCTTTCTTTACTATTTGTACTATTTTTGTGATTTTTCTCTGTGAGCATAATGCATCTCAGGGCAGTCTTGACTGGCACCCTTCCCATTTCTCACCCGCCCCCACCAACACACAAATCCTGCTGCTCTCTCGCCATTTTGACACGAAGGCAACAAAACAACAGGGAGGAAATGAGGAGATGAGATAAGAAAACAACACCTGCTTCCCATCTGTTATAGAGGGGGAGGTATGGAGAGTGGGAGAGGAAAGATGGAGGGGGCTGTTGGTTAGGAACGGGAGGGGAAAAGGTCTGACAGACCAGTGAATATGTGAGAGGATAACAGCAAGAAAGGTTCGAACAGCTGGGGCAGGGCATGAGAGGGAGGACTTGCAGTGAAGGGGGAGTAAAGCAGAGAGAAAGTGGAGAGGGGTAGCTGGAGAGAAGAGAGTGAAAGGAAGACGAGTGAGAGTGGGAGAAAGAGGGAGAGAGGGGAGCACAGGGAGAGTAACTGAAAGAGACTGATTAGTACAGTGTGAAATAAGACATATTCATCTGCAGCTGAGCATAGCTTCTAGCAGTGTGCACATGCAAACCTACCATTCATAGTACATACTGTGCATTTTATACACACACACATGAATAGAAACACTCACATGTGTATGCACAGTAGCAGCACACAGACATATATTAGCATGAGTGCAAATATATGCATGGCTTGCATCTTAAGGGTTGTTAGAACACATAAATAAAACAAATACGATGGTTGATATATGTGCTCTCAGTGTCGTTCCTTTGTGTGATAGAGTTATTGTTGATGGCTTCAACTGTGTCAAAGTTATTTAAATTAATTAACAGATTTAAAAGAACAAATATTTTAAGAATAATATAAAACGTTCCATTCTAGAACAGAGATAGGGTTGTCGCCGTTGAATAAACATTCATCGCAAGACAAATAAACTTGATTTACAGGCTGCTGAAAGTGATGAAATATTGCCCTGAGTTTGACAAAAGAACAGGATATTAATAAAACAGTTTGGTGAATTATTATCTCTTCTTTCTTTCTTTTATCATCTTTGCTTTATCGCTGTGAAATAGCCCGATCCCCGTGTCTCAGACAAGTAATAAAATGAATTGCCTCTACTTTCCCTCTTTATATAGTAACATGTGATGTGTGGTCAATTTTGCTTGTCGGAGGACTGAGCTCAAGAACATGTTCAATGTAATTCGCTGAAGGCTATTTCCAAAGCCATTTCAAGCTTCATTTATCTAGTACGTATGCATGGACAGTTTACTGGAGATGTAACAAAGCATGAGAAGCAGATTGAGATCCAGACTGAATCCATGCTGTTAGTCTGTTCATGTTTCCAAGATTCATTCCCCTTTCCCTCTCCAAA
The DNA here is from genome assembly GCF_910591455.1 of Pholis gunnellus. Taxonomy (NCBI): domain Eukaryota; kingdom Metazoa; phylum Chordata; class Actinopteri; order Perciformes; family Pholidae; genus Pholis; species Pholis gunnellus. Next base: position 15,514,467 of record NC_136530.1, on the reverse strand, counting down.
GAATCATTTTACCTTATTTACTACATCAATGCGTCCATGTGTTGTTGACATCAAGTTAACTCTAAAAAACATCTTGCATTTTATAGATTAATAATCTCTATTCTAATCTATTATATTGAGCTCTACACCAGTTGATATGTATAGTTGGATTTTAGTGGCAAACAATCAGTTCATTAATTGAAAAGTCAATAAACATTAAGTCATTTTCTGAGCAAATATAATAATTTTTTTTAAATACTGGTTACATCTTCTTGAATATGAATATTTGCTTCTTTTGTTTTCTTTCTTTGTCTTCTTCTGTGAATTAAACATCTCATCAAAACAAGCGATTTCAATATTTCAACTTTTTCTGACCACGTTTCACAATTTTCTGACATTTTAGCAGACAAAAGATCAATACATTAATGGAGAAAATTGATCTATGAATAATAGATAATGCAAGTCATCATTAGTTGCAGCCCTAAAGTCCATTAAAAAACATTTTGACACAGTAAATTATGAGAGAGGCGGGACGGCAGCTGTCGCTGGGATGTGTAGCTGGTCGTCTTCCTTCTCTAGTCCATGTCGAAGTTTCCCAAATTGCCTCCGAAGGTTATGCCATCGGTGTATGAATGGGTGTGAATGGGTGAATGATGTAAAGCGCTTAGAGTGGTCTAGAAAGGTGCTATACAAATGCAAGTCTATTGACTATTTACTAAAGATCGAACAGGATTTTTAAAAGTACTAAATTCACTTTATTCTCAGCCTCAGGAAAAAAAATAGATTTCAGGAGATGCTTTCTAACTTCAGAATGGTCCCTCTCATTTTCACAACCATGGTTAGCAAACGTTTGAGTTATGGCGTCTCAAAAATAACATAAACTGTGGGTAGGAAATCAAATAAGTGAAGGGAACCTAAAGCAGCACACCGACTACATAACAGGAGGATATTCAGAGAATGACAAGGAGTGAACTCAAAACAATGCTGGCCAATAGACTGACAGGCAAAGTGCAAGAGGTCACAGTTTGTGTAATCCCACGGTGCACCAGAAAAGAGTTATAGTTGCTGTGGCAACCAGCATCACTCCTCCCGTCTGAGCAGACACAAGAGTGAGATAGAGAGAGGGCGTCAGAAGATCACAGTGTTTGTTCAGACCGACGCAGAGACAGCGGAGGGAGGTTAGATAGATGTCAATAAAGAGAAAGAAGAGTGAAAGAGAACAGGGCAGAGCCGAGAGGATTGGAAGAAGGGCACAAAATAAGTATTTAACTGTGGCTTTCGCTGGCTAAAATTTAACCTTCAGCTTCCAAGCTCTCTAATTGAAGAATGAACAGCTGTTCAGTTTGACCCGCGCTCCCTGTAAATACAAGCTCAACTGCCAGAGAGGGAGAGAGAGAGAGAGAGCTGTAGAATGACAGAGGAGGGATGGAAGCTAAAAGAAGTGAGATAAACTGACAGGGAGAGGCAGCAAGAGAGATTACGAGTCAGAGGGGAGCAAAGAAATACATATGAAAGAACACGAGGAGACAATTGATAATCACAAGTTCTCCAAACACAAGAAGCTATGTGATTTGTTAATGCCTATTCAAAATGACCCATATCCAAAACCGTTACAGTATCACGACAAGCATGATTCGAAATACGATTATTTGCTTTCTTTCTGGGAGTTACGTTATCAGATCTCACACAGTTTAGCTCAGCATAGACACTAGCAGCAGAGGGAAACAGCTGGCCTGGCTCACTCCAAAGTACTGTAACTCTCTCTAAGCATATTTCCAAATATGTTGAGTTATTGCTGTAAGGTTGGAAAGACATATGTATTTATTTGGGTAAAGGAAAAAACTTGGAAGGTAGGGAAGGTTAAAAGAAGGTATAAGTACATCAGACTACGCCCTCATTTGATTCTGACACACATCAATCGTAATTTGCACAATCACAGTTGGGTAAATGTAAAAGTGTTTAGTTGGTTAACTGACAAAAACAACATCTACCACAGCACTTACCATTAAATACTGTAAACTGCAAATAGTTTTATAATTTCATATTTGTACTAATAGCTATAGGAGTCTGTTATTTGCATATTTGCTAAATTAATGACTAGATAATGGTGAAAATAACACACCGACCACACCAACTGTGTTTCAAAACTGTGTCATTCAAAATATGATCTATTATGACAGTTAATTCATTTATCATGTCATTTTATAATATATTACTTAAGATAACATATTATATTTAAGGACCTGCACACATTCTGGTTGAGCAAAACCCTTTGAATTCCATAGTAAAAATATTAACTGAATTACTGATATGAGCTGGAGGAGACAGTGAGGTTTAACAGTTAAATTAAAGCTATAACCTCGGATATCTTACAGGACTTGATGAGAGTAAGGTGTGCACAAACACACTTCCCTTCAAACCTTCGGAAATAGATTTCAATTGAATGAGTGAAAGGTTGGCTGCATACTAAAATCACCTGTAATTCTGTATGCGCCTATGGAGATGAGCATAGAAACACACTTTCATTGAAATGCAGAGTCACATACCAGTTGTGGCACGCACACACACACACACACACACACACACACACACACACACACACACACACACACACACACACACAAAGAGATTGTTAGCTGTGGTCTGCATGGGAATGAGGTCATTAGGTCTGTGGAACGCAAGGACACTATTGAATCTGTGCGCCCCTCAGGACACCTCAGTCCCACAACAGACAGACAGACAGACACACAGACTCACAGACACACACACACACACACACCCACACACACACACACACACACACACACACACACTCACACACACACCATAATCATATGAATCTATATAGATCCAATCCTTGGGATACTGAATTATAATCACTTGAACATGTACACCCTCAACGTTCACAAACAGCCTAACCCACTAAACGTTAGCGTAATGATGCGTAATGATGGGCTAAATCATTAACACACACACACACACACACACTGACACATCTGCACCACTCAAATCTAATCCCTGCTGAGCATTACCAGCTAAACCAAACCAAAAAGTTATGTGCTTTATTAAAAACTGTTTACTCATCTGCCTGGAACATCTGCTCACTGTGACAACAAGTTGTTGACCAACTATTTACCAAGAAAGTGTTACAGCCATTTACACCATTTGTTGTTTGTGTACATGTAAAACAAATAAGATACATGTTAATTAGACAGCTACAGAGGTGTTCGTTGGCTTTATATTTTAACTTTGGACAGAGCCAGGCGAGCCATTTTCCCCTCGCTTTCAATCTTTATGAGAAGCAAAGCTAAACAAAGATATATTGTCCAAAGTTCTGAACTATTCCTCTGAGTTTATATGGAAAACCTAGTTCTATGTACTTTAAAGACACAAACTAGTCTTAATCTGAAGCAGATATACACATGCTTCAGTGTCGCTCTGTACCATTAAATGCCCTGTTGAAAAGCCTCTACATGCATCTGTTCACTAACTTCAGTATCTGTTTTTTAACATCCAACCGGTCTCTGAAGTAGCATTCCCCTTTTCTCTTACCCCTCTCCGCAGGAAAAGTACATGTACAGTCTGGAGCCTGTAAAAAATCCTGTACAAGTCAAGTACACAATAGCCTGCCCAGATTCCAGTGCAAATGCTTGTTGTGAAAGGCCTCCCCTGCTGTGACCAGAGAAACCCAATACCAGGTGTGCCATGATAAACTTACTGAACCGTCTGAACGGTAACACCGCCCACCACTCCTGCACTAAAATACTTTTAAGCTTCAAAATCTGCATTTGTCCTTGTCAAAGCAGAGAGCAGATACTCAGCTGATTCATTTGTTTTTTGTTCTCACATTCCTCCTCCATTTGATAAAACAACTATTACCATTACCATCATTACCATCATTATTATTATCATTATCAAGATCTCTACACACACACACACACACACAGCGTCTCATACTCATATAATCTCCCTCCCACAGACTGCTGCTGACAACTACAGCGATGGGGTCGGCCGGCTCAGGTCGGCACGTCAGACACCCAAACCTGAGGCAAGATGTGTTGATGTGATGTGTGTGGAAGTCCACTGCGATCACTGCACCGTAAAGGTCTGGGAGCTGCTCTTGGATCAGCCTGCCTTTAAGATTTTTGTTTCTGATCCAGAGGTTGAAAAACACACAAATGAGTCACTCTACTGAATGTGTTTTTGCTGAAAGCTCAACAACAACACATATTCAAGACAAGAGGCATACGTCAAGGTTAGAGGGTCAAGAGAATACGGAGAAGGTTAAGAAGACATGCTGTGGAAACACGGGTAATCAAGTGAGAGAAAGAACGTACTCAAACAAAGAAAAAAGCACACAATGTTCAAGCTTACATGGAGAGAGAAAGAGAGACTGATTGATGCACACCCACACCTTCAGGACTGTTTGAGCAACGGTACGAATCATCCACAGCAACTGTTAAGTGCACCTCTATGTTTCTGTCCATACAGTATGATACACATGAGCTTTCTCAACCCTTTCTCCTACAAGTGAATGCAATTGATTTATTTGCAAAAGCAAGTGTGGTGTGTGCAGAGTGTGCTGGTAATGTTGTGCAATTCAAGGAGGTTGATGGCCGTTAAAAGCACTCAACTTTTTTACCGAAGCCTTGAGTCTTAGTGTTATCTAATACATCGAATCAGGATTCAACCATGAATACAAGCTCTCCATTCACCAAGTCCTTTGGTAGGTCTAAGAGTGTTGGACTTTTATGAAGAAGTCCTGTAGTGAAGTGTCTGTAGTGAATGCTCCAGATAAAAAAAAGAGATTTGCGAGCTCACCTGCAGTCATCAGTCCGAAGCACATTAGCAGGGTTTTTTCAAACAAAAGATAAATAGGCCTAAAACGAGGCCACTGTTCCCACAGGAGTATGTGAGACTGTGCTGGGTGGACAAGTAATGAAAAAGGCAGATTCTTTTCATATGTTCAGTACGAACATTGTTGTGGTGAAAAAAGGCATTAGGTTTTCACTAAAAAACAACATTGACACATGAATATAATATGTCGATAAAAGGTTAGCTCTCCACATGCAAACATTTAAGTTGGTGGCAAGGATCAGTAGTAGACACAACTAAGACGTAGATGCAGGATGTGTTGTGCTGAGGTGCAAAAGACTATCACAACATGTGCAAACAACAGTAGCTGGTGGAGTTGAAACAGCACACCACACGTATAAGACCTGTGAGTCACATTGAGATGAGAGACAGAGGAAAATGGAACGGGGAGAAAACGGGCCCTAACAAAGGAGAAACCTTGAGCAAGAGATGTGATGGAGGAGGAGAGAGCCAGACGAAGCAGAGAAAAGAGCTTTCAAAACACAAAGTGACTAACAAAGAAAGGAAAGATTGAGAGCATTGCAAAGAAAGTATACCATCTTGTATTCTCTGTGGATGTGGAGAACGTCTCATCTCTGCATTTTGCTCTGTCCTGACACACAGTCACAGCTAACACTACAAACTATATAAAGTTTTGTGCTTTTGCCGGCAGAAAACACTACATCCTAATTGTTCATGATCCACACTGTTACAAAAATAAATCTGTCTCTGTCCCTCTCAGTCAGAGATGTATGCCTGCTACTCCGTGTGGATGCCTCTTTTTCAGTCTCTATTGCTGATATAAAAAACATTTTGTGTTGGATTAGGAACAAGGAATGCATTTGTGTTAGATTTCAACCCTGAACACTAATGAGGGTTCTTACTTTACAACAAGGTCAATATTCTTAAGCACAGTACACTCAAACCCTCCTCCAGCGATGATACCTATCATCAAAATGTGTTTAATTTACTCTGGCATATACAGCCTATTATGTAAGTGGTGAGATATATTAGTGGCATGGTGACTTACATTGTTGAGAGACACTGTGAGAACACTCCTGCTCTTCCTCATCTTTCCTCGAGTATCTCCCTCGCTGTCAAACCACGGCTTCACATGAACACCTGGAAACACAAATAGACAAATATGTTGTTTTTTTAGAACAAGTTGCTACGAGACGGTTGACGTTGAGGTTGGTGGATTATCTTGAGTTGAAACATTGTTTCTGAAAAATTGTTGCTGTTGAGTTTTTCCAAATGCCACAGTTTCATTGCTAGACATGGGGATACAACATGTTTGTACCTAAAAGCTGCTGTGAGGAAATGAATACTGATGCCTCTATATGACCATCAGTAAACGAGGCCAGCAGGGAGAAGATTGTCTATTTCTATGTAGTTATTCTTAGTACTTGTCATCGTTGCCACCGGGTCATATTCTGCACGAAATCATATGAAATCATGCAGGTTCACCAGAAGCTCCTTCAGCTCAGACTCCAGGGGGCTCTGGCGGCGACCAGCCCACCGTAGACAGACCCTTCTCTGCCGCTCGGAAGCTGATGTCTGGCAGCTGAATATTTATACTGCAAATTCAATAAATGTAGGGCTGTAACTATTTTTTCCACTATCGATTAATATGCAGACCAATTAATTGATTAACTGTTTTGTCTATAAAATGTCAGAAAATAGACATTTTGGGACATTTAAAGACATCACTTTGGTCTGTGGAAAGTTGTGATGGGCATTGTGTTGTTAATCTCTGACGTTATGGACCAAACATAAATCAAAAAAAAGAATTGCTAGATGAACTGATAATGTAAACAAATATTATTTGCAGCCCTGATACAAATAATGATATCAAGTATATGAGGCTACCAAATATGGAAACATGTGCATTGAAAGTCTACTGCAAACTACATTTTATACATTTTGCGCTGACAAGTATAGGTCAACAATTTATCGTAACTTTTTGCAGACTTTAAAAAAAAAAATCACTTGACATCACTGTGGTTCCTACAAAAGTAAAGTCGATAGAAATGATTCCTCCCTGCAGGTGTAGCACCAGCAGCTTAGGCAGCGCTGAGGAAACCGCCGGCAGAGGATGACAACTTAAAGAATAAGAGAGTATGTCATGTGTGAATGTTAACTCGGGTTGTCTGTCTGAACTGGGTCACAGGTTATGAATACTTTAATCACAAACAACAGTCCTGACATTTATCTGATCGTGTTGCTAATAGAGCCAAATTAGAGAAAACAGCCTCTGCTTTTGAGCCGCTGTAAGAATATCATTTTATAAAACGCAACTGGAATATAAAAACCACATCGTGAACATAATGATCAATAAGCATTTAATCCAAGCACATATTGTTTATTATCATGAGTATGTTTATGTGTATGTGTACTGAATGTAGAGCAATCGGGTGGATCTTAACAGACAAATGAACACAAACCAAAATGAACACACATCACACATGAACTACACGACTGATTAACACCCATCACGAGTCCCTCAGCTGCTCATCTGACGTCTTCAAATAATCTTTCCATTTTGCTAATCCTTATTAGTTTTCTCTCTTGCCTCAACAAATTGTAATTTTTGGAATTATTCCTCTCAATAACACAATGAAACCTGAAGCAGCCTTACTGGTTCAGCTCATCATTCAAAAGCAGAAGACAAGAGTGACTCAAAAGTCATTGAGCCTCTTTCTCTAATGAGCCAATTCAGGCAGTCGTTAAAACTCATATGTTCTCTTGTGACCCGTGAAGGTATTTTTTTTTTCTTCAACATATAAAAGAGAGGGGGAGATTAGCATCAGCAGCAGAAAAAAAGTAAGACAGAGGGAGGGACTGACAGTAAAAGATGAAAGAGACTGTTTCAGGGAAGATCAGGCAAAATTAGAGGAGGAGGGGTTCAGAAGACGATATGAAGATGGAGATGGAGAATAGAGAATGGTAAAGAGAGCTACACACAAGCAGGGCAAAGATGATGTCATGAAATAAAGACAAAAAGCTGGAGGATAAAGTAAGAAGGATTTATTTATTGAGAATGAGGTGCGAAATTAGGAAGCAGAGGAAGATCGAGGGAGACTCGATAAGGTCTTTCTGTTTAGTAGAATAGTTCAACAAATTTGGGAAATACATCATATATCTTCTTTGTTAAATCACATTGTGTGCTAAACTAAGCTAACAAGCTTCTGGTTTCAGTGTCATATTTTCCCCATCCCTATAGCTAACTTTATACATTTTCTTAAACTGATTTATATTGTTCTTTGCTTAATAATTTCTGAATCTAAGCCTTTACATAAATTCACCTCACAAATATATACTTGCTCGTCATGGTGGTACGAATACAATTAAAATGTCCTCTTAGTTTATAACCTGTCTCTCTGTCTGAGACCTTTTTTATCATATTGCCAGGAAGTAAATTATTTCTTTCTGTGTTTCAAATTTGTGGAGTCTTTAATTTAAATCAAGTGGTAGAGGACAGTTTATACCCTTGAAGCAGATGGGCATCTTTTAGCTGGAAAAGATAAGACAACCTTGGCACCACCATTACATAAAAACACTCCCATGACGCCACCTAAATGCAGTAAAAGAAGTGCAAACGCTGTGAATGAACATGCAGGATTCCTCTTCAAAGCATGGACATGAATGTGTCCGGACTGCTACAAGAGCTCAAGTCAGCACCTTCAACTGATAATGAATTTCTATTAAAATGTCCTTTCACAGTGTCATTTGTCTAACCTTTACAGCAAAGACGACAGGTAACATGGACTGTCCGCTAGTGATTTCTAGGATAGCTCAAAGGCATGTGCACATCCATTTTATAGTTAGCAAAGCTGCTGACGAATGATCATAGTTCAAATCTCAATGGTCTTGAAGGAAGTTTAATTGCGCTGCAATGTGGATTTTCTAACTTCCCTTTTTTTGAGCCTACATACTCTGGTAGCAGTATTTCTCGAAAACAATCACTTTTTAGGAAGGAAAGATTGTGTAATTAGATGCAAATTCATTTGTTGGTATTATTATACAGTATATGTTCCCTCACTTGTCATTAGACGTGATGCATACATCCTAAACTTTCCATTAAAAAGTAAGCACACCAGATTTAATTGGTGCAAATGCAAAAGATGGTTGTTTCTCCCCATCATGTTCAGTTAAGAGAATTTCCGGTGAAAGACATTTTATAATATGTTGGTTGACAATTGTTGAGCTCATTAAGTTGAATGACGTAAATTAGGTAATTCCGCAAGAAAAAATGCCTTGAATATAAATTTCATAGAGGCAATAATCAGCAGCAAGGTTTCTGCGTGGGGAGGACGATCTGTTCCAGTTATCACCATTAGCAGATAATTAGTGGGTACGGAGGACATTTGTGTTTCGCAGCACATCTGAAAATTGTGCTCGGCAGCACAGATGTAGACAGCAGTTTATAGACACAGATTAGAGCTGTAACTCAGTGGATGACGCACAGTGCTAAGGAGGAGCGTGGCGTGTGTGTGTGTGTGTGTGCGTTATGGGGTAATCTAATTAGCGTTACTTCTGCCTAATTGAGAACATTAGGGAAGACAGGTGTGAAGACAGAAGACACAAACATCAACGCCTTCAAGCAATCAAACTAACCCATGCGTGCTCTCTGCATGATAATACAAAGATTATCTCTAAAGCGTCAGAGTTAAAGTGTCATCTGCTTTCCTTAAATGAGAACATGGCCTCGCCTTTCACTTGCAGTCAAACGGAGAAAGTGGCAGAGAGGTGATAACATTAAGCACGACATCACAAACATCATAAACACCATTCTGATCAGAGCTGTTGGAAGTATTTTTGCTTGGTGACAAACCCACACATTAAAGAATTTGAAAGAAAACTCTGTGATAATGGGATTGTAATAGCAAAGTAAAAAATGTAGATTGGCTTGCTGCAAGTGTTGTGTAACGTGTGTAAAATGTTTTGCACGATTACATTCTAATCACAGTAATATGGTACTGCTTTGTCAAAACTAACTAGAAGTCACTGAAGATTCTGAACCACAAAACTGTCCCCTGCTGTGTTTTTTGTTTCATGTATAATTCTAGAAGTGAAGGAGCCTCTTGACCCAGCTTCACATAATTCCCCGTTTCCTGGCAGGCATACCTAATATTGGAGGTACAAAGTGCAGTATCTTACTGTCCAAACTAGCGAGTCTCCCTAAGTGGTGCTTAACTATAAGGCAAACATTTCCTCTCCAAGCCATTAGGCAGTCAATGGATCACACAGAAATACCTAAGAAACCCAGCCAATTCCCCAGACTGCAGTTCACAGGTATTTCATTTCAAATGTCAAACATGGGAGACACTTTCAGGCTGGTGTCACGGCAAAATGTGACATGATGTTCTGTCACATCTGATCTCTTACCTCTCATACACATGCACACTCGGGTTCACATGTAACGTCATTGGGAGGTGTCTCGGCTGTATCAGCCAAATAGAGTGGAGATAACAAGCTCCACACCTGACTGTCCTGTTGACTGACTGGCGCAGTGGGACTCCTGTTGGAGGAGGAGAAGCAGAATCTAAGCAGCTGGCTGTCTACCTCTCAGTCTGCATTCATTCAGTGATTCACTATAATCTGTCATGCTCTAGCATCATGCTAGTAGACGAAAGGCATGCAACAAAAAACAATAATAATAATATTAATAATAAAATGTGTACATTATTGGACAAATCCAATAATGTCTATTTGTATGTTATTCTTTGTAATTCCTTCTCTATATAATAAAGCATGCTACGACTGCAGCGTGATTCATAATAACATCACAAAATATCCACACTGCTCCACATCTTGACATTTTTACCTCATCGTGTTTTTCATCATCATACGTCTTTATGTGTGTGGGTGCATGACTGTGTCTGTCTGAGAGTGAAAGGGAGACAGCAACAGAGGCAGAGTGCACACACACCGATAACGTTATTCCAAAACAACGAAGCTTAACAAAATTCTAAGAACTGTGAGTATTGTGAGGTTTTGGGTCTTGTATAAATTAATACTTAGAACAACCTTAGCATACAATTTAATCCTCCACAGATACTGAATCCTTACAAATCCTGTGGAAAAATTCAGCAGCAGTGCAAACTCCCCTTTGACATGCAAGCTCAGACTTCAAAAATCCTGAACAATGTTAAGATTACATTGAGGACATTGTATTTTTTCGAAATCCACTAACAGAGACAAGAGGGAGAGGGTATGGCAAAGTTCATGAGCCAGTCACTACACATCAGTGAACAACCTGTCATGAATTAAATACTTGCTGGAAGAATTATTATTCTCAATGTGTAACGGACCTGTTATTAACGGAATGTGTTATTTCACCCTCTTGTTAAATAATTCAGTTTTCATATTCCTGATATTTTGGGCTCAGTTTCAGCAGAGCCAGAATGCCCTCCTCTTTACATCAAAAACCCTGCATACATGTCTATAGAGTATTGGTAAATTGATTGTATGAATAATAATCTATCTTTATCAGTTACCATAGTTATGAAGCCTCATGAAACAGTCAGTGTTATTTAACTTACTGACAGCAGAAGCATACTGCTCTCAGTCTCAAACTGGAGCAGCTTGGCAGTATTTCATCCCGTCTTTCAGTTCTTCTTTTACATAAGGTTTACTGGCTGGAAGAACTACTGATTTATTCAGAGTACATTATGCTATTGTCATACTATATTCAATTCTATCTTCAATATACTCCGTACCAGAGAGATAAACATAACACTATTTGGTATAAAGCAAAAAGCAGTAAAACTGTATAAAATTGCTGTCTCACAATAGCACAAAATAATTGAATGTGGGGGAACAGACTTGATAATGACACTGTACTGAATGCAGAAAAGCAATCTTATATTCCTTCCTCCATAAATGAAAGAAAAACCCTTTCAACAAATTATTTTTCAAAAAATGGTCTTTATCCACTAGCAGTACCTCTGCACTAATCCAGTTTAAAGCACTCAGATGTCCAGGCAACGGTGCTTCAAATAGCTTCCATTAGGGATACCATCTTGGTTTGGTAAACCCTGTGTTAAAATTCACTTCCTGTAGTTACATAATACACATAAATACGAGTATTTCTTTCTTTCCTGTGGTGGAGGTAACAAATTATAATATTTTCTTTTTCAAATCTTTTTGTATCGTTTTGTATTTTCTTCGTGATTCATTGTCTGAACAGTAAATCCAGGCACTGCTAACACGTTCATGGGAGCCCTTTGGTCCACCAGAGGTTAAGGGTGGAGCTGTCTGAAGGGAGCCTTAAAGGGCTGTACACATTTTAAAAGAACTGCTCCTTTAATTCATACAGATAGAGACAATAATCATCTTAGGTGATGCAAAGTGAGATGCAGAAGCATCCTTTCAAGTTAACAATGCTTCAACTTGAGCAAAAGATTTGTAACATGACTCTTCTTCATTGATGTGCAGAGACAGGAGCAAAAATAGAAAGATCATTAACGGATTTTTACTAGGTTTTTCTCTAACTTTAGAAAATTCTTTATCCACATGCTCATTAGAACCTCACACCTACTACAATAGTACAACATGTTGTCTCTGACAGGACATTTAGGTTACCACCGAGTAATTACAGCTGTAAATACCGCCCTCATACTAGCGGCCTCAGGCTAGTTTTCCCCACCACAGATACAATCTAAAATTGGAAACTCTAAAACATGCTATCAAGGTAACTTTAATTTGTTTCAGTTGTAAGGCCGATCTTGGCTTAGCTATAAATTTGAATTAGTGAGTTAAAAAAGTGTCATTTTTGATTTTGTCCCCTGGGGACAAGATAATAGTGTCACATCTGCTACTATATGATGTTTACTCTGGAGTCATTCTAAGAAGGGACATTCCACCATCACCAAAGCTCAATTCCACTCATTATACGACAGACAGAATCGTTTAATTAAGCAAGTGCCCCAAAACCGTATTTGTTTACCTACAAGTCACAAAGCCCTCTAGTGGCCACAGTAATTATGACGGAAGCAGAGGAGAAAGTCTGGTGGCGTTATTGTATGGCAACAAGCTTGAGTGATCTTTGTGAGCACAACCACTTGATGTTGACGACATCATGAAAATGAATTACTTGCGTTTCTGAATTTCCAGAACTGCATGATAACAAATTGGTCTCATATCAAGACCAGACAAAAATGACATTCACATTGAAATATCAGCATTCAGACGTAGCCGCCCAGTTTGTTATGAAGACATGTAGCAATCTAGTATGTGCAACATTAGCTTTGTAGCTAATGTGGCGCCGTTTAGCTGTGTTTATCTGCTGTGGTAAGTACTGCAGCAACCAACATTTGGTTGGTCTTTTAGTGCCTAAACCTAATCCAACCTCAACCATGGGATGATGGTTTTAGAAGGCACTGACAAGTAATGTTGTCCTGTTGATAGGGGCTTTAAACCAGAAAACTACTGTATGTGTTCTACAGGGCACAGACATGCAGCTCAGACGCACTGGAGACTCTCAATTACCCATAAATACTAAATCCAGTTATCATTGTATCCTCCATTGCAACATTGACCAAGTCAGTACAAATACAACGTTCATATTATAATGTCATCTATCAGGAATATTCAATGTTTTCATTTCAGATGGCCGCAATAAATACAGCACCATTTGCATCTTGTTGAGCAAACGTCATTCCCTTTGGCTATAAACACAACATCACAAGCTGTGCTAGAACAAAGGAGAGTATTAAATAGGCCAAATTCTGCCCAGCTAAGAAGACAAAGATATTACTTCTTTTTTTTTTCTCTAGCAAAGTTTCGTGACACACTGAAGAGGGATATACTGTATGTGAAACTATATTATAACATGATTCTGCAGCCTACAGTCTCTGAAAGCCTCCCACATGAGAAAAGTGAAGAGGAGAAAAATCACAAAGCACGAGTAAGAGCAGTGGAAATAGATTCATAGCTTGAACGTGGGGTTTTTTTCAGCTGTGGTTTTTCACCTTGTTTTTTTTCCCAAACCCAGGGTTACTCAGCCAATGTATCAAATTCCTAACCTTGAGAAAATAGTCAATTTCAGCATAAAAAAAGTGCTCCAGCAACATAACAGTTGACCTGAAATCACTTTTTTTTAAGATCCATTTCTAAACTCCCCTCATGCAAATTCTAGGTCCTGAACCAGCTGTAGAACATCTTCCCAATTTATAATTTATCCGCTGGCAGAAAAGGTCCATTCTGTCTGGAGATTTCACTTTCCTCTCACAGAGCTCATCAGTGTGATCTCTGACGGAAAATCAGTACTCAGGGAGTTCCCTAATGAGCAAACGGCTCTTTTTCTCTGTTTCGCTCTCGTCTCCATGTTCACACCCTGACGTAAATGTTGTCATTTCATACACACAAACCCAGCAACCCCTGCTTGAGTTCTTGGTGTGACATTTTTTTAAACAAAAAAAAACATTCCTCATTTCTTAACTCCCTCAAGTCCTTCTAATGAACGGGTGCAATCAGAGTGAGGACTGCACTCCTGTTGAGCATAGAGAGCATCAATACTGAGTAGGGACTTTGTACCAACTGTGTTCATTGTTTTTAAAAAACAAGAGGAAAAATGTAGGCGGAGGGAGAGAGAAAGGGAAAATATTCTTACAAACATAAATATATAAGCAGACAGGACTGTGTGTTTGTTGGGAGAAGGTACATAAATGCTTGACTTTATCTCTGTGTCTCTAATTATTAAAGTGCAGTAGTTAACCACATCAAGATCATACTGGGCATTAAATTACAATCTCAAAGATCTCTGTTTGCTTCTCTTTGGCGGCAAATACTATATTTGTTATTTGGTAATTGCAGGTGTGTTTTTGTATCTCACTTCCCAGGGGTCCAAACAACTGCTTGTATTTCATCTTAATTTATTTATTCATCTTTGTGTTACTAGAATATCTTGAACTGCAATATGAATAAAAGGTCTGAAAGTAGTTTGATTGCTTGATTGAAATTATGTAACAGACACTCAAAGATTAAAAACAAAATATGACGGTATAATAATACTGTTGATACAGCAAAGCATAATGTGTGAACTTGCACTGCATCATTTAAGTATACCATTTTTACACAATCTGTTTGACATAGGATTATGTCCACGGGATCAGCCCGTGTTTGACCCACTCATAACCAAACGGCTGTCATGGGTTAATCCCCTCGTCTACAGCTGTAATTCCAGACACATCACTGCTCACCCACAGAATTACAACAGAGCAAATATACAGACAGGATACATTGCTGAAAAGTAGCTTTCAGTGATAAAAAGGCTGCAAGTTCTGCACCAAAGGCGAGCAGGGTCAGGTCGGCCTTCAACATGTTCAGATAACAACAAGCAAAACACCAGTTTCTCCCACATCACTGTGTCAGTCTGGAAGGGTTAAAAACTGTTGACTTGGAGACTGTAAATATCTGCTGCAATTCACCAGAGTATTGATTACCAAGGTATTACATCTAGCAAGAAGAAATTATCGATTGGCTCCCAGGTCAAACAGATTCTTCCTGCCTTGATGAACTGAGGACTTTCTCGACACTTTGACTTTTCACAGCGGGGAAATGTGCTGTGTAATTTATAACATCAATCATTAATTCGATTAAGGTGTGGTAGCGAACCAAGACAGAGAGCCAGCACATACAACACCGGCGTTGGCAGAAGCACACCTGAATGGAATGAAGCCATTGCTTTAGCTATGCGGTGTGGCTCTAAATAACAAGGTTTGTCAGTGTGTCGGCTGTATTTTTAAAACTATTGCATGAATCGCCATTAATTAACATTCGTAATCCCACGGTTGTGCACCCACTGGGAAAGCCGATCAAATAAAAATGAATAAATACAAATATAAATAAAACATCTTTTAAAAAAAAGCATCCATTTATTCATAGCATTACTGTCTATTGGTGAACATTTTAACTATGAATTGCCCTCGAATTAAAATGTTGTGGGAAACACCGGTGTAGCCTGTTGTAATCTGTAACAGACAGTGTTGTATTACATTAATAATTAAGCTACCATTCACGTAATTTGAGCAACCACGGGCAATAACATAAAGCGGCGCCTATGCTGCTAGCATGACTGTAGACTTGTTCTTAATTAAACCCGAGTGTGGCAGGTACAAATATGTGCTGTGAGATGTGGTGGAAAATATAGCCATCGGGTGGATAATCACAGTGGAATCAGCACTTATACATGGAAGCATACATTTGTGCAACTACAAATAAAGTGCTCATTTGATAAAACAGATATAATTTTTTTATTATAAGAAGAATGTATTTTTTCTGGTTTTGCAAATGGACTCTTCAGCTAGAAGTTTTTTAAGCCAACATACGAGAAGTAAAAACCCTATAAATTATAAATTTTCCTGCCAATACAAAAAAAACAGTAAAATTTGAACAAAAAAAAGGGGCAAAATGTAGCAAGACAGAACAAAATATAGTATGAAGCCCCTCTAGCCCCTTAGATTGCATTTATTCTGCCTTTGTTTCTGTCTAACAGAAAAGCGAACCCAATTCTACAACTCAATAATCAGTTTTAGCTCCCGCTTCTCTTGAACATGAAGACATGAAGCTGACTGCTCTGCATGTTAATTACTCTCAATTATCCAGCTTATCCCTTCATCTCTGTCAGCTCAAGCTTTGTGAGGGTAACACTCTTTCAGTGAGTGAGAGGAGGGAGAGGGCATCCCTTTGTTTATTCACTTCAATCCACATTAAATTAATAACCAAAATGATTCATGTTGGTTTGTGATACTCATAGGACGCCTGACCGTCGAGTCGAGGAGAGAAACAGAGGAGAGCAGCGTGACTGATGGAGAAAGTGAGACGAAAAAAAGATAAAAGAAAATAGCGAATTCGATGGATACTGAAAAAACAAAAGGCAGCGTTTAGATAGTATAACAAAGAAGCCATCTACGCAGACTTTTAAATGTGTCAAACTATGACACATTTTACAAAACCTCCCAGAGATAGCCTCAGGGAGCCACAGTGTGCATGAAACATATACTGGGTAATCTTCATCTGCTGACGTACGGCATTCATCGAAAACTCTATGACGACCACGTGGACCTTGAGGTGAAATTGTTTTTTCTCAACAAATGTAAATAAGGGTAAGAATGAACTTAGAACTATTTTTTATCTCAGCTCAGTAGACTCTGTAACCTTCAGGTTGCACGTGACGAAAGACGTCTCAGATCACAGGTGCACTGCGAGTTTTGCTTCGAATGGATTATGAAAATACTATCTGCCCAGGTAGTATTATGCACAAAAGGGAGAATAAAAGTGTGCAGATGTGGCATTGACAGTTCAATGAAAATGTGAATACTTCTTTCCACTCCATACTTACAACAAAAACCCAATTATCATGAAATGTGCTCTGACTGTCACTGTTGTAATTATAGTTGGCTGACAACCTCTTAGTCTCTTAGTAACTATTTTCCCACACTAATGCATGGGCTGAAACAGCTGTCTCTGCTCCACCTGCGTATCCACCATTATATATCAATTCCATTTGGCATATAGAGCTGTGGGCATTATCCTGCCTTGCCTCTATCGACCCGAAAAGTGGATGCCCACTTAAAAAGGCCCAGTGAAGATGATACAATGATGGCTGGATGGATCTGGAGATTTATAAATGCCTGCTACAAGAAGAGGGGGAACGGTCTGTTGTTAAACTACAATTTGATATGTGGAATGACGGAAAACACTAAGGGTGACATCTTCTTAAGTCAAAGTGGGAAAGTGGATCTGCCTCAATCACATGATATTCACAGTATTTGAACAGAACAGCTATTAACTACTATAAAAAACAACACATAAATATATAAGGCATATCATTTCTCATTATTTTATTGATTTTATCTATTTCCTTATTATTTAGATTCCTTGCATTTATGACAAGCTCTAACAATTTTACTATTAGACAAATTGTATCTCGTTACTTTGCTTTTAGCTTTCCTGTTTTTTATTGACTTCAGTTTACACAAATTGAGCTGGCAATATTTTGTCAGGCTCGCTGTCTGACCCCCGATCTCCTCTCCTCATGTGTTCTGTCATTGCCCTGTTTGTTATTGTGTGCCATGTGATTGTGTTTTCCTCTGTCTGCCTTCAGACACCCCCCATGGCCACACCCTTGATTGGGGCACAGCTGCAGACAATCCAGCTGATCACCTCCTGCAGCTGACACACCAGACCTGGGTTCCAGTAATCACATCTTGGCAGTATATCAACCCTGGTCCTGCAGACCTGTCAGGCCGTACGTCTTCTGCCTCGGTATTCTGTTACCTCAGTCTGTAAGTTTCCCATTTAAAGATTCCTGTTCTGATCTCTGTCCTCTCTGCTACGGGTTATAGTGCCTGCTAGTGTGTCTGCCTTCCGGTGTGGATCCATGGGAATCACACCGTCGATCCAGCCTGCCATCCTGTGTCGGACCACGGGTACCACACAGCTATTCCTGTCATCTGTCCGGTCGAAATAGAGTCTGTTTTGTACCGGATTCTGTGTCCTGTGGTTGCTATTGGGTCCTGATCCTGAACTCCCGTGACATATTTAGCTTAGTAAAACATGTAAACTTGGAAGAGAGGAAAGGTTTAACTACCACTGATTCTAATCAACAAAACCTCAAGGCCATTCGCCATGTATCTACTGCTCACACAATAGCCACAATGTATGCAGGTGATATTAACATCATGCGGAACACAAGAGGAAACGGTCTCTCTTGGGGCCTAATGTATGAATCTTTGCCACTACACCTTCAAGAAAAAACACTGCAGCAGGCATATGGTTACACACAAAACACAAGCCATCGCAGAATCGTGTACACGTAAAAAAGTCTCTTATGCCCACCCTGAAAACTCTCAAAAACAAAGGTAACTGGTTGTTGGCAAGCCCCACGTTTGCCTGTTTTCAATAGATTTTTTAAACCGCTCTTTAATTTAGGGATATTTAACAGATGCATCTTCTGTCTGGGGGAGCTGCCAAGTGTATTTAACCAACTCCAGGCCAAGGAAAATGACCTGACCTTTTATTATACCTGCATACATCTGAATTGAGCCCTGCCATTGAGATGCATGTTGAAATAATCCATATTGCAATTAAAATGACAGGATTATTGGCTGAGAGACAGGCAGGGACTGCAGAGTAAGAAAAACTGTGATGTGGAACATGGTGTTTAATAAGTGCAGAGAAGAATATCACATGTATTAAAGGATCGGTGGTGGACGCCTCCTGGGCAGTGGACAGTTGAAAGGCAGAACTTGTCTATGGCCAAAAGCATAAATATACACCTTTTAAGGTGTAAAAATGCAACTGTGAAATTCTTGCACCTCTAATTAACTTTGCAATGGCAGCCCACAAGGTCACTGTAGTCTGACAGGCAGCAGATACTGTAAATCTTTTTTGAGTAGGATGTGCGATGAATGAGTCTTCTCCTTTTGCCTCCTCGCATCACCAGAAACCCTTCCTAACCTTTCAATGAGACATCAATGGTGTTTGCTTAAGATTTTTAAACCTTGAAAAATAAAGCAGGTGTTCAGATGAATCACATTTCTAACCACTGAGTTCTATTGATGAAGACATTGTGGGCTATAGATAAGCCTAGCGGCGCTTCCTGCTATCTTATTGATTCAGACGTCGACCGTGAACCCCAACGTCCCCAGTTCTCTTCCAGCCTGGACCTTTGCTGCAAATCATTCCTCATCTCTCTCTCCCCTTATTTCCTGTCATCTCTCAACCGTCAGCTCTCTAATGATAGCTTGAAAAGCCCCTCAAATAATAATAAAAAGAGAACTAGGCCATGTCATTGCAAAAGCAACACCTACATGAGTTGAAATCACGGTTCACCAGGTTTGGGAGTTTTAAGATCCGTTGAGACATAAGAACTCAACAATCGTTCTAACATGGATCAGTCCAGTTAAAGCGGTTCTCACACTTAAATATCTTAACAAAAAGGGAGCTCAGAAGGTGAAGTCTGACTTTGTCAGGTTAACTAACTGCTTTTAGGGTTCATAAAACATGATTCATGACAGTAATAGGTCAGCTAGTTCAAGAAGGACCTAGACTGTAGTGCCCAGAGGTAAACAAACCGTTATTGTACGTGTGCACTCACTCACTGACTCCGGGTTAAAGCCTGCTAAAGCTATTTCTGCTGTGTGTCATCGGCACAATAAAAACTACAAAAAGGTGAGTGGATGGGTGCACTCTCTTTAAAATAATCAATAAATGAATAAAACATGAAGAAAGGAGGCACCAGCAGGTTTTCCTGATATTCCTGCAGAATAGCAATGATGTGTTTTAATCATACAGTGTGCCCACTTACTGTGTGAATGTACAGTACACGATTCTAAGCCGGCTCATTGGTTGGCACGCATGCTGAGCTCTAAATTACTGAATGTACGATTACTGTAATGAATATCCAAAAGGTTTAATGTCCGTGCATATCCCACATGAACACCACACACTCTTTGTTTATGCAATCAAAGTGCCCACATCACACAGCACTCAATTATAATCTCAAAGTGGGTCAGTGTAACCAATCTCAGCCCCATAATGACACCAATCAAGTAATTGTAAATAGCACAAGTCCATCTTGACAGTCAGTCTCGTATGTAATTGTTCCAGTGAGACGAAGAAAGAGTTAAAGACTGAAGATGTGGGATGCATGTGAGAAGAGCTGGAGGATTTAAAAGGTAGAGGAGTCGAAGGCAAGCGGGGAAGCGGGGAGAGAGTGCCAGGGCATCGGTGAGGTACAATCAGAGGTATATGAGTAAGAAAAGGGGTGAGTTGAGAAAGAGGCAGAAATTACAGAAACATAGAGAGCTGCAGGAGAAAAAATCAAATGTCAGCCAGCCGGCCTGTTAGCAGATTGATTTGTGTGTTTGTTCACAGTTTCCTTCACAAGGCAGGATACCCGGCTGGTTTGAATCAGTCACCACTGGGAGTCCTCACACTGGCTTTTCGACCTGTGAGCAATTCCCCTGAAATTAAATCTGCATTTCAGTTCAGGATCTGAATACATAAACACGCTCTTGTTTGCAGATTGAAAAAATAAATGGTAATTATGTGATAATAGGAGTCAGACAGGCCAAGACCAATCTGTCCACGAAGTCTGTCAAACGGTCAGTCAGGACCAAAAATGGCAAAAACAGGGAAGCTGCTGTTGTCTGCAAAACTGGAAATCAAGTTGCCGAGCTCAGTGACAGGCAGACGTTTTGACAGCTCTACATGTGGGGAAATATGGTTCTGACAGATGCACCTCTTTCGGATAATAATAACATAATTCACTTGTTGAAAGCGGTCAAGTCAACACTGTTTGACTATACAGGCAGCGTCCACATAGCCAGTGTGTCTCCTCACGGGACTAATGAGCACTTTCCTGCACGGTATTGAGGCAGCTGTGGATGACATTTATATACTGTTCAATACTGCTGATGGAAAAGTGACCCCAGCATGTTTAATATTATAGATGGCACTTGTGCTGATGGGCAGACAAAACTTAGAGCCCAGCAAATAATGATATTCTGTACCAATATGCAATAAAAAATGAAAGGTGACATGTTACAGCCTACAACCTGCCAAGTATTTGTAGATACATTAGTGTGGATATGTGAGAGTTAGTTAAAGGCATGCATTATATCCCCTTGCATGGATGTGAGAGGAATACTCTAATTTGTAGGGTTCAAGTGTTCACTCCTTTGACAGGATACAGTCTGCCAATATAAATAAAAGAAAGGGGGGGTGGGGGGCTAGGGTGAACTTAACGGTGACAGGAGCCAAACAAAGCCAACCGAAATCTTATCTCCAAAAATCCCATTTTCACCCAGCCCCTTTCTTCAGCATCAAAACGCAAGCTCGTCTCACAAATAAAATAAAAATCTAAATTCGACAACCTGAAAGGAAAAGCTTCTTGATTACCTTCTCCACAGCTCATCCACACACGTGGGGACAAAGGGAATCCCGACGCCTTTTGCGCGTTGTTTTCTGACGGAAAACCGCAGCTGTCCAAATAAAGGGAAGATCTTTTATTCCGTATGCGCGTGAATTTTCGCCATCCTCTGTAGGAGTATGTTTACTGTACAGCTGCCCCCAACGAGCAGGGTGATCCACACTCCTCGGTCGGGTTCTGGTGCGCACATGATCTGAGGTTTATGGCTTGTCCACTTTTTCCGCGATTAAAAGTAAATGGAAACAAAACTGGCTCGTTAATTAAACCGAATCTTGTTCGTCCCAGTTGTTTTCCGTTTCATCACTCACAAGCTCCCTTCCAGCACAGAGCTGCTTGTGAGTAGAGGGTTGAAGGCTTTCGCGTATCAAATACATCTGAAACTCGGCGATCCCCTCCAACAGCCCTCCCTCCCTCCCTCCCAGCAGTGTGGACCAATTGAGAGGCAGAAAGAAAGCGCGAGAGACGACCAGAGCTTCTCAGTCTGATGTGGGACCAGCGAGCACTCAACTACAGAATGAACAGCAACGAGATCATGAAGAAGCATCTCATGTTATTGTTTTACATCTTTATAATTATTAGTAAAGATGGTCTGGAATGGACAGTAAACAAGGGATTTTCACCTTAGGTTGCCTGATTTTGTTTAATAATGAAATATGATTGCATAACTATAGACATAAATATTAAATAAATATTAACATTTATACATCTGTAAACTCAATAATGTTTAGCTTTTTAAATCTTTAGCTTAATAAATTAATAAATACTGCGTTGCCGTAGTTTGATTTTTTTTGTTCACACATTCAGTCAATGTGGTAGAAAATAGGGCCTTTGCTTTAATATATTACATTTATACATGGTATTTTAATATTGTCTAATATGTTAATAGTAAAATATGATTGTATAAATAAATAACTGAAGGTCCATATTCTGGAGTCCCCAGGTAGCAGGGAAGACAAGATGAAAATATGCACCATTTTCTTGTTTCTGCCTCTTTAGGTTTAATCCAATAAATAAACCATCAAACGCACACCGACACTGTACCTCCAACGTGATTGGCAAATCCCCTGGCAGCTCTACTTTTTCGTCCTCTCATGTTGGACGGAGGGCAGACTGAACACTACAGCGACTCAATATCGCCTGTCGAGGTACAAGTGGTATGACAAGACAGGATGCTCTGGGGCTAGCTGGTTAGCATGCTTAGTAGCTATCTCTGCAACACAATACATAGACTTATTTGGCATGAAGTAAAAACTGTTCTTCACATTCAGTTGGTAATGTTCATTTTGTCAATGTTACACTTTCTTACATAGTGCACCTTTAAAGGCATGATGTGTAGGATGTTTTTTTTACTTTGGTGGCCTAAGTTTTAGAATATAAAATTACACTGAAATGTGTGCATTTGTTTCTTGCATTGCCTTACCTTTCAGATAAGTTACCTCTCAGTGTGTTAACAAAACCCAATTTACTCTTCGGTGCAGTTAACACTTCAGATGGATCAACTGTTTCTACTTGGAGTCACTCTGGCTGCTCAGCAGGGCTTAACATGTCCACCTCGCTCTACTGCAGACAAAGAGAAGAAATTGAAAGATTTATTGAAGCATAAAGCCATTGGAATGTGGCCTCTCTTTGTGCATTTGATTAAATATTGTATGAACATACATTAGCCCAAATAACAGCCATCTTCTCAGAGATCACTCTTTGTCCTGAGAGAATCATTCAGTGTTGCGTTAGTATATAGGGCCTTTGCCCTGTACGAGGGTGATCTGGAGCTTGTGTGATGATTGTGAGCACATAATGTGAAGATAACGTTGTTTCACAGTATGATTAAAATCACAAGAGCTGTTCAGAAACGAGAGCTCAGTGAATTCCCATAACCTACATTTTATATCTGTCTCCTTTTACAACGACAGATGACTTCTGAAGAGATTTCCATGTTGCAGTAAATCATCTGTGCTTTAAGATTGTGCTATTCTAGTCCACAAGAGGACAAATAATGTGGAAAAAAAAGGAAGTATTACTCTCTTGTGAGTTCATATATTATGCTTTGTCAATGCCCGTTCTCACGTTCTGGAAGTTCTCTATAATAAATCTGTGTGTCTGTCACTGTGTCACCAGGTCACGTTGTATGTTATTACTCCACTATAATGGTCCAGTCTCCAGTCTGTCCTTGTTCACTAAGCCCTGTTGAGACGCTGCTGCTCTGCACTGATTTCTATGGCTTAAAAAAAGATGATTTTTCACTGTCAAATACATTGTGACATTTGTCTGATATAGTCCACTGGAGGCTGTGGGGAACAGTTTCTGTGCACACAGTTATACAGTTGGATAAAAATGTAACCAAAATAATTTTAATGGGATCAAAACATGCATGTTTGTTACTCATCTTTGATGCTCAAACCACACAAAAGAAACTCACGTTTGTCCAAGGCCTCAAGGACGACACCTTCAGATCGAAGGTTTGGTTAATTTAAGTTCAGGCACAATAGAGTCTTGGTAGTGTTAGAGAAAGATCAGGTAAGGGGGCCTTCATCGTCATCGTTACAATAATAACCACATCGTAAAGGCCATGGTTCAAATAAAACAACATTGACTGTCGGTGGGAAAGAGCATACAAACAGTTAATCACCAGTCAATTAGTACAATATTTTGTGGATTGTGGCTCTTCCTCCATTGCACCGAACAAACAAGTTGAAGGTAATAAAGCTGTCATTTCTCCTGGGAGGACAGTCTCAATTATTCTTGAATCCTATTTCTGACAAAAGACCTTTAGTCATGAAATTAATTTCTATTTTAACCCCAGCACAGGAGTTGTGAGCCATTTGAATCCACCAGAACGAACAGATTTCAGCCACAGAAAGCCTTTCTAAAATAGACATGAAAACATCAAACCAGGCTATAACTAACTGTGTAACGACATTTTTACTGATACATTAGTTCATCATGGCGCTCCTTTTTCCTCCCTCACACAAAGAATTGAATTTTTCCTTTTTTTTGTAAATCTCTTGTCTCCCTGCCACCACAAAGCATTTCTAATCTGCTCAAGCGACCGCAATAGCAGGTTTCTGTTGAAATGAGGATTTGAAAGCAATGGATCGTTGATCCTTTCGACCTGTTGTTTCAAGTATCAAGTCTGTTTTTATGTTACAGAGGAGGATCACAGACGTGAGAGCTCTTAGCATTGAGGCCGAGTTATGTAAATACAGTATTTAAGGCTTCAGATTGTGAGAAATGAGTCAGGAGGAGAGGCATATTTTCAAATCCTTCTATTGTGCCGCCAAATACTGTTGTACACACTGTGTATAGCAGTGCATCTGGTGCTCTGTTGCCTATCATTACTGCAGCTGCTTCTTTCCAGGTCGTATAAATATATTGTGATTTGAAGGTAGAGGAAATCAGCCATCACATCTTCAATTTATCATTCACCAAGCCGAGGTCTGATCAGTCAGCAGTAATATCTAAAGGGAGACACACATAGCTACCACCTCCACCACATTAGTCTGAACGAGGCCTCTGGGGAAATCATTTAATTCAGTCCCACTAGAACAATGTCAGAAAATCCCCCATGGGCAGTGTCAGTCTAGTCTACTTGCTCAGCATCTTTTGGGATCTGCTATCAGTAACAAACGATCTTTCACTTTCAATCGATCTTGTGTTGTGCTCATTGACAAACGTGTTCTCTGCTGGGAAAACCAACCGAGCCAATAAGAGACTTGCAGACGGGATTGGGAATGGGGAGGTCATCTAAAGAGGTCATCTAAAGAATTGCGACAGAGAAATTGCATTAAAAATGGCGCTAAGCGTGATGAGAGTGATACAGCTGTAGGCCTACGGTTTTATTAAAAGTTGATTTCGATGAGGAACAACTCTTTCTATTGATATGAAAAACATTAAGATAGCAGCTCCTAACAACCCTGGGCTCGTGCGGCTTCCATGGCGACTGAAATTTGGGTTGGACAAAATAATGATCCAATCCAGACAGATAACAGCTACCTTTACGACTTTGTCAGGATGAATAGTGAAGTGAAACTAAATCGTATCAGGCTGCCATCTTTCATTTTTCAATATTGGACATTCAGAACAAATATCTTGACGAAAGGAATACTCATTTTGGGAAATCCCCTTCATCCCTTGCCAAGAGTTAGATGAGAAGACAATGTTGTCATCTAACCCTCTGCAAGAAAGCGAAGATACCCCAAAAATGTCAAACTATTCCTTTGAAAATAAAACACTTCCTTTTCCACATTCACAAAAACGTTTTATTTTAAATGAGAGTAAACTGACAGCTGCGGTACTGACAGCAGCATACACAACAATAATACAGAGTCCATTTGTACCAAAGTGAAATATCTACTTGAAGCCAATAAGCCTGAGGTGTGTTTGTCTCTTTTTCTAGTGCGCAGAGACCCCGAGGAGTTACAATCCGTCTTCTTTCTTATCTGATCCTCTGGTCACTCTTGTGAGAAAAGACAACACATATATACACACAATCCTTTTCTGCGTCTACACACACAGCTGCACACACAAAGCTATTCAAACCGCTTGCTTGCTGCTGGCTCAGGCTTTACGGACATTGTATAGGCGGTCTGAGTCTGTCCCATAAAGTTCATGGTCATAGAAGAGAGGAGCAGGGAGAGGCCCCGTTATCTGAGGCTGAACATGTGATTACCCTTTGCTTTGTGGAGGGATGGATTGTAAACCCACAGCACGCACACACACAAACACACACACAAACACATACACACACTCACGCTGATGATATATGCAGCACCACCTCCACTGTGAGACAGTCATCTGTGATACTGCTTTGAATACAGTCATAGGATGAATAGATATGTTTTCAGGAGATAAACATTTATCTGCTGGGATGTAAACATCACAAGTATGTGACAACAGATTGAGATGAAATGAATCTATTTAGTTCAATTCACATTCCCAAAGCTGAGCTGCATTTTATTTGCAACCAAAGACGGAAGAAAGGGAAATTCAAATCACTTCAATGCATAGACTCACATTAAACTAAAATATCTCTAGATCACATTATGCAAAGCAGACCTCGAGGCTGTGTGGACTTTGCTCCAGAGATTAAAATACTACCACTACTATGATACAACCAATTTTTTTTAACATGCTTCCACTGATCGCATTTTACAGACATAATTCTTCTCCTTACTGTCTGGAATGCTGTCACTGGGCACCAAGGCAGATGAGAATTGGTCTCCTCCGTATTGATGAGAGATAACGCCACTGTGGGTGAGCAATTGCATTTGTTTAAGCTATGACACGGTGCATTTTGTATATTTCTAATTGGATGCAGAGACTCTCCGCTTCTTTCTCAATTCCCACTCGACCCCACAAATCCCAAGAGGTCTGTTTGTTTTGTGTTTAATTAATGATGCGTATGACTTGTGTGCATGTTACAGTGAGGGTAGTACATCAACAAGGTGCGTCTACTGTATATATATGCATACAAACTGGAAGACGGCCGACTGTGCGTGTATCAGTGTATGTGTGCTGTTTTTGTTTTCGACAGGAGGATCTAATACTGAAGTGACACAACTGTGATTAGAAAACATTGCCATCTGGTACTTTGAGAGGGGTGCTGAGACATGTGCACATGAGCGTGTGCACACACAAACATATCAGCATGTAATAAATAATTTAAATACACAGAGAAAAAAGGCAGCAATGTCCTTCGCTTTCTCCCCATCCGTATCAGGCAATCAGGCACATGCGTAAATAACACTACCACCATCTCATAACTATGATGGTGTTTCTATACTCTCTCACTTGTTCTTACAAGACGCTGCAGATTTTCAAAGTTCCTCTCACTTCCTAAAGAGGCTGCTTTCATTTTCTCTCTAGTGGAAATGTAAAACATCACATCTGTAAGGAAGAGTTGAATGTTTCTAGGCAATGTGTTAACCTCTTTGTGTGTTGAATAAGTATTTTCACAACTCAGACATAAAGGCAAACATCTTCCGTTTTGTCACTGTTGCCTCACATACACACACACACACACACACACACACACACACACACACACACACACACACACACACACACACACACACACAAACAACTTCCTCCCATTGTTTATGTGCACAGCAGTTAAGATTAGCTTGACCTTGAAAGCCACTGAGCCAGGTTGATGCATCACAGCACACTTGTTGTGGTTGTCCAGCATTATGACCATAATTCCCTCTGCGGGGTGTAAAAATGGGCCACATTTTGATCAAGATAAAGGTCAAGAATTTCAACAAATGGTTTGTTGGTATAGGCAGTAAGCAGAGGTAACAATCATGACCTTCTCCGGCAAATGTCTTTGCATTTATCTTTTCTTATACAGTATTTCTTCTTTCAAACAAATAACACAACAAACAAGTCTATTGTAAGAATGGGGTTTTGGCTTTCAGCTGACCTTTACTGAACCTTTTAGCACCAGAAGGAGCACATCACCTTGATGCCTTTAAAAGTCAGGTAGTGCTGGAAACAATGTTAAATTATGTATAAAATGAGATGTTTCTTTGCAGTAAAGAGCTTGTCACATGACACTTTTTCAAATTGCTAATTGAATAATTCCATTTTACCCAAATTTATCTTTAGGCAATGTCAACATTCCTGACAATCAAACAATTTCACATATTGTTTCATATATTGTTTAGATAACTTGAGTGATTTCTAACTCTTCATTTTCATGTTGTACGAGTATCTGTGTCAGTGCCCACCTTCTTTTTCTCCTTCTTCTTCTTCCTCTTCTTTTTCTTCTTCCTCTTCATCTTCTTCTTCTTGTTCTTTTCTTCTTCCTCTTCTTCTTCTTCTTCTTCTTCCTCTTCTTCTTCTTCTTCTTCTTCTTCCTCTTCTAGGTTATATCTGATTACAAGGGCAGGGTAGCAGGATTCATGAGAATAATAGGAGGCTGGATGTGTACATGGAAAGGAAACACATCACAATATGTATTGTGTTTTATGCAATTGTTTTTTATTTAGGCATTTTAGATCCTTCACAATAGAGGAGCTCAACTTTATACATAACTAATTACAGTTATTCAATCTCACTGAGCAAAGTAGTAAAGAGCAAATCTTTCTCTATATACTAATGTTATTGTACGTCCCGCTCCACCTTTGTTTTAATTGTGTGGCCACACAGGTATACTCTTTTTTTTGCTTTCATTCTGTGTTCTCTGTTCAGTGTGTTCAGACGTCAGGTTATTGTTTTTCTTAGTCTGCGTTATGAGGTCCGTTAATTTGGAATGGGCACACACACACACACACACACACACACACATGCAGATCACTAGTTTGGAGAGCTTCTACCCACTTTCATCCTGTGTGCAGTGAGCGAGGCGTGCTGAGAGGTTTTGCCTACACACTGTGGTATCTCACTCTCCTCTTTGCGAGTTTAACCCGTCAGTCGTCACAGCATGATCTTCAGACATGACTCACCAGCATAACACTGTACTCTGGACACACAAACACACAGATAGACACATGAGCATACATGTTATGCAAGAACATGTGGAGGCACAGTTCATTCATCTTCATTTACACTTACATCTTCCACCCACATATTGTAGCCCAGTGGCACCCTGCAAGAGCTCAAGTTCAACTTCATCGCCACCACCCGTCATGTTACAAATGCGTTCAGTTGAATTGATAACAAACTGGATGTTGTTTAATGCTATTGATTACATTAAATTGAACTGTCAATGTTTAGCTTTATTTGGTCAAGTTTGTACTACTATGTGGCAGAAGCTGGATGTTTCAATTTATCCGTTACTTTTAGCAATTTCAAGTGTGTATTCATCTACTTTGACCATTTATCCATGGCTCTTCTGTTTAGACATCCCTGCTTATTAACTACTTCACGCACTCTCAATCTCAGTAGTTCAGGTGTTACAACTGACTAAATATTTAGATGTATATTTTTGATTAAAAACTGCTGCAATTTTGTCAACTACAGAAATAACCTGTGTTCTACAAGTACCCCTGGTTGGGAATAACTGCGACAAGTAGGGAGATCTGCATATTGTCCAAATATTAATTATCTGTGCAAGAACAAAAGCACAAATATAGATATTCTTTTTGCAGGCAGGCAAACATGCAAGGACTAGCTTCTGAAACTACTGTATACAGTAGGTGTAGTTTCTCACCGCAAAAGATGGTAGATAACAACACTAGAACATGACGACAATTGATATTCATAACATGAAGCATGCATTCAGCGTTTGTACAGTCTTATTTTCAGATAAAAGGGTTGAAAGAGCATGATTTAATTTACAGATCATATGTGCATTCTGTTTCAGGGTCAGTCTTTGCTTGAAGTGTTTTTCCTCCACATCTCTCTTTCTCTTGGTGCTCACTCTAATGCAATCTTTGTATATATGCTAGTTCCTTAGGACTGCATGCAGTCAGAGGGACTAAGTTAGAAGCACAAACAAACATGTGCATTCATATAAATGCATGTACAACCAGATATACAATCAAGAGTTGACCTGCAGCATTTTTTAAACCATGCTGGTTCCACAAATATGCAGTCAGAGAGAGAGAGAGAGAGAGAGAGAGAGACAGAGAGCACATCCTGGAGGAGGACTGGGTTATTATTCCAATCAGTGGACAATGTGTGGACAGGTTCAGGTGCACACAGTGACACACAAGCGGTTCAGTGGAACGGGCAAACAACCTTAAAGAATATATTTCCCCGACTTCAAACAGCTTCTGTTCTTCATTCAACCAATAATACACACTTACAGACATACAGTACTTCCATAGAAACATGCATTAGCCTATACTATGTTCTCACACCAACATGCTTTTACTGAAATCATTAATTCCCCCCCTACACACACACACTATAGATCCATTAGGGCACCAGCCAGGGGAAATAAATGCTGAAATATTTACAGCAGAGAGTCTCTGTATTCATGTCCATATATGTTTATCTCCATGAATGTCTCTGTCCCACAGAGTATCCTATTTGGGGTATTTCTTTAATGGCAGACACCACTGGGAAACCTTATGTGTGCTGAAACATTGATGAAGTTCACTGCTGTCTTTGTTTTTATCTTCCCGCAAAAGCTTTACGAAGACATAAAGCTTGTTCGAGGGACAAGGATTGTGCTGTTTGAGTTCATGCAATGGATTTGACTGATTTTAAAAAGTGTCACATGTGTTTTTCTGCTGATGGTTAAAAGATAAGGTTAGTGTTAATTTTCTTTTTATAAATAGCTGTGCCCAAATCCCACAATGAATGAATCTATCTGACATCTATAATTGTTGTTCATGGAGTGCGTGTTACTCTGAAGAGACACAAAGACACTTTTCTCAGGCGGAGAAAGAGCACTGAGTTTCACATTGTAATAAAACATTTTGCAATGCAAATACATTTTGGGAGTTAAAAGATTCCGTCTCTCATTGCAAATCAGTCAGGTGTTTGTGTGTCCCAAAAAAATCTGTTTCTAAAAGTCCCCTTGATGGAGTGAAAACGCTGTGTTGAATATTCTTTGTATGAGTGTTCGGAGAGCAATCACTGCAAACCCAAACACTCTGCAGTTGGTGACAGGGCGGTTAACAGCAGCATCGTTAGCGCAGGGATAATGGAAAGAGAAAAATGACGTGAAGAAAACAACTGAAGGTGAGGACATTTTTGGAAAGTGAGGACACATTTGGCCTGTCTTCAGGACTTCAAAGGGCGGCGTGAGGGCTTAGTTTCAAAGAATAGTTTGACATTTTTGGAAAAAAGCTTGTTTGCTTGCTTGCCGAGAGTTAGATTACAAAATCATCACGACTCTCATGTCGTGTCTTGTTCCTTAAATTTGAAAGTACAGCCAGGAGACAGCTTTCTTAGATCTTAGATTTTTTAGTGGAAACGGGGAAATGTAGCAAACATATATACGTTTGTTTAAAAATTCAGCATTTTTAGAAGTCACTGCTCCTAGCCTAATAGTTAGGCATCAACCCTCCTGTAAAATCACTAACTAACCTCTGGCAAGAACCAAGCTAGCTGTTTCCGCCAGTTTTCAGTCTTAATGCAAAGCTGTGCTAACCAGATGCTAGCTCTAGCTACATGCATATTGAACATCTCACCTAACTTTCAGCAAGAAAGTAAATAAGCATAGTTCCTACAATTTTGAACTATTCCTTTAGTGTCCAAAGTTAGAAAATGCATTATGTCAATGAGGTTCCTACAAGTACAGAACAAACGTACTGTATGTGTGTATCTATACTGTGTTTAAACCCACAGGCTGTATATGAACTCATGTATGATGTACAGTAGAGGAGGTAGGAGGCGGACAGCTTCACATACCTTGGGAAGAATAATTATTGTGGACAGAGAAACGGAGGAAGATGTCAAAGCCAGAATAGGAAAAGCATAAACAGCATCAACATCCTAAATAACATCTGGAAAACCAAAAAACTAGCACTCAAATTCCAAATTTGATCAAATCCATAGTGTTATACGGATTCAATGCTGATATAACTTTTTTTATTCTAAGGGGAAATGCTGTGCAACAGTTACAATACCAAGTGGGAGGAGTGTAAATATAAAATTCTATAATAATCTTTGTATGTATTTGTATATTATATACAATGCCAAAACAGTATGGAACATAGAATAAAAGTAGGTTAACTGTTAGGATCAGTCTACATGTAGGAGGGTGGCATATAGATATGTATGTGCAATATCAAATCTGCAAAAATCTTTAATTAAGTGAGACCTGACAAGGACATTGTACCAAACAGCTGTGAATATGAAGTGCATTTTGAAGCTGTTTAATCAATGCTTCAAAATGAGCTAATTTCAGTGTTTATGCATGTCTGCATCAATCAGCTGACTCTGGTAAACAGCGCAGGCACAATGCTACTATGATAGAAGTGTTGTTGGAGGAGGGGACGATGAGGGAGATTAAGATGTCCATCTGTTGCAGAGCAGTCAGCTCGGATCAGCGTGCGGATTTGGTATGAAGCCTAAACTGAAATGATTGGAAATGGGAGACGCACGTCTCTTAAATGGGACAAAAGGATAATTGATTAGCAAATTCAAACGTTGTTTAAAACCAACACTTAGTGTGTAAGATGGGAATCAGTCAACCGCAGTATTCAGCAAGGAGATGGCGAGTAAATACTACTGGGTCTGTGTGGTGTTTAGACTGTCGAACCCTGAATGACTGAATGAATAACTGAATAGCAGAAGTAACTGACAGAATGAATCAATGAATGAGTGAGTTCACCTTTGGACCCATGAGCTGTATTGAATCTAAAAAAGACGAGATTTTAATTTTGGGTGTGATTTAGTATTTAGGAAAAGAAAGTATTTTGAACACTTTGTGTATATTTCCAGTAGCTCATGTTGCTCCATTGTGTCTAGTTAATCTATAGCACTAGTTCCTTATCTAACTAATCTGGCTAAAATAGAAGG
Source organism: Pholis gunnellus (assembly GCF_910591455.1). Lineage (NCBI taxonomy): Eukaryota > Metazoa > Chordata > Actinopteri > Perciformes > Pholidae > Pholis > Pholis gunnellus. The sequence continues at coordinate 15,481,277 of NC_136530.1, read as the reverse complement.
AGTGCGTCCAATCAACGCATGTTTTGACGGATGTTTTGCTCAGGACCCAAGGATAGTGTCCATTGTGAAGTTGATTGGATGAACAGCAACACCGGAGGCCAAGCATCCTGTTCCGAACAGGCATGTTTTGAACAGGCACTAGTTTATTAACAGTATGCAATGCAGGATTTTCCTAAAAAACTATGGATAGACTCGTACAAAAGTAATTTCACTCAACCTTATGACCCACTAGAAGTGTGTGGCGGTGTCAGTATCTGTAGTGACCCTGCCCTCTGCATGTCATTTCTTATTTTCCCCATATTTTGCTGTGTGCGGGTCGTTTCTGGGCGTCTGCATTTGGACACTGGGTGTAGCCCCACGCATTTTCAAGCACCCATCCAAGAGGAAGCTACGAAAAGCTTCCTCTTGGAATGAGCCGGGGAGAGGAGGGGCCAACTCTGAATGTTGTGTTTACAAACAGTGACTGACGATTCCTGCATTAACCTATAAATGAATTGAATGTTGTTTCTAGTGTCTTTTCATGACCCACTGATTGATTGTATGGACATGGAGACGGATGAGCTCGTGGCTAAATGTCCCAACGGCAGGAACAGTGCAAATAACGGCAACAGGGCTGTTGGAACCAACAGTGTTTACCTGAGGGGGAACCTGAAGGAGGGCACTATGCTTCTGTGACAACACCGAGAGTCGGGCCAGCGCTATCAGCAGTAACCGCCCTATGAGCGTAATGCAGCAAGGCAGCCACTGTGGCCGGTGGGACACAACAGAGAGACTCACAAAGCACAGAGAAGCTCGTTTTACAACACACACACACACACACACACACACACACACACACACACACACACACACACACACACAGAGGGCGGGTGACTTCATTCTCTGCTCAGGATTACATTACATCACTGTATGTTTACATTGCAAATAGTTGTTTGCTGTTATATTAATGCTCTGAATTTCGAATATAGCACCTTTCATGTTTTTATTTATCTTGTTATTAGGACGTCCTGGCATATATGAAAGAATATGTTCACATTTTTTTTAAGTCTGTTTTAAAACAATAAGACAAAACAAAAGTCAGGTGTACAGATTTTTCTGTCCGTAACCATTCTTCCTGTTTAATACCGGGAGTAAGGAGATCCCTTTCTAATGAGCTCTCAGTGTAAGAGATGGGGGATAAAATCCACAGCATCTGTGAAAATATACATTCCTACGTTTATCTGAAGCTAATATGAGACTTCAGCAGTCTGTCTAATCAAGTGGATACCTCCGTCTTTTTCAGTTTGAAAATCCAGTCTTTCCATAAAAATTATATATTTTAATCTTTTCACCTACCTCTATCGGATTTTCTATTTCTCAAAGTCTCATCCATGTTTTACATAACTACTTGCGAAGTCTCTTATCCACATTTAGCTTTCTGACTAATATCTGTGATCCCTACAGCAGCGCCGACCTCAACAAACCGTCCATCTCCCTCGCTTAATCTGGCTCCTGCAGTGCTCACCATATCCATTTCAATGTATTTTTTAAGATCTCTCCCCTTTTCTGAGCTTTATCCTCCCTTTCTGACCTTCCTCTCAATCCCTCTAAAATAAATCCCTCTTTTCATACACTCTTCACTCCATCCCACTTCTGCCTAGCCTCCCCCTCCCTTTCTCATTCCTTTTCCATAGAAAAGTTTTACTCAAACAATGCAATTAAGCAATCGCTCATCAGTCCAAGTAATAAATGAACACTACTGAGGCTAGCGGGGCTATTCACAGTTACTCTCTGTATTTGGTTCTTGCAGCTCCCAAGACAAGTCTGGTCTGCTTTTTTTTTTTTCGGACTGTAGAGACATCATGTCAAGTTGCCCTGTACGGCTGCTTCGACTGACTGCTCCGTCTTGGACGACTCATTCAAGGAACAGACAGATGTGTTGTATGTCTACTTCAAAAAAGATGGGTTTCCAAACAAATGAAAAGATTTTTTTTGTACAAAGAATGAATCTGCAGTCACAGAGAAGACATGGTGAGGAGAATATCTCTTAAATTCAGCCATAATAATTTCAAATAGAATGAAATGCATGACAGGCACTAGTGATAGAGGTAATACAATAATCTCACTGGATGGTTTTTACTTCAGCTGCCAGATGACCTGAATCATTTTTATCCGATAGTTAATACTTTTATCATATTTTTTTTTTCACCTCTGAGATTATAATTTGTGTGATCTTTCCAGGTCTGCTCCTACAATTGATTTAAATGGAAAGTGCTCAAGAGCCCCATAGCTCTAAATCACTTCAGAACAGGTGCTCTCACTTCCCTGGTGATGAAACTGAGACGGTCACTGAAGATCATTTACCTTTTTATTTCAATATTCAGAGCCCCCTTCAATCACCTGCATAACTAGATTTCCAGCCTGAAATATTGTGGATCTCTTAGAAAACATGATTCAACAGTGAACCTCCTTTCAAACTTCTTTTCATTAACAGTCTCCATGCAAAAGCAAAGCAGTCTGAACAGTCAATGCAGCCCTGCAGGACTTGACATGTCCACAGTACATTTTCCTCCTCTGGAGCAGAACAGAATTGTGAATTGGACTCAAGTCACTGCATTTAGCAGTAATTAGATTTTGCAGATATCATTCAGACCTTAAATGTATAACAGTATGTCATTGCTGTCTGCTAGTGTCTTCTTTGATGCGATGACTGAAGGGACACCTATGTCAGACAATTTTTTTTTTTACCATAGTGGCTTTAATCACAATAAATGTCTCCAGAACCAAAGACATGAACGGTGATTTTACTGGTCACCATCCAGCTTCAGTCCCTTTACAACTGAACAATTTAATAACACATGGATCACACCAATGCTTGTTTACAGCTTGATAGGCTGTATAGCCTAGTAATGACGTGAGAAAAACATCAAAGGGTTGGTTTTTATCTGGGTTATGTTTCGTTGAAGTTGATAGTGCCATAGCACAATAATTTAATTCATAGGTTTCCGGTGTTTTCTACATCGATGACGACAAAACCTCATTTGACTTTTCGTTTTGGAACAATTTTAGTGTGCAAAGTTATGCTTTAATTGTAGATTGCATTTTTAAGACTTCAGTTCGCTGCACTCAAGATTCTCTGTGCACCAACATAAATCATAGTAAATGGTTTCCCCTTCGGTACACTGGTGAAGGCCATGGGCTGAAGCGTCTCTACCTGTCTGAACTCTTCATTACATTTTTTTGAAATGCCTTTAGCATATAGGGTCAACATTTGGACTTTAAACTTGTTCAAACTACTTACTGTTTAAAGATTTATGGTGCCCAAAACAAATGCAAGGCATATCAGTGACTCTTCCAATGGACTAAATGTTTTAATAAGAGCCGGCTCCAAGCAGTTGGCTCTTTATAATGACTTAACTTGGACCGGTTCTTACTGTTATGCTTTAAAAACGTCAATGTGACAAGAGCAACTCTGAGTTATCTGTCGGTGTCTTTTGGCGTTTTTATTTATCAGCAGTGGTGACTATATTTTGGCCTTGATCTCTGTTATTTATTTGATTTATACTTTGGTTTCATTGTCCTGTTTGTGGGAGAATATTTTGTTTAATGTGCTGTTTTGAGTATTTTTAGCACTGGCTGCAAACCAAATTTCCCTCGGGACAATAAAACTGAAGTTGAAGTTGGGGGCTCCAGACACATAGGCATCAGGGAGACAAGAGGATATTTTTTAGAAAGACCAACAGAGGAAAATGGAGTGAAAGTAAAGACAAGGACAAGTCCAACTGACGGATAATATCAGACTCTTTTTACCCAACTCTCACCTACAGGGAGACACACGTCTCTCCTGCCTCTTATCAGCTCATCCTAGCATAGTTTACCCACATTAGAGGGATAAAGCAGCACTTTGCAGCACTTAACCTGCCTGTGTAGAGTTTAGTGGTTTCCAGTGAAATGTCTCAATGTTGGATACAATGCCATGGAATTTGGTACAGATATTTATGTCCCCCTCGGGATGAATTGTATTAGCCTTAAAACTATCGTACCTTATTTTGCAAAAAATATAGACGGTAACGGCTAGAGACAAGAGACATCCACCATTCTGGCAGCTAATAGAGTGCTGCAGGAATGATTCCTAAAATCAGAAATGAGTTAGCACTTCTGGTGCACTCTCCTCGGAGGCGATGGGGTTTCTGAATGGGTTTTTGGTTAGATGCCTGAAATAAGGACGCTTAGCAGATTTTTTATGTTTTGTTCTACGGCACAAAATATGTCAATAAATACCCCATTTGTGAATTTTAAAGCATTTGTGTATCTTAACAGGCGGTTGTCAACAAGTGGCTAAATGAGACCACAAAACCGGTCATGTGACCGTGGTGTAGTTCCTACCAAAATGCCTGTGCACACATGACAATGTCATTTTCCCCTGAACTGTTTTGCAGTGTTACGTGGCGTGTTGAGTTTCGGGTTAAGCCTCTGCCCACAGCAACACTCATTTGCCAACATTGCCATTATTCCATACAAGTTGCAACATTTGTTTTCAGACTTTTAACTGCATGTAGTGAGTCAGTCCATTGCAAAGCATTCTGTTTGTAGGCTTTATAGCCTGACGTTAGCCTACTTATAGTGATTGCATTTGTGCTTCAAAAATTGTGGTGTTCAATTGTGAAGACTATCTTGTTGACGCTAGGTGTAAGCATCATAAACCCTTGTTTGCTACAGAGTTAATTTACTACAATAATCCAAATTTCAATGGCCTACAAAAATACATCATCCCAGCAGCACTCTACGTACTTATGATGGAAATGATTGACTTTGACTCCCTTAACAACGGCACAATGCTCTCAAAGTGCTCAACACAATCAAAGAATCAAGTGCAGGCAGCACAGCCTTCATTAGTTGTGCATATCTGAAGAAAACACTCCCCACAGGCTGAGATGATGAAGCCCGAGCAGTAATCTAAAGCTGCACTTGCCTTTATGTAATGCACATAATTAGTATAAAGCGGTTCCTTAAAGGCCAACTCATTTTCAGGCCTGTGTAATGCTAATAATGACATTAAAGTATGTAGCACCAAGATAATCAGACGTGCATAATGATTAGAAGACCATCCCTCGCCGAGTTGGCAGGTCAAGCGCCGCAGTAGGTGTTTCTCACTGAAGAGCTCTTGAGCAACACACTTAACCTCAATCCAGCTCCAGGGCCACTGTTTCTGACCTTGTGCTTTGGATGGGTGCCAAAGTAAAAGAGGATAAGTACAGAAAGATAATTGCAGATAAAGAGCCCCCTCTTCTGGGAATTATGTAGAAATGCAGTAGTTCATTAGGCCCTAGCTTCAGAACATAATTCACAAATTCCTTTTATCGCATGGAGATAAGGTTAATAAGTAAATAACATTATCTTTGAAGTCACTCGCATACTATCAATGGTGGAGGGACATATTTAACTTGAAGGTCCCTCCTGTCATAAACTTACTGAAAACAGAGCTACAAAGCAATAATTTACTTTACATTCCTCATAATCATATTGAACTCAGAATAATAGTCTGAACAGAATTGAGTCAATTCCATTTATTTTCTATTGGTACTGGATTGCAACAACATCTGATAAAGGAGAAACGATTGAAACAGTCCCTGCTGGATAAATGTAGCTATCTCTGCAGAGAGAAATTGGTTAGAAGGGGATATTTTGGGGGGAAATGAACCTCAATAAAAGCTGCAAGCAGCATTGATCGGGGCCCTCGCACCTTCGCGCACGTCGATGGTACTGGCAGCAGGACTCTGGTTGACACGGCCGTGCATTTCTGTGTCCATCAGACACTACGTGCACGAGTTATTTGGTATTTCCTAAGTGGACCAGCAGCGTAGCCGGGTCATTTTGCCAGATCTTAAGCCTCGAATGTTTTGAGTGTAGCTCCGAATACAGTAACATTAGAACAACAATAGGTCCGATGCTCGGGCCCTAATTATCAATCCAAGTACAGACGCCATCCATCCCGAAACTATATATGGTTGCCTTTATGTTTCAGCATGTTTGTGATTTTGTTCTTCACACCATTGCACTAGTCATTCAAAACCACTTAAGACAAAAGCTCATTTCCAGCAGCATTGGCCTTTTTAATAACAATAACAGTCAAGAAACAACTATGGCTTTTAGCCAAAGCAAGCATGTACAGTAGTAGGCCAGTAAAAGTACAATACAATCTGTAAATACATATAACTGAATATAACAACAAAATCTAGGTTGGACAAAAGATTTAATCAGAATAGCTGAGGTCCACTTGTTTCTCTGACTGGAACTACGACCGTCTGCACCTGTGTTGATGCGTCCATGTGCAGGAGGAGGCCTCGATAATATGAAATGAAACGGTGGTGTTCATTTCAGCAGCTGGCTGAAATTTTACAAACCAGCATTGAGTTTTCAACTGAAATTGATGGGTTCATGGTCATACAATGGCATTCAGCTGAAAAAGGAAGGAAAATGCTTGTGCAAAATCTATCACAATCGATCACAAAAAAAAAGAAAAAAAAGGCAGAAAATAACGTGGTGGAAAAACTGGAATTTTAATAAAAAATTATTTGGATTATGGTTTCAAGCCACAGCCAAAATGTGCCATTAGGCAGTACGGTGCTGAGTCTGCACCCTGCGAGGCAGTCATGAAGAATATGCGATCAGTACATTCAGTTGATATTCTAAACTCTAAACCTCTAACCGTGCAAACATCCAAGTCCAGAGCCAAACCTTCAAGTTTTAAGTGAACAGTTGGTCCACTGAATCAAAACATCCAAACTTTATTAAACATGTTAGAAAACACGCATTTAAAATGTAGGTGTGATGCTGCTGTAGAGTCCAGCATAAAATAAACAGTTAAAAATGTTGTTCCGGATAAAATGGCCAGCTGGGATGTGAGGCCACTCCATCTGCGATGAGAGGTCCGTCTCATTGGGCGAGGCTGGTCCAAGTCAGAGCTCCCTTGTGTCCATTTTGGTTGAAATCCACTGGGAAAGGTAAATGTAGAATGCAAAAACAACCCGATGGGTACAGGTCCAGCATTTCTGTGGGTCAGTAGGGGGCCACGTCAGTAGTTCCTTGCAAGTAAAAATCTGCTTAGCCACAGACTGTTTTTGAACTCCAAAAGTCACCAAAAGTCTAAAAGAGCATCTGCTCTGCTGTCAAACAGGCAGAGTGGCAGTTAACAGCTCCCTGGAGAACAAAGGGTCGCGTTGTGTTAGCTTATGTAACGGACTGTCAAGTAACACAGGCCATCTGACAGACTTGGACAGACTGTCTCATGTTACGAGGCGAGCTGCAGTGAGTGAACGCGGCCATTATTCAGTCCTTCAAATCGCTGAGGTGACAGTCACACAGCTCCTTGTGGATTCTCTTGCGGATACGCGGCATGTCCTCCTGACTGAACAGAAGAGGCTGCTTCACAGAGAGACAGCGGCAGTACTGACAGACCAAGACAGAAAGAAAACACACAGTGAGGGAAAATGATCCATAACCACAGTTAGGTTGCCATATTAAAACGTGGACAAAGACAGAAGCTTATCTCCGGGGTCTTTCGAGACTGAGCAACGATCGAATGTGTGCAGAAAACTGGGGCAGGAAAGACACGCTGGAGACACAGCGATGCTTATTTTATTTTTCTCCCAGGAAAAATGGGATATATAGATGGATAAAGCAAATAAAAGGGGGGGGGGGGGGGCAGACAGGAGAAGAGAAAAGACATGTATGAACAAAGGACGGGAGGACAGTGGGAAAGGTGTGAAAGAAAAATGTCTCACCTCAAGGACAAAAACTCCACAGTCGCTGTCGTTTTTCTGCTGAGGAATACCCTGAGGGGGCAACAAGTCACAGTCATGAAGACGGCAAAAGATGTCACACTCGCAGTTACTGGGCTGAGTAGTTGACGTCTCGATATGTACGAGACAGTGATTAAGAAACAGCAACTAGGGGAAAAGCTGAATAATGCAACAGAAACTTAGACGTATTGTTCAGGGCTCATTTGCTAATCAAATGGAACTCCCGACTCCAGCAACAACATTAAAGAGAACAAAGACATTGTTCACTCACTCGCATGAACAAACAACATTTTCAGTGTCCTGCAGATGCGTTAGAATTATCTTGCCGTTGTTGTCATTTGACATGAATGTCTTCAGTACAGAGGGTGAACAACACAGCATGAGGATTACAGTCAGGGTTTAGAGTTACCTTGATGATGGTAATCTTCCAGCCTTTCTGGAAAGCTGCCTGCTGCTTCTCTCTGGCTTCAGACTGAAGATACTTCATGATGTTCTGACAGAGAAACACACACACAGAGAGGACTGAGCAATAGCAAACATGTCCGTTGGCCACTGTGAGAGTATTTATTAGATTTGATGAATGTACAATACTTCCAACAAACTACGACCTCAACAAGAAAGTAGAAGGTAAGGAAGACTAAGCAAAATGTCTGCTTTGGTATCAGTAATGAGTCAATCTACTAATTCACTGTCGAAGTACGATCTGCTTCTTTACAGCCTTATGAGGAAAAAACCCTGGACTATCTGACGTTACCGCCAACAAACCGAGGAAACAACTCTTCATCTCATCGAGTCTCTCGCCGGGTATTTATGGGCCAACGATGTATCAGAGCACAGAAGCCGGATTAACTGATGATCTCGTTTTGTTCCGCGGAGATTCAAAATCAAACCAAAAAAGAACTACAGAGACATCGACGCGCACAGAGGGGCCTCACATCCGTGGTGTGTCTGAAGACGATGCCTTGGCTGTCGTAGTAACTGATGGTTTTGGTTGCCATGGTGACCGTGATGAGAGACCAGTGGATTTCTAGATGGATGGGAAACAGCAGCAGCCACTTGGAGAACAGGTCGACCTGAAATCATCCCCCCCCCACACACACACACACATTAGATATCCAAGAAACAACATGTTGCACGTGTCTACTGTCAGATGATCGGGCAATACTTCCAAGAGTCAAACTACAGGACCAACAGGTTTTTCTTCTTTACTTGCACGGCTAACAGGGAGGTGATTGGTGGTGATTTCATGAATTACTGAACATACTTCACATACTTTGTGTCGTTAGCTAATTTAATTTAGACTGTGGTTGCCAACAGTGGCAATGACTCCACAAAAAAAATGGGTGACAAGACTCAGAAAGGCAAAGTAAAAAAACTGGAAATAAGATAGTGACATTAAAGTTTAACTGATACTATACTGTCAAAACAAGTGAAAAATGTCTGCTTCCTCCTCACTTTCTTAGTCCATCTCTTCACACCGTCATAACCCTTGGCAACCAGCTGCTTGTGGAAGAAGCTGTTGAAAAAATGAACCTGAGAGAGAAATAATAAAATGCATTAACACATTACACAGTCAACACTTCATTTTATCTATTTAATAAAATCATGTCTAAAAATCTGACTATTTTCCTTAAAAAAATAGTTATATATCCTTAGCTATATTTTTCATTTTCAGCATACAAACACACGCTTACTTACCTTGTGTTGAGTCGCCTCCATGATGAGTTCTCCATACATGTTGATAATCTGAGCAGACAGAAGAACAGAAAAAGATTCAATGTAAGACCGTCCGACATCACCGGCACAACAAATGTGATCTTTCTTTTCATTGTTGCTGAATTCGACTTATAAAGTGACTTTTGTGTTTAGAGGGCCGCACAGCGCATGAAGAAGAGTGATGATGGCAAAAAAAAAAAAACATCTGTACGAGACTTCATCCGTCTTCACCTGGTCATTAAGCCAGTTCTGTTCCTCCAGCGTGCCGAGGTCCTCCAGGCCCAGGGTGTGTTTGTTATACGACACCATGAAGCCCGCGATAGGAGCAGAGGCCAGCCCCGCCCTGTACCGAGCCATCTCCCTTTTAATGTCCAGCCCCCTAAAACAAAAACAAGGAGTTCTTATGCAATCCTCTGAAGTATTCATCATACTTTTAACAGAATATGGTTCAGATAAGGAAAGAGACGCCACAAGGTCAGAGATTCAAAATATTCCAAAAAAAAAAGGAAGGTTACAAGTTTTCAACGGTTATGAAACGGCTTCTAAACAGAGTCTTCTGAATGCCGTTTTAACATTAGAATAATCTGACGACTGGACTGTTTCAATGTAAAATAACATGACGACATGCCAGGATCATGAAGGCTCATACTCACTGTAAATAACACCTCATGTTGATCATAACATCAAAAAGTCCCAGCACACAGTAAATGATGAATTTTCTTATTAATGTTATATGTCAACTGCTGCTTGCATAAAGTCTTTCATCTGTATCATTGGATAACTGTGTGATTCAGGCTTAGTGCTGAAACATCTGATAAACCCTCAAGCATTCAGGCAGGGTGTGTGTGTGTGTGTGTGTGCAGACTTACTTGCTGCTGAGGTCAGAGTTGCCTTTCTCCTTCAGGTGTTCCAGGACATCGCTCTCAGTGAGAGGAATGAAACTGCCGTACTTCATGTAGAAGCTCTCCAGAAAATCTGAAAGAGAGGAAATCACTATTACTGAATCCTGTGATCGATCAGCTTAATAACATAAACATGTTATTGTTATTGTTTCCTTTTCACCGATGTTAACGTCCCAACTCCACAAAATGAATTCAGAATCCATTGCTTACCATAATGGAATTGTCTGTTCAGGCTTGTGCGTTAATAGGTTCGAGCAGGTGTTACACTTTAATTAACTTGAGTAATATACACACTGCTGATATTTGCAAATCCATAAACACTCGTCACTGAAACAGTTTTGGCTTGTTTGTGTCAAAGCTGCAGTCCTGCTTTATTCACTTACAAATATGAGTGATGCCAACAACATGCTTTCTCAGAAGAAAAACATCAAACCTTATTCTAAGAGGACGGAACTATGCGAGTTGTCTCTTAAAATTGTAAAAGACAAAAATGAAATCCCTATTTCTTATGTGCAGATGTCTAATGTTGTTCACCCATCCAGTTGATCTTAAATCAGGGTTGGTATTAAAACTAAAATATCTCTCGGCTTTCCGGACTGTTTTTTTGTAATGTACTTGATGACGAACAAAACGTGTCAAGAAATGGGCGTAGAAATTGCCTTGACTACACATACATGTAGGTCTTACCCATATAATTCAAATAAGAAAAAATCCCATAAAGGTTAAACATTTCACAGACGAGGCCACGTGTTTTACGAGTGTCTGTTTTAAAAGGCGCCGTCCTCAGCACTTCCATTAGTTTCTGTGTAAAAAGCTCAATGATTTACCGTGCGTCATCTCAACAGAACTGAGAACACATCTCTCACCGTGGATCATATCGGTAAGCTGCTCCAGCCTCTCCTTGTTCTGCTTCTCTACATCCAGCTCACTTCCGTTTGTTTTTTCCGACACCTCTTCCATCCCCACCCAGGTTCCAGGCTGACAGTACAGCCTGTGGTCTCTTAGTGGCCAGCTGTACTGCATGCTGAGCACTGTAATCGGGCCCTGGAATGGAGGAGCAACCACAGCGGGATGACAAGTTTCCACCTCCATGAGAGTGGAGCAGTGGTCAGTGTTTGCTGGTGTGGGGACATTTCCGTTGGACAGAGTTACTGGTACAGACATCGAGTCTGTTCTGTCGGGGGTCTTGTCTACCTGCATATCAGAGTCCAGGTCCTGGGAGATAGAAAGTAGCCCATTGGCCATTTCCCTCACGTTACCGTCCTTCATATCCTCTTCAGGTTCAGTGTCACTCAGGTTTACCGTGTCTCCATTTCCGCATGAAGATTTAACTGAGCTGGGGTCAGTCTGCCCTCCATGGTCCATATCTGCATCTTTGTTTTGCCCCTGCACGAACACTAACGGAGCCAGCGCAACCATTTTAGAACTGATGACAACTCCACCTAAACCTCCCCTCTTTATTCCACCTTCTACATCCATGTGCGATGCTGGCATAGCTCCCACCATTCCCCTCCCTCCCCTCCCTCTAAATACTGGTGCTCCCCTGCCTGCTATTCCCGACAATATCATCTCCTCGCCTCCTTTACCCCCCGGCCCTTCTGTCAACATGTCCTCCATTTTCTGCGCATCCCTTTTCTCTGGAGCGACATAGTCCCTTATTGGTTCATCCTGCAGGGAGACTGCGACAGGCTGAGCAACGTCCGTTTGTGACGGTGTATCAGCCACAACTAGAGTATTCTGCGCCTTCTCATAGCCGTCTTCTTCATCCTCGGCCTCCTCCACATTCTCCGTGGTCAAATCGAAACACTTGATACGTGTCACCTGGCCCTCCACTTTCCTTTTTGGGGTGTCTCTGAGGTCCCTTCCGGCCCCCCTCCCTCTCCCCCTCCCTCTGCCCAAGGTTCTGACATTGTGTCCTGTACTGTTGGGGCCACAGCAGTCACAGGCTTTAGGAGTCCTCTTCCTGCCCGACGTACGGCCATTGACTTGGCCCCGAGTAGTGGTAGGTGTCTCTGTGGAGGACCAGGCTGACGCTCGGCTTGAGTTAGTAGCAAGTGCTTTTGCTGAGGTGGGGGGCTCAGCTTCGACAGGAGTTAGAGCAGAGGGCTGGGTCAAGACCGAGTTGGCGGTAAGGTCTGCAGCGAGGAGTTTGGCAGGGTTCAGGTCCTGATCTGTTGTATTCCCGTGGGGAGGCACAAGAGGAGGAGCTGCTAGAGCAGGAACAGTTAAATGAGGTGATGCTGATAGTGTCGTTTTCACTGGGGATGCAGAGCCGCTGTGAACCATGACGTCCTCCTTTGGCTCTTCAACCCCATCCCCAACACCACCCCCTCTCCACACACTTTACTTCTCCTTCCTTTTGATCCTCTGGATATTACGTGTTGCGTTTTCTTCCTTCCTTGTTTTTTTATCCTGACGCTTCCCTCCAGGAATTCTTCTGCAAAGTACTTTTGCTGTGTCGAAAAGCCTTTCCCACCACAGAGGTCACTGACTTGACCGGACAGACTAGAACATGTCAGATATACGGTGTTCCTCGGTGATGGGTAGACTCTGAATGCAACAGTAACTCCACCATGGTCCCCTAATTACAGCACAGGGAGAGAGAATGAGAGCCGATGAAAGAAATGTTAGCAAGCACATCTCATTTAGCTGTATAATTAAATATTTGTGGGAGATATTATTTAATGCATGAGCCAATTGCAAAGTAACAACAGTGATATCATCTTCAATTAACAGGTGGATCACTGCTAATTGGTTTTAGCTTGCAACTAACTCCCCTTTTTTCACAATATAATGTCTAACGTTAGACAACAAGTTACTTAACTGACTGTTGTGCCACAGCATCACTGTTTCACAGAGCAGTCATTTAGTTTAGAAGCAACAGTCGTAGTTAGCTGACGTTAGCAACATTGCAGCGAGTATTCTTGAGCTGCAAATATCCAGCGCACGCAGATAAATGAGCTATTAGCATCTTTGCTAATCATTAGCATCTTTGCCAACGTATGTTTAAATTCCCTCAATCATTTAAGTTAAGAAGTTTAATAAATACTAACGTTACCTCATGTAGTGCGACATTGGCCACCGCAGCTGCTAGATCATGCCGACATATATTTAAGAATATAACGTACAATCCCATAATTTGATTTAGAATCGCAGAATTGTACACAGTTTTAAATCAGTTAGTAATTCCCTTTGAAGCTAGCTACGTCAGCTAACTGCAGCCAAAACACAGGCGTAAACACAAAGCATCGACTACACATTTCCTCCATTTTCAGGAGGAAGTTGGAGGCGTCTAAAGACAAAAGCGGTGCTGCGAATCCGTTTTTGAGGTAATGTGGAGTATAAGCAAAAAAGCATGAGGTAAAGTGGAAACAAACGTAATCATACACTACCTTGTCTATGAAATAACAAACTGAGTTTCATCTGACCACGATTTGAAGAAACAACAATTCAAGCTGTCGTCGCTCGTTGATTGCGTCACGGCGTCGGTCTCCGCGAGCGTCGGCTGCGTCCGGATGCTCTCCTCATGTAACCTTCAAATTCCTCTTCTTATCTTCCTACCCATAACATATTACACCAACGTTTCTTGAATTTTAACCTCATAAGAGACAAAAAGAGGATCTACAGCAGTAAACTCCTGTTGACATTGTTCTATTTCAATTAGCTTTTTTAGGCATTTCATGTAAATTAATCTGTGTTGACATATCAAATACAGCAAAGTAGCTGTTAGTAGAAGGATGATTGTAATTCAAATTTGTAATACTGTAGAATTATATACAATGCTAAATATAATACAAACTGGTATTATTGTGGTATAATCCCTGGTAATTTCTAACCCACAGATCAATGACAACACACAATGTATCTTGGTAATATTTAATTACAAAAAACTAAGACAGGAAAACAATAAATAAAACTAATGGTCAAAAAGTAAAGGAATTAAGTACAAAATTATCAACAGTTAAATGTCCAAAAATGGTTACATAGAGATAATATTAACATGATAATTACTGGTTGCTTGACACCAGTATTTTCCAACCATTTCAAAGTAATGCCCTGACTTTAGCAAAACAAAGAAATATCTACCACAGGAATATCTATATTGACTATGTAAAAATGTCATATTGTAGTGAAATGGGTATTCCGTGATGCAAAGTAATGTTGCAAAAGGCCCAAAATGTATCAAACAAGCAAATTCAAAGAGATGTAAGTGAAACATTTGCTTTTTGAAACATGTGAACAAAATATTAAAATATATTTGAGCTTACTTCAAGGCTTCACCAACTCAGCCCACTGGCTTCAAAAAATAATGCAGCAGATTTTGCATTAAAATGAACACAGTCAGTCTGTTGCTATACATTTCTATTTGTACATATGGTCAGTGCTATATCCTTCTCTACTTGCATGATCAAAAACAAAAGGCATTATAAGTTTCTTCACAAGTGTCATTTGGCTCCAGTGATGTCAGATGATTAGAAACCTGATTGGTCCCATTTAATCACCAAACATACAGATGCAGTCATACAAGGGGTCTTTCTTTGCACATACATGTCCTGCATTGCTGTGGCAATAATGTCAATCCGAATCATTTTAATAATGCTGCAGCTTTAATAAAAAAATAGAAAAAATATGGTTTAAAGATACACGTTTTAGACTAACTGTAAGTACTTAGTGCTTTATTAAACTGGCATCATGCACGGGTAAAGTTAATTTTTACAATTTGTACAACATTTTGTTGGAGAAGTTGATGTTTGTGAAGATGAGCTTGGTGCAGCAGACGGTGACAGCTGTGGGGTTTGGGCCTGGAAGAGATGATTGGTAAGTTTAAGTGGACAAAAAATGAAGGGTAGTATCCTTCCATAGAAACATGTTCTCAAAACACTACAATATAAACATATTGTTTCATGTAGAGGGAAAAAAAAGAGTGACTATTAGTTGTTAACACACCTACATACATGAAATCACCATTACCTATCAAAGTGAGGCATTGATAGCTGGAGTATGTATGGTCTTGGAGACTGAGGCGCCGTTGCTGGCCTCTGCTGTTAGCACCTGGAGCTGCAGCTGGTAAACACTGTCAGCCTGAAGACCATGAACTGTCACCAACCGCTGAGACTGAGGAGGATGAAGCAGAGTAAGTTCAGAGTACCACAAACAAAAGTATCACCAGACTTATCCTAACTACACTTAACTAAACAGAAAGAAAAAGTCACTTGATATAAAAATACTTATTGAATCATCATCCCTACTAAAAAGGCCCCCCCCCCCCACACACACACACACACCTCTCATATTTCTAAGGCATTTTCGTTCTGCTGCTGGCAAAACCTAAAGCTGTCACTGTACACCTCTCTTTGTGTCTCACCGGTGCGATTGTCTGTGTCTGGGAGATAAGTGTGTCTTCGTGTCCTTCCACTGCCGCGGTAACCCCTGATTGCAGTGTCCAAGTGAATTGGAACCCCTCCACAGCTGCCGGGTCCAGTGCATGATGGGATATCCTCCAGCGGAGCTTCATGACCAGGGTGCCATTGACTTGTTGAAAGTCAGCCGTCAGTCGTTCTGGACGCAGTACCACCTTTCTGCTGGCCAGGAGGCGCTCTGACACAACCGAAAGACACAACACACGTCGTTCATCTGTGACAGAACACTCTTTTACATTTTGTTTCCGTAGATTAAATACGACTACAGTTTGAACATTGTGATGGTTATTCGAAGTGCATTTAACAAGCGTATTGTGTGTATGTAAAAGAAGGTTATTCAGTGTAATATCTAGTCTTACCCTCAGTGTTGCAGGTCAAAGCTTTGCCTCCTCTGACCCTGATGGAGGAGCAACTCGGGGTCGTAACCCAGGCAACAGCCTCTGACCCTTGGTCAGCCTTCATCACCACGGCGACCCGGTACTTACAGGCAAACAGCAAGCCTGTGATGGTGTGATGGGTGCCCTGGAGAGAGAACATCAAAAGAAAAAGAGTGTTTAAACGGCACACAGCTGGTTTCTAAAACTGACATATTACAAGGTTCCGTAAAATATACACATTACCTCTACTTTTTATTTCTAAACCTGTCTTACATAAGCTGCTTGTTAGCTCCATGGTAAAATAAACACTACAGTTTGAAGTGGCACTTTGCAGCTTGGCAGCTTCAAATGGTGAGGAATGGCCTCACGGTTTGAAAAAAGCTGTACTTCAGTGAACAGAAATCAAGCTCTGTGACCTCAGCAAATTGCACACAGCACTCTGATATTTATCAAGCCACTGCGTCTGTGATCATTTAAGATGAGAGGTTGACACCAGGACAACAGTGGGTCAAGATCTAATGTGGGTGAGGCCAGTTTTCTCCTGATAAATGGGCTATGGGCAGATATCAAGTGCACTGTATACATTCAATAAAGGTTTTATTTTAAAATGCCCCTTTATTGCAGCTTCACTTCGGGATTTGGGTTTAAAATAGCTGCATTTTTAAGAAGTTGGTGATTAAATTTGGAATTAAAGTAGATTTTGTTTTGCCTTTTTTAATTTTGGTGACACATTTATTATAATTCTGCAAATTACATTTCCATAGAGCATTCTCATTCAAACCCCTCCCTATATTTCATTCTTTTACATTTAAATATAAGACAATTCAGCCAGGGTTTTGACAGAGTTATGGTAAAAGTGATGTTAGGCAGAGACAAAGTTACACACAGACGGAGGATCAGAGCATTCCAGACTGATCGGAGTTATGGGGATGAAATCTGATCTCTGATACACACGTATACACAAAAAGACACAACAACAATGCTCACAAAGAAACAAGACACCTGTACACAATTTCACGAACACAGAGACGCATAAAACTCAGCCAGGGTAGTTATACCTGCACAGTTGTTGTTCTCTCTGTGCTTGTAACATTAGTACTGCAAGTATGTGGACGCCACCGCAAAATGTATGGCCCAGGATGTCTCTGCCTGCCTGTGAAGCAAAAGAAAGACGGACAGACAGTGTTTATCAGATGTGTTTATTATCATGGATTTGAAAACTAAGACAAATACAACAAGATGAATCTAATACATGTCCAACAATTCTCTACAGTTCTCTTTTACATTTACTCCTTTTACCATTTTCTGGTAAAAAATCTCGTCTTTATTCTTGATTGATGATTAACAATCTTTTTCTCTCTCTAAAGGTGAATATTTTTGCAATATCTGCATCAAAATCACAGATTCGGATCGGCTGAATGGTGTGGATTCATTTTTATTATTTGAGGGTTATTTGAGTGTAATAGTAGTAGCTGATCAGTGAGAGCCAGGCTATTTAACTAAAAATGCAATTAATTTGTTCTGCATCCTTCTTTTGTCTTCTACTGTGTTTTCAACTCACCTTGGTGAGGCCACTTCCAGAACACCTTGACCTGCAGCTGGTCGGCATGATAATGAGGGGCAGCGACCTCCAGGCGCAGATTGCCAGGGGTGACAGGGTGAGGCAGAGAGGAGGAGATGGGGAGGTCAGAGGAAGAAGGGGAGGAGGATGAGAGGGAGGGAGAGGAGGGAAGAGATGATGAAGATGAGGAAGACGGGAGCTCGTTGGAGAAGTCTTCACCTTTGGTGGAGAGGAGAGAAAATAATGTTACAAATTCAAACTATGGCTGAAAAATATTTTGAACATCAAGCTCATAAATATCTGATATATTTCTTGCACATTTTCACAATAAACCTTTTACGTGTTCAGAAACGTAAAACTTTGAATGCAGGCTGGGTTTCCTAACCACTCTAAAGTAAGTATTATTTATTGAGTAGCTGTTCTGAATACTTAGAACTACATTGAAAGAAACAAAATATATGAATGACTGGATGTATGAAACCTGTTATATAACACATGGAATTTATAAATGTATTATATTGTGCCAGGAATATCATAAACCGGCGACGAGAGTGCAGCTGGTAGCTAGCTTTCCTGTAATTCACTCACTCAGAAACACTAACTGACCCGCATGAGGAAAACATCGCAAATACGTGGACGGTGTCAAATATTAATGCGGCGAAATTATGAATGGCAATATGTTCCATATTAAATTGTTAGTATGTGGTTTGATAATTGAGCTGCAGACGGCTATAATCCTCTGCTGGGCTGACCGACAGGTCACCAATAAATACCTCTTTAAACAGTTTAAACAGTGCAGCTGTATGGAGACCAAATATGCTGACAACCAGTAAATTCAGGGGCTCTGAACAAACTACTTACTAAAATAATTTACTCAATAATGCACGGCTCTGTTAACAAATGTGTGCTGTGGACTCTGCATGCAGTATTTGCTAATGTCATGACAAGTTCATGAAATGTTCAGAAACGTGTACTTGAATGAGTCTCTATTTGGGGTATGGTTGCTAGGAGAGTCCTTAAGTAACTGTATTGTTGAATCACAGTGAAACAGTACAGCTCCAGTTTACACTACTTGGGCAATAAACCTCAGTCTATTGAGCAAATCTGAGCCGTGCAGTTCCTTACTGTTTATTCCAACAAAACAAATCTGTAAAAAAAAAAAAACCTACTAGAGATTTGGTGCCTTTCTAAAAGTTACACATTTCTAGTGATTTTACACATGGCTGTATGTGTTCATCTATCTAAAGATAAGATGTTCATCCAAACTGCTGAGAGAGGCAATGGTGAAAACACTGTATTCATGGGATGTAAAATCAAGCTACATATATTCCATTGTTCATAAAACTGTTTATAAAACTCTTTACAACCACTGTAAAGAGTTTGAATAGTTAGACAGAAAAATAATCAATAAATCACATTCTACTGAAATTATGAAGAGAAAATTGAATATAGACCGTGTTAGTGACAAATATACAACGTATACCATAATGAGGAAAGTGGTTTATTTGTTTACCTGTATGAGTTATGGTGGAGAAGACAATTTGGGCTCTTGGACTTTTCAACCTCTTCTGACCCCAGTAGGCCACCGTCTGGACAGACAGGAAGTAGGAAGTAGCAGGCAGCAAACCTTGCAGCCACACCTCACACTGTGCCTATAACACAGTTAAGAATGGGAACATGGACAGAGAAGTTTTCTTAGTCTTTGGGAACGGTGGTTCTTGGCTACATCTCAGTCTGTCTTTTAGAGACGGTGTCAAATGAAACACAAATAGTTCTGATGAACCTGTGTCCTTGATTCAAAACACAAACTCAGGACCACCATTTTAGCCAGCACAGTTACTGCCACCATCTTCATCATCCTTACTGTCATCACAATCCTCATCACCATCATCCTGAGTGTTGTGTGTCAGTCCAGACCTGTTCTGCATTACCCTACTGTTTGACTGACAGCTCATTAACAGGCTTTTAGTCAATCAGGTCTGTCTGTCAGCGTGGATTTCAGCTAGTCACAACAAAGAGATGCTTGGATGATAACAAGTGTGTGTGTGTGTGTGTGTGTGTGTGTGCGCGCACACTTACAGAATGACAGAATGAGACAAAAGCAAGTTAAAAGCAGTTTCTTGGTGACCTGCAGACAAAATGGGTTGAAGTATTTCCATTACGCTTAAGATAGACAAAACATATGGCTTGTACAGCTGCTTGTGTGTGTGTGTGTGTGTGTGTGTGTGTGTGTGTGTGTGTGTGTGTGTGTGTGTGTGTGTGTGTGTGTGTGTGTGTGTGTGTGCGCGTGTGTGTGAAACAGAGAGAGTGAGAGAAGCCTGGATTTCTATTTTGGTGCATAATGTCAGTGAACATTATATAAGAGGCTGATGTATATTTAAAAGCACTGATTCAGCAGAGGTTTTTCTGTTTGAATACTACCAATTTCCCCTTTTACTTCAAGTTTAATGCTAAATCCCTCCAGTCCTGCATTTATTCCTGACTGACAGGATGTATGTTTTATACACATCTAGGTAAAGTATCATCATGTGCTTATGGAGAGGAATACAACATTAAGTCTTTCTGTGATATGAAAACTAATTCACACAGAAATGTTATTCTGGTCCCTACCTACCTGTTGTGATGCTGCTGTCCATGTGTGTGTGTCTAGATGCAGCTGCAAGTAGGACACACTAGTAAGGGGGGGGCCTCATTTAAATTCCAGGCGCCCCAGCCAAGCAGAACAGACTCGAGATAAATGGCTCCACCAGGCTCAGTCTGGGATCGCCATCACTACTTAGGATAGCTAGGTCCATGTGAGCGTGCTTGCATTCAAACCTCCAAACTTTGATGTTTATGTTTTTGATTATTTTGTCTCTACTCTTGAAGTGAATACTCATATTGGAGTTGAACAGTTAAGAGGGTCTAAAGCTGATGGATCCTGTGCAAAGAGTACACTAATTTAAGGAAAAAAATCTTAACTGTTGCGTCAAAGCTGTAATATCGGTGCTGTTTACTGTGATTATGGGTACTTTGGCGTTGCTGACTAGACTTGGTTGCATTGTGAACATATTACATCACCATCACACCTATAATCATGATAGTAAAATCCACCCTCTTGACTGTTATAAAAGCATTACATATAATTTCAAAAATACAGCAAGAAACCGATTGTATTTCTTAAGAAGTTACTCTTTGGTTCAGTATCTTTATCTAATGGGTGTTATCACATACACATGCTGATCTCATGCTTTACTTCTATGATAACTGAACCCTCACTCACTAAGGCCCCTGTGCTGTAATGACTAGCATGTTGTCAGTACATTCCCAGATGCTTTGACTTGAGTTAAACATGTTATCCAAATGCAGGAAATGTCAGTCACTCTACATGTCTAAGTTATTATGTTATTTCAACGCTGTGAACCCCTACCTACATGTTGTCATAGTACTTTAACAAAGTTATGACCCATAAAGATAATGGCTGTCTGAAGACAATATTGCATTTTCAGATCCACAAGGAACATTTGCACAAATTGTTGTAAATTTCAGGGTGAATATGTCAAAACTAGATCTAAATGTAAAATAATAAATAATAAAAACATTAAAAAAAACATAACGCATCTAAAAACTTGAATTATCATTAAATAGTCAAATCAACTTTGATGGGATGCAAGTTTCAAGTTTCAAGAATGCAAAACAATATGCACCTAATTTTTGCTTATTATATGAATCAAAATGCTTAATTGAGACGTCTGAGCACCTCCACCTAATTCTCATTTGTGGGCTTTTTTACTGGCTACAGGTGGTTCAGCGGGACATTTTTTTATTTGAGGTAATCCGTTCCTATGGTGTGTGTTGTTTTCCTATCTAATTGTGTGATGCTGAACCTCAAACGTACACAACATACAAGTTGCTACTGTTATATGAAATCAGTTATTCCAGTTTGCACCACCACTGGCATACAGTAGCTGTTTACAGAGCCTGTTCTGTTTGAGCACTGCAGAGACCTGTAAAATCAGAACCAGGAGAAAACAAGGAATGTGTGTGTGTGTGTGTGTGTTTGGTGCATGGGTTTACAGACCTTGTAAAATCTCTCAGGTGCAGCTATATAGATCTTGTGCATGCGGTGTGTGTGTGCGTGTGCTTTTAATGTATGTGGAGAGTGGAGACTGTTTGTCACTTCAAAGGGCTGTTTTAGGGTTAAAACGTGGTTTTAGGGTGAAAGAAATAGTTTGATATGTTGCTTAATATTATTCGCTTATTCGCTTTCTTGCCAAGAATTAACTGAGAAGAGCTCTTTTCTTGGCCTGCAGTCTTATTTGCACCGCGAGGTTGCCAGAAGACCAGTGGAGACAACACAAAGTCAATGGTCCTGGCCAAGAAATAGTCCAGCACATAACCCTCTATGAAACCACAACGTGGCATTTTTACACTTTTGTTTTTGGACAGATCTACAAATGAGACATAACTTGTTGAATAGTGAGCTTTAGAGGTGCTGCGAGGCAGATTTTCTTACCTTTTGACGTGGCCAAGCAAGTTTCCACCTGCTTCCAATCTTTAAGATAAGCTAACAGTCTCCTGGCTGTGGCTTCATATTTATCATACAGACATGAGAATTGGTATTAATCTTCTCATCTAACACTTGGCAAGAAAGTGAATATGCATATTTCCTGGAATGCTGAACTGTTTCTTCAAGGTTAAACTTTATTTCATAGGCTGGGTAAGCAGGTTTGTTGGTCCCTAGAAGTATAGAAGTAGAAATATGTGTGTAAGCACTTTGACAATGTGCAAAGAAGTAGCACATAACATTTATGGGATATTATGTATATAATATAATCAATGTGGTCGTACATGTGTGTATCTGATGGGAATAGATTGCACAGAAAGGAGAATATAAAGAAATTGGGATAAAATAAATAGAAAACATACTTAAATCACTTATATAATCTCAGTTAGTGTGATTACATTTATACAAATGTTTTCTTACCCCTTGAGTCACTCTGCTGTTGCTTTCCTTTTTACCCTGTTCTGGTGTGCGTGAGTGTGTAGGTCGTGTGAGCACATTCTTGTGCACTGTGTGCGTGTGTGTATGCAGCGTGTGTGTGTGTTTGTGCGCGGTGTGTGCTTGTCGAGACATCCAGGTGATTCTGTAGTTGTGGACAGGCAGGTCTGCCTCTCTGGGGGGCTCCCAACTTAAAAACACCGCCACTGTGACCCCACTTCCCCCCGACCTGAGGAGAGACAGCAACAAGTCATCAAACACCACCACAACATGGATGTAAACACATTTGTGGTAATAAAGTAGACAGAGTAAAGTTTATAAGTAAATGTTTCCTCATAAGTTACATTGATTGCAACAACTTAATGTCGGGTTTCCTATCTTTCTATCGTTTTATGTATGCGCACACAATTTATCATCATGTCAAACAGAAGCTACAATTTAAGTCTTCACCTCTGTTATTAAATGTTTTATTGGAATATTCCTGTTTATCTAAGACATGGTCTGAACTTCATCTGACCTTGTTTAGAATTACAGCACACAAATAGAAGACAAAATATATGATTTGAAGAAGGTCAGGGTTGAACTGTAATTTGCATGAAGCTACGCCATCAGACATCTACTTGACCACATTTTATGACTGACTGCCCACAACGGTAGCCTGCAGCCCTGAAAGGATGCACAGCTACTAATCCAGCAGGGAAGATAGCATTAATCTATCTAATCATATTTCACCTATTGAGATGAGATACCTTTCCGTGAGCTGGGTGCCTGGCTGAGAAGCCGTCCAGTCTAGAGTTTGGTTGCTCACTCTGACGTTTATTGGAAGTTCTGGAGGTGACGGGTCTGCAGTGAGAGAGAGAAATGCTGTCAAGAGAGAAACGGCAGAAATTATCATCAAAATAATAATAGTTGTTGGCACTTTTCTCAGCCCTGGGTAGTGCCTGCATGTTGGAGCTCCTTTCGTGGGGATTTGGGAGGTAGACAGTCGGAGGGCATTGTTTAGAGAGACGACAGTAAATAAATCACAATTAAACTGTAAAAGAGGAGAAGACATTCCCTGTGAAAATTACACCCTGAACCTGTTTGTCCCAACTGTTTCTAACATCCAATACCAGGACATCTACAGCCCCTATGGCGAGGAAGCATATATGGAGATTTAGTGAAGACTAATTGGGGTTAACATCATGATTCCTACAAAGCAGATGCCGCTCACCAGCTTGACTGAATTGTCTTAATAACTCGATGCTTAATTTGTTGCAGCGCAGAAACGTAGAGAAGCCATTCTGGGGGGGGGGGGGAGGGAATTTCCTCTTCCTCTTAGTCTCATTTCAAGTCTGCAAAGCCAATTAGATTTACAGCATCAAAGGTGAGCGATACTGGAGAAGCCTGAAGCTGCCCTTTTCAGTAGCTAACACAAACTAAAAACAACCTCCACTAGTCACTGTTTGCCTCCAAGATTAAATCCTGAGGTTGCTGCTCTTTCAACACTGGTTCTGTATCTCATTAGAAACTCAAACCCCAATCCTGTATTTGATCAAAACAACAAAATGTATCTGATTAGAACTACATCCCCGTGGCAGGCCTCCCACAGGCTTCGGGCTGTGCTCGGCTGACCCAGATGCAGAGATCAAAGTTAAGGCAGCATAGTAGGTCTGCAAGAGCTGGCCTGTGTGTGTGTGTGTGTGTGTGTGTGTGTGTGTGTGTGTGTGTGTGTGTGTGTGTGTGTGTGTAGGTGTGTGTGTTTGTGTGTGTGTGTGTGGTTTCTCTTTGGAATAAGCAGGATGTATCTCAATGCCAGAAGTAGATCAGAACCAAAACACACAAGGCCTTTTTCACTGTGTGTTTCTTTTTCAATCAGTGGATTTCAGTCAATTGTTTCATAAGATGAAGACATCAAGATGAGTTTTCTGAACCAGACATTCCCTCGTAATTACTGCTGGCAGGTACTGTGCAGCCCTAATATCTGAACAAATAGGAAAGGGGATTTGAAAATTCTGATTCTCTCTCTGGTTAGCATCAGGTCACAGTGGAGGAACTCCAACCATTCTGGTATCTGCAAACTTCCTGATTTGTGACCCCTGACCTCCAGCCCCTGACTAATCAGACCAATGGCCTGGAAACACAAGACTCTGACTCTTTCGAATGTTGAAGTGTGTGTCTTTAACCTTTAACCCTGGCCCTCATAATACACACACATACAAGGGAACCCGCCAAAACACACACACACACACACACACACACTGTGTCTCAGAGGATTAATTCAATATTTTGGGTTATAAGCTTACTTGCTTTCTTCAGAATTAGATAAGCAGATTGATACAATGCTAATTTCTGTCTATTGTATGTGACGCTATAGCCAACAGCCAGTTAGCTTAGCTTAGCATAAAGACTGGAAACAGGAGGAAACAGATAGCCTGGCCCTGTCAAAATCCACCAACCACCACCTCTAAAGCTCAATCCACTCATAAGAGAGCACCCAGTCGGCTGTTTTGAGTTTGGGTGTACATGTCAGCATGGTAACGTTACTGCCATTTGTGATCTTCTAGTAGAGCACAAGAAAATAAATTCCTCTCTCAAGACACTAAATATTGTTTGTAATTTGTGTTGATAAATCCAATTCTTTCCCGTTTTTTTCAGGGATGTAGTGGTTTGTATGCACCGTCACTGGGTTGAAATAGATTTGTTTCCTGACTTCTTCTCTGTTTTCTTTACATTGTGGTTTGCTTAATATGACACTGCTTCCAGATAGACACATACGTTATACCCTTAATCCTCCATTCGTAAAAGTACACTCTGGCTTATATGCAGGCAAAGAAGTGTAATCATATATAATAGACAGACATGAGAATAAGAGTATTTCCCACATGTCCCATTCATTATTGCTTTAATATGTTGATGGCCAAGTTTCAGTACAACGTGGACAGCTTGTATATTCTCTTAACTTTATTACATGAGGAATTCTACTATTTGGTGTTTTGTTGAAGGCAGTGGAAAATGCTATCTCAGACACCTCTTCATAATCTCCCATAAGCGCTCAACTGATAAAGAACCTTTTTCCAAAGCTCAGTCCAACCTGAAGTCATTATTCAAATACAGACAAGCTTTAGCCAATCATGGCAGGGGATTTATATCCCTAGCCAATCCTGGCACAACACCAATATGACCTAAGCCTGCTAAGCATTAGAGCTAAGACCTCCTACAGTGTGTGTGTGTGTGTGTCTTGTCTCACAGACCTGCAACAGGGATTTGGCACTAAACCAACTGAATGAGTATGCGTTACCCTACTGTATATATATATATATATGTGTGTGAATACGTGCATTTGAAATTTTTTGTTTCCTGTCATTTCTGCTGGGTGTACTTTAGCCATCAACTCTGAGTCAAAGAGAGAGAAAGGAGAAGACAGGAAATGTCCCTGAGGTTCTGACTTTTCTTCAGAGAAGTGTAATATCACTCGTAAAATGACACAAATGGAACGCAAGAGTCTGTGTTTTGCTCAGTGTCTCGTGACAGAATATCAAAATTCAACAGTTGGGGAATCATCACTCTCTGTGGGACTCTCGTAAAGACAATGAGAGCATGTGTTAAGACAGTGTTTGTACTACCTTTACTGGAGATGTAGTGTTTGCTGGGTGTGGTGAAGCCTCTGCTGCCGTGGCTGTTGATGGCTGCTACTCTGAACTGGTACCAGCGCTGAGGTCTCAAATCTGACAGAACCACATCTTCAGAAAGCGTCTATAAATACAAACACATCACATATAACAATGACAACGTGCATGTCAGAGAAAGACTTTAGTTCAAACACATTTTCATTACCTTTCTTCATCTAACAGATAAAATTATACATGATTCATGACAGATTTAGAAATATAAGAGTAACTTAACATCCCTTAAATATGTTCATTTTGCTGACCTCCGGTGGTTTAACCTCTTACTTTATTACAGTGATGTACAGGTGTACTCCATGACACTGTGACATTACAACCATCAGTGATGCTGGGTGTGGTCACAGGTGAAACAGGCTTCACATGTTCAACCAGCAAGGGCAGCAAAACACATCTTTGAGGGTAAGATACAGAAAATATCGATCCTTAGGGGACAAAAACTTGCACAGCCTCAAGGCCTTTACACACCAAGTCATGAATACTTGTGAATATGTGCGACTCTATTTAAATATTGTATTGAAAAAGTGTTGCATATTTGCATGGCTGCTGGTATGAATAGTTTTAATGCGTAATATAGTATTTCAGATTTTTGTGACGGTTATTTGTCGAGCCCCCGGTGTGTACAGGCCTTAAACTTTAAATCTTGATAAACAGAGCATATGAACTTCAAGCATTTAAAGGAATAGTTTTATATTTTGGGAAATACACAAATAGTTTTTCTTGCTGAGAGTTTGAGAAGATTGGTACTACTCTCATGTCTGTGCTCATCTGTCCAGGCAACAGCCAGCTGCTGATTTGCTTAGCTTAGCATAAAGACTGGAAACAGGGGGAAACAGTTAACTGGCTCTGTCCAGCAGTAACAAAATCTGCCTACTAGCACCTCTAAAGCTCACCAACTAACAAGTTCTCTCTCATTTGTTTAAGCTGTACAAACAGAAGTCGACTGGACTATTTCTTGGAAGTGACTGCATCCAGCTAAGAAATAGTGCAGATATTACACAGATGAGATGTAGCGCGTTAATTAGAGCTTTAGAGGTGCTGGTAGGCAGGTTTTCTCATCTTTGGACGGAACCATGCTAGCTGTTTTCATTTGTTTCCAGTCTTTGTGCTATGCTAAGCTAACCCGCTGCTGGTGTTAGCTTTACATTTAGCGTACAGACATGAGAGAGGTATAAATCTAACCATCTAACTCTCGGCAAGAAAGCAAATTTACATTTATTTCCCAAAATGTCAAACTACTTTATTTTTTACAACGCTGTTCTTTATGGAAATCACTATATTTTCTAAATAATAAGTATAACAAAACAGTTTGCTTCAATCCAAGCCCACTTTGGGCACGTATGTTTCGCCATCTCTCACAAATCCACACTATATCTCCTTTCAGAAACATGACAGAGCTCTGTGTACTTTAAGACATACGTTTTACAAGTTAATGAGGTGGAAAGTCAGATTGGAATTCCATCTCATAATGGTGAAATTAAATGATTTGCCAGAATTATGGTTAAAATTGCTAAAGATTCACATGTTTTGTCTCCGTGACAGTGCAAATGTAATCAACTGCTTAAGATCTACTGATCCACACACACACACACACACACACACACACACACACACACAGACACACACACACACACAGACACACACACACACACACACACACAGACAGACACGAGCTGCCATCTATTTAAGTCTATAATGAGCGTTCAGTCATTCAGAGTCAGCCGGTGGAATGAGTGTGGCTGCCTGTGGTTCCTTTTTAAGCTCTGCTTATTTACCTAACCTCACACAGGCACACACACGCGCGCGGACGTACGGTGCACACACACACACTCACTCATACGCACACACAGACGTACGGTTTACCCTGGCAGAATAGGAGACTGGCTGGGTTGGAGAGGTTTAGACAGCAAGGCAGCAGACTGATGAGGTGGAAACAGAGTCTAACATCCATCTCCATAGTTGAGAAGTTTCATCATTCGAGGCAAATTGAGAGTTATGAGTTAAAGATATGTTACAAACTTTGTGGCGCTGTTCCACCGTTAAAGGCACAGGGAACAATTTGTATAGCTTCAATGACTCTTAGACAGAATCAGTTAAGTGCCATGTTGTTACATCAATGTACATGACGTAGCTTTCCTGCATCAACTATTATTCCCCCAATAACGTCGAGATGCTGATATCAACACAATTGTCTCTTTAAATCATGAAAGACGACTCAAAATACGAATTTCTTTATGATCGCAATATCGTAAACATTCTAATCTTCAATATAACGACCCGGGTTGAAAGGTGATAGGGTGCTGGCTACTGTCCAGTAGTTACCGTTGCAACAGTAGTCCATGGAGAGGCATGGTCTTCACTGGGATGAATCCCGACGTTCCAGCGGGACTGGAGCATGTAAACGATCGGCTCCACGCTGACATTGAACTTTGACACCCACACTATCTTCACGCGTCCCTCTGAATCCTCCACGAAGCTCATCTCTCTGCGAGGCTTCAGAGGAACACCTGGAGGAAATCATGGGATTGTTATTTAAAAGGGCAAAACTGGAAAGAAATGTACATAACATCAAATAACCCAAACTGATTGTGAGATTGATGGATAAAAGTGTACCGTATGTTGACATTCTTTTACAGATTTTGTGATTGGCGGTAAATAAAATTACTTGACTATCAACATAGTGACACTAGGGATACATACATGGACAAGTTTCACTGGATGTCTCAAACACAAAAATACACAAAAATATGACATATTGGTAAAGCAAAATATGTCATCACAATATTTTCTTTCTGTTTGAACATTATGGCAGCCCAATCTTCGTCGCATAGGCGTCTGAGGCAGTTTGTACTCCTGACTAGCTCCATGCAGACTTGAGCTGGAGCTTTTAACCACGGCGGGGCCGTCTGGGACTTCAGATGCAGTCAAGCAGGCAATATTTAAGGATCTTTATTACATTAAATTGCATTCCTTTCATTTAGCCGACACTTTTAACCAAAGCAACTCACAATAAGTACATTTAAACACCATAGGAACAAGAGCTAGATGTCATTAAATATTGGAAGGGCATCCTTCCCAAAGAAACAACAAAGCATGTTCAGTGCTATGAGTAACAAGCACAGGGGGCCAATGACAGTACTCAGCTAACAGAGATCCTTCTTAACACCAGCAATGACACTTTTAATCATCACAGTGTCATGCTAATTGAGACAATCAAAAACAACGTCTTTAAACAAGCTCTATCCATCAGTGCAGCAACCTCTTATAATAAAGCCCACACAATGTTACAAACAAGTCCCACCCTGCCTTCTTTACCTTTATATAGATTGGATGGGGCTTGGCAAGTGTGTCCACATTCATTAGAGCAGCATTTCCTGGGGGAAGGACAATGCTGGTCTAACGAGCAGCTCTCCACGCAGGCTGCAGCGAATCCGGTGGCTCGCTGAGGCGGAGGGCAGTCCCCCTGACGAGACGACCTCAGAGAGGTCAGAAACTCCCTGCTCGTTACACACTCCGTCTGCTTCTGAGAGAAAGTACGGGGGGGGGGGGGGAATTGTTATTATTACAGTTGACACACAACGGAAATAATACGTAATGTATAAACACACGCAGGAAGGCAGAAAAACACACAGCAGAGGTGAAAGTGTTTCCTTTGGTAAACTCCTACTGACTCTTTCAAGGCAGCCTGGTCTGAATGGGGGTTTGTGTGTGTGTGTGTGTGTGTGTGTGTGTGTGTGTGTGTGTGTGTGTGTGTGTGTGTGTGTGTGTGTGTGTGTGTCTTTGTGCACATGGCTGCAGATCATCAAAATGTAAACACAAGCTTTAGCTAATAGCTCTGAATTACCCTGTGTTCCCAACCAGTCAGCCATCCAGCCAGTAACATGCTTCAGCTATTGTGATGAAAAACTAATCTGAAGACCACAGCGGCTGGCTTTACAAATAATAATTTAGGGCCCCACGCACACACACACACACACACATATTATACACTCACGCATATACATTCAAAAGCTCACAAACATGTTATTCATAACACACGAAAGCTTGCATAAACACACACAGGAATGCTCATTCATTGAATTCACAGTCAGAAAACAGCTTCATGGTGCCAACAAAAGCAAGTTTCTGGTGCAGGAGTGACACAGCCACCAAGGGTTTTGTCTCACACACACACACACACACACACACACACACACACACACACACACACACACACACACACACACACACACACACACACACACACACACACACACACACACACACACACACACACACACACACACAGAGTTAAACACTATGCGCTCTCTTTCTGTCTTACCTCACAGGACTTTGGAGAAAGCACCTTCCTTGTGTCCCACAGTTCTTTGCATGGCTGAAGGCACTACACATAAACAGACAAATAGAAATAAACAAAATATGAGGCTTCAGGCACAATAAAGTAAAGGTTTCACAAACCACACTTGTTTCATCACACATGATAAATTGAGAAAATCAACAGCATCTTAAAGCATTAATTCAACATTTTTGGAAAAGATACTTATTTGCTTTCTTGATGAAGAGTGAACTAGTTGAGAGGATCTCATGTCTGTCCGTTCAATATATAGTTACAGCTTGCAGCCAGTTAGCTTAGCACAAAGACTGGAAACAGCTAGCCTGACGCCGTCCAAAGGAAACCGAATCCACCTACTAGCACCTCTGAAGCTCACTAATGTTACACACGCAGACCCATATAGAGGTGCAGTTAAAGACAGATTTTGTCATTAGGCTAGGTTAGCTCTGTCCCCTTGTTTCCAGCCTATTTGCTAAGCTAACAAGCTACTAACTACAGCCTTATATCTAAAGGGCACTTATGAGAGCGGTATTGATCCAACTATACGCTACAAAATGAAAATAAGCATATTTCCAAAACTGTCTATTTCTTTAAGTAGCTGAGGTTTGAAGAAATACAACAAAGAAAAGCATTAAAACAACAATACATTACAAAATGTCAGAGGGTTTTAGCATTTGCAGAGCTCTCGAGTGTTTAAGCAGGTAGGGAAAACAGAGGAAACACACACTCCTAAAGCACACATGCACACACTCATCTGGTTTGCCACCTCAGTGAACTGGTGAATGATGGCTCTTACCAAATTAAATCCAGACAACATATAAAAACTGCGGTTTCACCCCAAACCTCCTCCCCCGTCCTCTCTCACCCCCTCTGTCTGTCTCCCCCAGCTCCCCAGTGTGCCTGGCTTCAATCATTTCTACAATTTATTCCATCTCACTGATTCCAGGGGAACAAACGGAATCAACAAAAAGCCATAAAAACGGCACAAATATAGCTACTGTTGGATGAAAACATGTTCTGCAAATGGGCCCATTTGTAGAATGGTGGCTTTGGATACTGTTGGGGTAATCATCCCACTTGAGCACTGCAATATAACCACGTAATATCTCGTTTTATGTGTGAAATAAGGGACAGACACTATAGTAACTTGTTGCTGGGATTCATTTAGCATCGACAAACCAAAGACAGTGAAGCCAGTGCTGGTTTCTTAACTTGTAGGACATAAAATGCAGTCTCAGCATGAAGCATGATAGCTGTTTAATGTTGTATAGTCGGCTCATTTCATTCAAGTCATGGAAGAAAAAGTTTGGGTTAGCGTGAAGTGATACTCCACGCCCAAAGTCTCCCTACTGAGCAATAAACACTGTAGGCTTGAAGTGTGGTAGTCAAAAGTGTGTAGATTGATTCTCCACAGGGCTGTGGTCAGCTTAGAATTACGAAGGCAACAATGGATTCCAAAAATGACAATATAGAAATCTAAATATGGAGAGCAATGACTGAAACACCTCCGCTGTCCATATCTATGTACACTATGTTCCATGACTGTATAACTGAAACTTTGTGGTTCCCATTATCTCACCTTCTTATGTATATTGTCTGATACATAAGTAAACAATAATGTATGAATATAGCTGGTTTGCTGGCTAATACACAGCTTAAATAAATAAGAGTTTGTGTGTACGCACATGTGCATTAATCTGCTGACTGCAAAAGTGTACATTTGTATTCTGTAAAATGTTGATGTAATAAGTTAGTGCTTGTGTTTACTGTGCCACTTACTGGAGTCTGTACAGTCAGTGTATGTTTTGATTGTTGGTTTATTGAATTTAAATCCAAAGTGGCAGAAAGGAGAAAAGCCCTCGTGATTGACAAGCCCTCGGGGCAGCTCTACTTCTTCCTTCTCTCATGTTGGACTGAGGGCAGCCTGGACGCTTTGACTTGCTATCGTAGCTCGAGGTACAAGTGGTATTACAAGACAGGACGGACCGGAGCTAACTGGTTAGCATGCTCATTTTAGTAGATACCTCTGCAACACAATACAAAGAGTTTTTTAAATGTTTTAAACAAAAATTCTGGCCACACATTGCAACTTTAAGTTTTCTTTTCTTTTTCCTCCACTGTAATTGAACCATGCATTCATATGAGACAGAGAGATAATACAAGACACACACACACACACACACACACACACACACAGACAGTATTGTAACCAGATCCTGTAGTGTGATGTGTTTCTTCAAGGAGCTCTCATGGGTCTCTTCACTCGACCACGTGCTGCTCAGGTTGTCAAAATCTACTTAAAAACACCTCTCACACACACACACACACACACACAGCACAACCAACACCACTCTATCTTGCATCCAAACCCAGCCCACACTGTACTCCCCCCTTTTCCTCCTTTGCTGCTACTTTGATCAGTTACAGACATGTTTCATTTTTCATACCGTCCCGTTCCTCTCTTCCCGTCCCATCCCTTTCCGTAACCCTCTGTTCTTTTTGTCTCCTGTCTTCACATTATCACTCCTCTTCTTCTCCTTGACCTCATCTCCGTGCTGTCTTTCTCTACCTCCTTCCTTGCCTCACCTCAACACCTCTCCTCCCGTCCTTCTTCTGCTCTGCATGTTATCTGTCTTGATGAAGTGAATGTTTAATATTTTACATGTCTTAAATGGCTCTCTGTTTTTACATTTTTACGTTTACTTTTAGAAACTAATTGTGGTTGAAGTTAAGACAAATTTCCACCAAAGTTTAGAATAAAGATGTTTTGTATTGTACAGTGGTTGAAAGTAAATAAGTACTACTCAAGTACTGTTCTGAAGTAAATTCCATTTAATGCTACTTTATTATTTTTCCTCGCCATAATTCAAATAGAAATGCTGTACTTTTTACTCCATATGTACGTAGTAGTATTTGTCATTAGCTCTACATTGAACCTACCTCCAACATTTAATAACTGCTCACATATTAATGCAAGAACAATGACAATCCAATAATATATTAAGTTATTCTGCATCATGAATTTATGTAGTGTTTGATATTTAACGTATATTTTGCTAGTAATACTAATAATCCCTTCTTTTACTAATGCTAATATGGCCTATTCAATGCAAACCATTTACATGTAACATAGTGGTTTTTTAAAGTAATAAATGTAAGTATTTATAATTTTTATATATCTATATCTAGTATATACATTCAATAGGGAGAGAAAAGCGAGAGAGGAGGGAAAGGGGGAGTCAAAGCAAATGGATTGAAGCTGAAAACACTCGTGGTATGTTAGTGGTGGACACCTTACTCTCTCAAATATCACTTGGATGTTGTAAATCCCTGAAAAATACATGCACTATATTTATGTAAGAGGAGCTGAGAGACTTTTGGCCTTAAAGGCGACATGATGAGTTATGTGTGTGTGAGAGAGAGAGAGAGAGCGGTAGACACAGCAGAGGTCAGAGGTCAGAGATGTTACTGCTTAACACACCAACACACTGTAGCAACAGAGCCTAGATTAATGGCCGCAATACGCGTCTGTTTGTGTGCAAAGTTTGCATTGGAGCTCCTCAGATATCTGTATAATAATTAATCAATCACACACACACACACACACACACACAGACACCTCGTCTCTCGCCTGTCCTCTGGCCTCCCCTGCTGTTTTATGGCCTCACCTGCCACGATAGAGGGATGACAGCCACACTCAGCGAGAGGGAGGAGAGGAAATGTGCGAGGGAGGGGAGGAGAGATGTGGTTTCAGAGTGGATAGAGGGGGGAGAGAAGTGAGTGTCAGTTGAAAAGGAGAGAAGAGATGAAAGACAAACAGTGAAACAGGTCCAGAGAAAAGGGAGCGAGAAAGAGAGAGAGAGACAAAGAAAGACAGCCACACACCAGATGTGCTCGCTCTGCATATAGTCACCGGTTTGTTCAGTGGGTGCAATGTGAAAAACTATTTATGTTCCTTTATGTGTTCATAAATGTCTATTTTATATTCTCTAACATACGGTACATGTGTGTAGCACTTAGTATTGGGTATCGTTTTTATCGTATTAGTTTTGGTGCAAAACACCAGTGCTAATATCAAAACATTTAGCAATATTGTTATCAATATCAATACCTTAACTTGACAAACATTAACCCGTTACACCTTTTTAACAAAAGAAGTCACACTTCTCAAAAGTTAACTGTTGGCTATACACAAGCTGTTTTTTTATCATGTCGTTAAAATTAGAGTTTTTTTTAAATTGTAGTTATGACTTCGTGCTCAATCTCAGGGTACCTGGATTACCATAGACTGTATATACGAAATCGATGTAGTCATCGCGATGTCACATTGGTTTGTAAACTACGGTTTTGAAGCCTCGAGTTCTGCATTTTGGCTATCTTGGTTTTTGGCCGACATCTTTTTCTTCTTCTTTTTTTTTTATACCAGAAGTGACACGAGAGGGTGGAGCTAAGTATAACCGAACACTGAATAAGACATTATTTTTGGGGGACCAACATTTTTTCATGAATTGAATACACCCTGTGGAAGGGTTTAAGTTCAAAGACGAAAAACAACTCTAAGACCGGACAACGTTGTGGTAGCGACCTGTCAATCACCAGGTAGCCATGCCCTCAGGTAAATTTCAAGCTTGTTGTTTGATGTTTCTTCCTCTATAAACTATTCTTTTATTCGCCATCTTAAACACATAACTTGAAAGTGATTTTCCATCAGCTTTTCTCATCTTCTCCCAGCAGCTGTTTTGAGAACGTGGCCGCTCTGTTTGAAGTGAAGAATAGCATCCTCATTCTCTCCTGCAAAGCAATTCAGCAGATTTCCTGCAAAATCTGACCTGGTGGCAAACATGCAGTTTAGTGGTTGATGCAGACTCACTGATGTCACATCGATTTGCAGTTAAAGGTGTAGTGAGAGAAGTAGAGGATCACCCCAAACAACAAACCGACAGGAGTGTAACTGTATGGAAACAATAATTGTAGCAATGCTAATAGTCTGTGACTAATTCTATTAGAATACATAATTGCAATTTTTTGTATAGTATAGAATGTCAAAAGTGATTTTGAGAAAAGTTGACATAAACTACGTGTTTCTAAATAATTGTAAAGTGTCTTACTCTGTCCGAACCTAATGAAAGAATCTACATTATAATAGTTTTTCTCCCACAATATTAAAATTACAATATATTCTATTCCCACTAAGTACATTTTTATAAACTGCACTTATATGATAAACAAGCACGAGCATGCTTGTTTTATATTTTGTATATGCACACACACACACACACACACACACACACACGGAGATGCATACACACTCACTCACACACGTCAGGCTGTGTGGAACGTAAGCGAAAAGTAGCGGAACAAATTCCACAAATCCCTCTAAAAAGCTTGTTCAACTTTTGCCAGACCTTCAGAAAAACATGTACAACAACCGGAGCTAACTTAAGTCGGCAGCTTGCGGGAGGAGAGGAAAGAAAACAGAGGAAGGAGGACAGTCAAAAAGACAGATAGTTTGGTGGTTAACTTCCTCACCTCTCAAACCACATGAGCCCACAATAACCTCAGACAAAATCCTGACAGAGCTTTCTCTCTCTGTGTGTTACTCCAAATCATTGTATTTCTGTGCTTTCTCTTAAGGATGCTAGACTGACTACTCTATTTCGTACGGAGAGAGGAAGGAAGTATGGACAATAAAGAAATGGATGTGTTGGTCAAAACACTTCACCTACATAAGGTTCATTGTTAAGAACGCACAGCGGTTTTAAACTGGAAGATCAGCTGGTTGGTTAACTTTCTAAAAGGCGAAAATCCAAACACAGAATCAATCAGGGGCAGATTTGAAACCCTGATATATTCCCTTAATGCCCTGCGAGCATGAGCTGGTATTTCTAACAATATTTTGACATATGACTTATGTCCAAGTAAATGTAACATATCTCAACCAGACATCTTATTAAACTACTGGACAAGTCTGAACAGCAGTGGGAATGGAAATGATTGTGGGAAAAGGAGAAGAAAGAAAGGCATTCGCAAGCTTAAACAGGCTAGCAAGCTGTTGTTTGCAACTGGGTTGAGTTGTACTTTAAAATCTGTGGAGGAGAGTGCTTTGGCCTGGCACACAGGGATGACTGCTTTTCCAACATTTTTTTCTATAATTTCCTCCTGTCTTTCGATTAGAACGTTGCGATCGATTTCATTTTAAGCCAACACTTGATTTGCAGCTGAGTGAGACACAATTGAGGTGAGAGTCAGCCCCTTCAGGTGTGCCGGTAAACAAAGAACAGCCCCCACAGTTCAAACATCTTGTTCATAAGTGAGGGTATGATGGAGCATGTGGTTGACTGGTGCACACTGACTGCAGAAGTGTAGGTGACTGTTGCGGTGAAGGTGGAACCGAGCCCCAAAGACAAAGCTTTACAGCTGAAGGTTTTCTTCACAGCTTTTCTTGGCCTCACACAGACTTTATAGCCTCTTTTTGTTCTTGTGTTGTGTCTCTGTGTGTTCATTATGCATCTACCTCTTGTTGTTTGTGGTTTCAGTTTGTAGTTCAATTTATTTCAATTAATTGGTACGGCCAAAAATCACAACCTACAAATGTGCAGTTGTTTTGTGTCTCACTGTGGTCATTTTGTGTATCTTTGTGGTTGTTCTGTGTATCTTTGTGGTTGTTCTGTGTTTCTTTGTAGCCGTTTTGCATCTCTTTGTAGTAGTTTTGTGTCTCTTTGTGGTCATTTTGAGTCTCTTCCTGGTCGGTATTTGTCTCTGACACTGACAGTTTGGGCCCCTGTGCACGGTAGGCCCGTTCAGTAATCCATCC
Source organism: Pholis gunnellus (assembly GCF_910591455.1). NCBI lineage: Eukaryota > Metazoa > Chordata > Actinopteri > Perciformes > Pholidae > Pholis > Pholis gunnellus. Next base: position 15,443,727 of record NC_136530.1, on the reverse strand, counting down.
GTTTTATGGGGCAGTGGGGTAGAACACAACATATTTCTGTGCTCTTTATGAAGGAACCAAACAGCCTCTAATAAGTTGTATGTATAAGACAATAGTACAACCAGAGTAATAACTCACAGTATGATGGGACATCTAAGCATACAGAACTATTCCAACTGGTATTCCAAGTAATGTGATCCTCTTAAGAGCAAGGAATGAGGAATGAACAATGAAGAGATGATAAGAGGGAAAGTAACAGTGACTTGATAGCTCCGTTCTTTGTTCTGCATCAGACCTGTTTGTTAGTGGACGTCCCGCTGCCTCACACACCTGGTACACATTAGTCCGTCTACTTTGCATGTGTGTAAGAGAGAGACAGAGACAGAGAGAGAGAGAGAGAGAGAGAGAGAGAGAGAGAGAGAGAGAGAGAGAGAGAGAGAGAGAGAGATAAAAGAAGGAGGAGATGGACAGATTGAGGAATTGAGTGAGGGCTGTAGTTCAGTTTTAGTGAACTCCCATGTGTGCTTCCACTCATGATGTGACACAAACCATATGTGTTGGGGCAACATCTGCCTGGTGTGTGTGTTTGTGCGTCTTCAATCGAGAGACTCCGGACCCTTATGTAACAAAGGAACAGATAACCACAGTCAATGAAAGCACGCTTACCTTCGTCTCCTTTTCCTATCCCATCCGATTTGTACTGTAGCCTGAGAGGCATCCCACTCACTAGAAGAGTAACTTTAGAGAAGTTCTATCCATTCTTTTATCCTTTAACATTCTTCATGTATAACGGAGAATGTCCTACATGTCCTGCAGATCTACTTAACTCTCCCCTATACATTCTGAGATCAAAGTGGCTTCAAGAAAAGGCCATGACATTTCCAAAAATAATAATATATTAAAATAAACCTTGTGTAATTTCCTTGAGAGAAAATTCATCATTAGTTTTGCAGCGCACCATTTTGTGTGTGTGGGTGTGTGGCAGTGAGCGGATTGACTGACTATTAACTAAATACTCAGTGAGAACAACCTCTTTCAGTACTGCTCCAAGTCCGGGTAAGGACCCAAAATACAGTTGAGGAAAAGTGATACCAGTCCCTAAATTATTCTATAAATCTCTGTCAAAAGTTATTGAGTATGTCACACTGCCAAGAGGCTTTATGGGATCCTGCAATGGAATGCATGTTGAGACCAAGTCACATTTCGTGAGATTTGCCTTACTAAAAACCCTTAAACTGGGTTTATAAACATAAGAAAAATGTAGCTCCCCCAGAGAAAAGGTCTGAAAATTAAACTATTCAGGAGTGTTTTTCCTCCAACACATTAACAGCTAAGGACCAGCGGAGTCACTACTTCCTCCCCTCTGACTCTCTTTCTCTCTTTCTCTCTGCAGAGAGCATGGTCCAGCCAAGGGCCGAGTATTGCACCTTAACAGTGTGTTAGTCCCAACTAATGGTGCCCGTAGGACCCGAAATTGTCAAGGACTGAAACCAGATGTCTGGTCAGATTTGTTTATCTTATAATCAGATAATTATTGAATTTAAAATGAAATTTGTCCAGTCTTAGACGGTGTTTAATACAGGTAAAACTCTTTTCTGGCTGCTTGCAGTTGGACAACATTTTACATTCGATAATGTTGGCTTCTGTTTATATTTCTAAAATGTAGGTATTAAAAAAAAGTACTGCATTGTTTACCGAGACTCTATACTTATCTATATGATGCCTCCTCATTTCACTGCAAAAACCTAAATAAGGTGGCAGCCATGGCCGGAGGTAGATCACCAGGGAGCTGAACGTTTCCTACTTGTTGTTGACTATATTCTGTCATTTCCAGTAAATATCACAATATGAAACATGTGTTTTCTGTTTAAATTGTTTAAAAACCTTCAAAGATAGCAAGTACTACTCACCCATCATTCAGTGTATTCTGCGTGCGCTAAGCAGACAGCTGTAGTAGTGCTACTTTTTTTATTTTAAAAAGTATTTCATATACAAATTTGTTTTTTTACAATTCAAAAATATATTGAAATGTTGAATATTTGTTGGCAGCCTTGTTGTGAAGGTCATTATTAATGCATGGATTTTGTCCAAGAATTGAAACAAATATATATTTTGACTTGACGATGGATGATGATAAACAGTCAGGAGATCGCCAAAGTTATGACAATCCATCCCGAGGAGAACATGAACATCTGTAATAGCTGCTTCAGGCCAGAACAAAGATGGTGGACCAACCGAATTGCATTCCCTGCAGCCAATAGTGTGACGGAAATACATAAAACAATATAGTCTCTCTCTATAGTTCATTAGAAGCTGTTGTTGGGATCTGTAGTTTACCTTCTTATAACAAAACTGTTACTAGAACAAATGCAGAACAAAGAATATAATTGAAACCTAGGAATATTAGTTAGCCTACGGTGGACTGTGCTCATTGTATAATGCCCCCAAAGTGCATAATGATTTTAAATAAAATAGCAAGCCTTAAATATCTCCCTGTTAACAAATATACACACCTTGGGAGCATTAAACAGTGTTGGACTTTCTCCACTTTATAATTCATTACTTTGATACATCTTAAAAAATCATGGCTGAGGACGGGGATACTTGCTTTTCTGTTCTAATTTATTTTTGTTGGCCTGCTCTGGAGACTATTACAAATTGGGCTGTGTCCACTTTCAACAGACTGTAAAAAAACGGTAAGAATTAATAACTCCGCAATTCAAACAAGCAAGGGGAGACACTGTGCATGTCTGTGCAGTATCAGCCTGTCTGGGAGGAAAATTGTGGTCAACACAGCGGCAGCCCCCACTGGCCGGTTTCAGAGACTGTTGTTGGACGTTGGTTACCGCACAGTGCCACACTGGTATTCACACATGCACAACAGCAAGACACGGTAATAAAATGTGGACGCTGAAAATATTTTCTCATTCTCTCGGTGTTGTTGTTGAACTCTAAATATCAGGAACAGAAACAAAGGACGGGAGAGAAGGAAGGAACGGATATAGATACGTTCGGGTAAGGTCAAAGGAGCTGTGTGTGTTTGTGTTTGAGGTAGCGAGGGGGTTAGGTATCGCTGAAGTCTGCTCAGTGAGTTTGCTCAGTGCGGTCTCCACTGAAACGGTCTGTTGGTGAGAGTTCTGGATGGGGGGCAAGCTCTGGACTGTTGTTGATATTAACCCTGACTAACCTCAACCTACACACACAACTGATGTGCACGCTGTACAGAAAGAAAGAAAAGAAAAGCTCGCTCTCACGTATGTTTCTAGCTTTTTTTTTTCTGTCCAACTGAGCATTTGTAGAAAAGCTTGGAAGTGTTACAAGAAGTAAAATATGACTCAGGTGTGCTTTTCAGCTGGGATGAAGCTTTTAGGTCTGAACCTGAATGCAGAGTTCAGAAAACACATCAATAAGAAACCAAACAGAATCTTTCAACAACTCATTAATATTGAGTAAGCTCAGGTCAGTAAGTAAAAGGTCACAGTGGACAGAGATTTTTTGGGCTGCTGATTACACAGCATCATTATTAAGTCCATAAAAGAGTTTCTGAACTTACCTTATTTGTTTCGTAACTGCAATTTTCTCATCCTCTCTAGTGTAAAACCTTTTTTTTTTTACAATACTGAAGCAATTTTTCTGTTTTGGTCTTGTAGCCTGTCTGAATTAATATGGAGACTCCGTTTCTGTCTTATCCAAAAACTGTGGATAGCGCTCTAAAACAGCAACAGTAATGTCCAGGAAGCTGGAACACGCTGGACCTGCAGCAGAGACTGGCAGCTAAATATACACAGCATGGAAACTCCTCTTGAATCAAACAATGAATTAACACACACACACACACAGTGAAGCCTCCTGGCAGGCAGTGTTAAGTGCATAAACAGGGGATCATTTTTGCTCCAGGGTGGATGGATAATGGCGATATGGAAGAGGACGTTATTTTAACTAAAAACACAACCTTTGCTATTACAGGAGACGTGCCGTGGGGAGTTAAGATTCCACACACACGGGAAGCAGAAGAAAGACTCTCTCTCCGTCTCTTCACCTCTCCAGGCAAAGTTGAAGACTGACACTCTGCCTCTGCTTGTCCTGTTGTTGTGTCAGGTTTCTTAGGATTATCTCGTTGTGTGTTTGCATTATGGCCACTTACTACAGCCAAAAAGACAAAGTCTTTTTAGGGCTGTGACGAACTTGTCACGTTTGGTCAAAAACACAAGATTTGCAAGTGGTGTTTTTGCATGATTCTTTGTGGAGAAACTCAGTTTTACAGATCATTCGATTCAGTCAACTAATCGATTAGTTGACTATGAATGTCTTTAGTCGAGGGCAGCGCTACACCGTTTCCCGTGATTCGGACCGTTACACCGATGACAGTTGGATGGTAATGTGGCACAAAGCAAGCATACAGCTGTTGCCATGATTATTTGCATTTGAATGTAGCTTGCATGTTGATTTAAACAGTAAAACAGATATTAGTTTGAGTTAGGTGCCAGCCAGTCATATAGTTTCCATGGCCCTTATACAGTTGAGACATGATGCTTATATATATATATATATATATATATATATATATAATATGATGTCACGATCTTTCTTCGTCTCTTCAAGCAATGAGCTTCACTGGGAAAATGTAACATGAAGGGTCCAAGTTTTTCACCCTCTGGTCTTTCCTCCGACATCGAAGAAGACTGGGTTTTAGGGTCATGACTGGTTTAAGAACAGGGTTATGGTTGGGGTTTGGCACAGAGTGACTCATTTTTTTTAGTAAGCCTTCAGGGAATTGAATGCAAGTCAGTAAAATATCTTTAGAAGTAAAGCCGTACAAGTTTGTGTGTGTGTGTGAGTATTTACCTGCGCACAGCGTCTGTGGTTTTCACACCAAACCAGAACTTGGTCACTCTGTAAAGACACGGAGAGGATGAGGATTAACACAAACACAGAGAGTGAAATGAACCTTTCACAGACAAATCCTGTGTTTGTCACATTCTGCCCACATTTGACCCATCTGTGTGAGCCCTCTGTCAGACATACAAGGAGACAGAAAGCTAAATATTGTTAATAAAAGGGTGAGCATAACCGGAGCAAACCTGACAGACACACACTCAACCTTTCTCTTATTTACATAATTATCCTTGGGGTGCAAAATGGCTTAAAACACTGGCTTTGTTGGTCGCTGAACCAGACAGAGGCCACGTCAATTGGTGAGATGTATGTTTGTGTGTGTGTGTGTGTGTGTGTGTGTGTACAGTTACTGCTAAGTGAGTCAAGACCACCAGTAAACATGGCTGCTATAACCACCGTGACAGAGGGAGACGTCATCTCATGACCACAGGGACAGAAATACAATCCCTCGTCTTCAAGTCCCTTCCACTTTTCAAACAAATGTGTCTTCAATCCACATCAAACACCTTAAAAGACACGTATCCATACTTGTATCGAATGCACAAGACCACACAGACCTGCAAGGTGTTGCACAAAGAAGCATGTGCGAAGTATTTTCTTCGCAAAATGACATCATTGTAAAATTATGATTCTCTTGTTACAATTACCATAAACAAATAATACCACGGTCAAGATAACTCCTAGCTTCTGTTGTAAGTTATGCTAACTTGTGATTGTTTTCATTATCAATTAATCCATTGATTATATTTGATTAATACAAAAACAGTTTATCCGATATCCGACAATTATGCGTCACAGAGACATCTTCAATTTGCTTGTTTTTGTTGAAATAAAAGTATAGAAATGAAACATATTCAATTCACGATGACATAAAACACAGTAAAGCACGACAATACTTTAACTAAATTATGTTTAGTGTTTTGACTTTATAAATGACTTAAACAACCAATTATCAAAATGTTTCCCATAAACCCTGTTGGTTTCACAGTTTGGATGCTACAGTATCTTTAACTTATTCACTTTTATTTGACTCTTTCAACACTTTTTACTGAAGGCAAACTGAAAACCTTGTCAGCTGTTTTTAAGAAAGTCAGTCAGTGTGGCAGAAGGGCTGCTCTTTGCTTTGTCATCCTCAGCACAATCATGATGCCATCATCCAACATCAAAACAACTATTACTGGTGTGTGTGCAGTTGTGTATCTGTCTGTTGTCGTGTGTGTGTGCCTCCAGGGAGTATATGAGTCTCCAGTGTGTGTGTGTGTGTGTGTGGGATAAGCCCTCTTAACGACTCCTAAAGCCTCTCCTGAGTGGGCTGTATTTAGCCTGAACGAAGCTCATCTCTTTCCACACACACACACACACACACACACACCTCTCAGGGCTTCTCCTCTTTTTAAAGTAGCCTTTGTGCTTCTGGTATGATGCGGGTTAAGGGGTTAGAGTTGTGGCAACAGTGCAGAGGTTAAGGGTTAGAGATTAGGGGTTAAGGGCTTTAGCTGATTTGATTCATTCACTCGTACCATTCAAAACAGATGCATACTGACTATTTTGGTGAAATAACAGCTGAAGGAGCTGAATTGGACTTTGATGTATGAAGCTGAGGACGTATTCCCCTCATAAGCCCTGTGAAGATGCTGCATGTAGCAGCTTAAAGAATTCACCGCCACTAGAACAGCCGAGGATTTTTACTGAAGTCTCACTTAAAAATAAATGTAATTGATGAAATGTATCATTGGTTCATTGTCATGGTTTGGTATTTTGAGAGGCTTCAGAGTCCATCCCACTTGGCATGCCTTATGCGAGGAGGCTCCGAGTGTCTCGAGGTTAAGATAAGATGAGGACCTTGGTGATGTTCCTGAGTCACATGGTAAACAGTCTGGACCAAGGGTTATACATTGTTTTGCCTCTGTTGTGATTTTTAAATGATTCTGTATTATGTGGGATTTACTATATAAAACAAATGTAATGTCACTTTAAGTTTTTGGTATGACTCAGATTTGTGTTGTAATAACCTATAAATTATTAGTAAGGACAACCGAGACTCATCGAGTGAAGTTTCCCACATCACATACAGTTAAATAAGTGCCGGTCGGATGGTACAGTTACAAGCTTCTTTCTGACTGTAAGACAGGGAAGGCTGCCATTGAGAATATGTGTGAAAGTGGTCAGAGCTCCAAGTTCTCTACAAATTCTGTTTGCCTCATTCCTCTCATACTCTCCCCCTCGTCCACTGCTACAGCTGCTTACTATTGCCTCGGTTGTCCAGCTGTTGGCAGCAGTGACGAGGTGGTTCATTTTCAGAGACGAGACATCAGGAGTGCAACCATAACCAGGATCAAATATAGTTTTAAAGAGTTTAAAAACGCTTGAACTTGAATTCTGTCTGTGAAATTGTTATTGGTCATAATCTTTGAATAAATACAATTGTATTTCCTGCCCATGCTAGTATGCCTTTAAAACCCTTGGCTTAACCATAATCTGTTAAAAGGGATAATGCTGGGACTAAGGAGGAGGGAGAAGGCAGAAGAGCATGAAAGTAATGTTTAAATCTCTGATGAATATATTAGGAACACGTCTGTGGGGAGGGAAGGATGGAAAGAGGAATAGAGGAGAAACACAGGAACGGCTGTCATGGTATCGCTACAGAGAAACACCTTCCTCCTCTGCCCACCTTTCCTCTCTTTCCTGAATCCACTGGTAGTTGATCCAAAGACAAACTTTTGAAGACATTCAAAAACACAAATGTTAACTCTTTTCAAACCTGTTTGTCTCTCTATATATATAAAAAACATCATACACTGCTGTGGAATAAATAAACTAGCCACAAATATTGTGATATAAATTGCAGTATTGCTCTGCTCTCTCCTGCTCCTATATGCTCAATCAAGGTGGCTTGATTTAGTCTTCCAGCATAAGGATGGTAAATTTAACCATTGTTAGTGGAGAAAAATCAGACACAGAAGAGCACTCTGTCATTCTGTGTGTCTTTATTTTTTTACCCACCTCATCATCTCCACATTGCTGCCAACTTCTCTAAAAATAAATGACAGGAGAGGACTTGAAAATGATGGCGATGACATAATGTAGATGCTCCACTCAAAGAACTGAGGACAGTTAAACATCTCCAGATTTTCACTTTGGAGATAGAACGCTGCTTTCCCCACTGCTGGCCTCACATCTTCATCCGCTATCTTAATCTTTTTCACGCTCTCTTTCTTTTTCTGTCTTCCCCGCCATAACATCCCCCTGTTTCTGTCACTCCGCTTCAGAACCCTCTGCAACACACACATCAGTGCACGTACACATACGCACACTGATCCCAAGTCAATTTCATGGGACATATTTGCTGTCAGAGCCAATCAAGGCCGTTTTGATGGGCCTGTGCGCCGTATGGCTATTAAACGGTGGTCAGAGTGGAGTTTTGTGGGGTCTCAGTGTGTGTGTGTGTGTGTGTCTGCGGCAAAACAGCTGCACATGTTGAGGAAAAGTTGAGACAAAGTTGGGGGGAAAAGGGAGGATCAGATGAAGGTGACTGGGAGAAGAGAAGAGAAGTTGGATGTGGGAGACTGAGAGGAAATGGGAGAGAGGGAGGAAAGCAGAGGGAGACGAACAAAAGATGGAAATAAATATTCGTTAATAGGAGCAGAAAGGAGACTGGCTAGGAGCGGCGGATACTAGTTGTGAAACAGGACGCAATAAATTTCGCTGAACTCTCTTCATCTGGCTGGAGTTATTGTATTATTAGGCAGCCAACTTAAAAAAAAAAAGAAATTGTATTTTCATCCATAGTGGAAGAACATTTTAAAATTGACATATGCATTTATGTGGCACTATACTTCTGGTTATGGATGAAGTTGTATGTGAGGTATTTAATTACAAAAAAAGTATATTTCTTTATTTAAAAATATCAAAATGTATATAAAAACCAACAAAACGTTTTGATCCAAAAGCGTTTGTGTAGTTTATGGTGCACGCACCAAAACAGCACTGATGCTCACACGAAGCCTTGCATGAAGAATATCAAGAGAATTTCACTCCAACACAGTTTATGATCTATGATATGACTTAGAACAAAAACGTGCAAAAATCCTTATTTCATTTTTATGATTGATTTCCACACTAAAACACTAAAAACTCATGGTCTTAAAACTTCTTCTCCATCCTGAGAAATGTGTCCGAGTCTGAGACACAAGAGACACGTCGGAACCAGAACCGATCTGCGGAGGAAGAAACACTTGCACCAAAGGACTCCCACATGGCTCTGATGACTGCTGCCTCCACGGTGATCATTGCTGAAGAATGACCTGATATTACTGGACACAAACACACATGCACGGAAACATGTGCACGGTCAACATGCACGCGCACAGCTGCACACACCCTTCAGTGTTTGAAAGAGAGCGAGATATAAATCACACTTTCGACCAGATGCAGCGATAAAAAGTGTGTGTGTGTGTGTGTGTGTGTGTGTGTGTGTGTGTGTGTTTGTGTGTGTGTGTGTGCGTGTGAGAGAAACAAAGGCAGAGTGTGTGTACATATTATGTGTGTGTGTGTTGTGGTCAGTGTTTGCGGTAAGGCGCAGTAGAAAGTCTATTTAACACGAGGCATTAACTCTGCTAATCATACCCAGATGACCCAGAAGCAGTCACAGCTACGTTGTGTGTGCCGTGTGTGTTGTGTGTGTGCGTGCGCGTTGTTTGTGCGAGTGCGAGCGGTGAATGTATCATGACTAACTTCCACAAAACAGAATATGAAGTTCTTCCAAAAAAGCCCATTTTGAGGTCTTAGCATTCCCGACAGAAGCCCCTAATTAGCTTATGTGCGTGCACACGCCCGTGTGTGTGTGTGTGTGTGTGTTTCTGTGCAAGTGTGTCAACGTTAGTGTTTGTGGTGCCCCACATCCTGTAAACAACAAGAGTCACAACAAAGTGGTTGTTACACGGTCCTGAACTTTGCCTCATCCGACAATTCCGGCATCCGTCTTTCTGTTTCGGTTCACTTCCAACGGCAGCGAAGGTGAAATACAAAATACTCGAAATGATCAAGAAGTTAGAAGAAAAAGTTCAACATTTTTGGAAATAAGCTTGTTTGCTTTCTTGCCGCGAGTTAGATGAGAAGATTTCTCCCACTCACATATCTTTATGCTAATTATGACGCTATCGCCAGAAGCCTAGCGGGGGCTACATAACTGAAGTTACGCAACAAACATACTTATTTTAACCCAAACCATGACCCAGCGTCCACATGTGAGCTTCATATTCTGGCTGCAGATATGAGTGTGATGAACTATGTATGTAATTGCTCAAGTATCAGATATAATATGCCGTCAAGGTTTTTATGTGGTAAAACAGTCGTCTCGTCTGTCTCTTTTTATCTGGAGCTGAAAGAACAAAGCCATGCCGCTCAATGCAATGCCATTCCAGCTGTAATTTACTGACTTGGAATGTCCTGGTTTCAGGTGGGAGTCACTCCTACAATGCCACAATTTTATCACCATCTAACCCTTGCTTCTGCTGATCAAATGACAGGGCAGTCCCAAAGCCGCAGAAAGAGGCAGATGCTTTATCTCTGAGGTGAATCAAACAAGCCTTTTGTCTCCTGCCGTCACCCACCCCTCTGCCTGTCTCTCTGCTTACCTGTCTGCCTGCATGTGAGTCCACTTTTCAAGCCGGCGTATTAGTTTGCCAGGTTGTCCGTCTACGTGTGTGTTTGTTACACCTGTCTGTCTGTCTTCTCCCCCCCCCCCCCCCGTCTGTCTTTGTGCTTGACCGCGTCTGTCTACCTGACTTTATCTCCCCGTCTGTCTCTGTGCAACCTGACCTGACCGTTGTCTCTGGTCTTTTTCAGAGCGTGACTGGTTGGCTGACCGACCTCTGGGCAGATTAGAGTTACCTACCGCAGAGCAGCTGGGACACACACACACACACACACACACACAGACATAAGCATAAATGCACAGGCAGTTCATTCAGCCTCGCACTGGCCCTCAGCCCCTGGCTCGAACCGCTAACCAGCACATCAGCACCACAGACCTGTGAGTGTTTAAGACACGCGAACTAATCTGATCTACTACGTATGTGCAAAAAAGATCCAGCTCCGCAGGCGAGGCTGCATTGTTTTTCCTTATTTTTAGGAGTTTACATCAAGGAGGAATTTGTGAATATGACAACATACCAGCAAATATATACTCATGTGCACACACACACACACACACACACACACACACACAAAGAGCTATAATTACACTATTACACCATACAAGGGAAAGTAGTGGAAAACCCAGAGAAGAAGCAGAAAGAGAGGTGTAAATAGAAAAGTGGTGACTCACATTCTTGTGGCTACACAATAGCCACACACACACACACACACACACACACACACACTGAGAGAGAAAGAGCCAAAAACACAGGGTTCAGCCACATGAAGCCAGAGGAAGCAATGTGTGTGTGTTTGTGTCCGAGTGTGGTGACAGAGTAGGATGAGTAAAGCTCTATTTGCCGTCACTGATGTTATAGTTACTGGAGCTGTTGCTTTTAAATGTTACGTACTTTAAATGAATGAACAGTCCAACACATTAACCACTCTGTGTTCTGCTACACTGTCCTATAATAGGTTCAGGGAGTGATGCTGCTCCCCAGGATGTGGCTCAGAGGAAACTTGTTTCCTTGTTTGCTCAAAGTTTAGAGGCTCTTTTTAATTTGCTAAAACACACAAAGGTCTCAGTGCCCCTTTATATCCTAGAATGAGTCGCAGGACAGCATCGTACTGTCACTGTCCCGCTAATCATTAAGGACGCCAAGTTCTTTTTCTTGTACATATTTCAATTAGGGCTGCAACTAATGTTTAGTTTCCTTATTGATTAATCTGACTTTAAATGTCTCAATTCAATTTAATTCCAATGAGATGACTTCAAATGTCTTGTTTTGTCCAACTAATAATCAAAAATCCAAAGATATTGGTTTTGCAATGATATAAAAACAGATTAAAGGATGAAATCCTCAAATTGGAGAAGCTGAAAAAGCTAATGTCATTTTTGCTTACTCAAATAATTATTATTAGTAATTTGAAGAAATCATTCCATGCAGCATTGAGTCTTTACAACCCATTTTTCCTCCTAAAGTGATTCAAACTGACACCAAACAAAGTGGGATGACGAAGTGTTTCTGTCCTATCTGGACTCTTGTATATTTTCATGTTCACGTGTAAGTTGATAATTCGTTCACAGATATCAGCATACAGAAAGTCAGAAAATCTAAACACTCCATGGAAGTCAACTAATGCCAAGAGTGTGACAGAAAATAAACTCACAACAAATCAAAGAGTTCCACAATATATTGTTTTCTATCATCATTGCGATGTCGACTTGAGCGATAAACAGGCTGCGAAAGACTGCATTTTTTTACTTTTAATATAGTATCATTGTATTAAATTAATGGTTTTGTCTGATATGCGCCATGACAGACACAGGCAGGCTTGTTTACTTCATAGATTAAATTGGGGTGAATCCTAAAACAACACACAAGTTGCAATGCAAAAAAACATTCATAGTCTTGGAGCAAAAAACAAACTACTGGGTTGAGAATGACGACTGATGTTATGTGCGTAGCGAGTGTGGAGTTGAGTGAGAGACAGAAGCTGAAATTATTCTCCGCATCTGCGAGTAAGCGAGGGTCCACGGGATGCACGTTTTGTCATCAGAGGCATAGGCATGCTTCATCTGCATGCCTCCAATTCATAGTGACTGCGAGGCCAATATACTACAAGCTACACTAACTGCGCATGCACTGGAAAATCTAAATGGATGCGGAGTTTGAAGAGAGGCTGTTTGAAGAGGTTCATACCGGCTACCCACGTTTAGAATTCATCAATAAAGCAATATTAAGACGATCAAATGAGCAACATCTCGTGCAGGGAAATTGCCATGGAGTTTGAACACATTCTCCAAGCAGACTCCAGACAGTAGCATAAAAATAAATACTACATGTCCGTGGTGTCCGCAGCTGTGAGTGTGACAGTGGATGCAAGAATTGAGTAAGTAATATCGTTATTGCAATATTCAACAACTTCATTGCATATGAAACCCAGGGAGAAAGCGACTATCTGGCCTGTTTGCTACCTCCCAGTCAGTTGGTTTCACTTCCATCGCTGCCGTTTTGATGCTCAACATCTGACTACTTCATTGCACATCATAAAGTTTAAACCAAATGTTCCCTTTGTCACACCTCCGTTCCAGAAACCCCACCACACACACACACACACACACACACACACGCACACACATCTCACTGCTAGAGAGTCATCCAGGGGCCACCCTCATTACCCAATGCACAGGTGCCGGGAGTCTATTCTGGATGGACGCGGACCAGACCAAACTTTTGTTTTATACATGAACATGCACATACACAAATACACACATTTCTTCTACACACCTCAAAGCCACTGGGGCTGAACTCTGTGGTTAGTGACTTCCCCACACACTACACAGCATGCACATGCTGAAGCCGTTAACGATAAGTGGCTTTTCGAACTTGGTAACGTCCTAATGTCCCCGTTAATCACATTCCTCACTACAAAGGCCACAGAACACGGGCCAGCGATTTCACTGGGATGAGCAATTTTGTCAACTACTATAAACCAGTAAGCTACATTTTTTTTCAGTGTACCTTTGGCCCTTCTGAGTACTAACACAGGGCAACTTCAATCTGAGCAACATCAAAACATTTGTTCAAACGTTCCTGATGAAAACCATGTTGGAAACATTGTTTTAGGTGAGATCCCGCCGTTTGTTCTGGTGCTCCACTGTGCTCTTTCTGTATCTGCACACTATGGCATTGAGTGGCCATTCACTCTGGATAGAATATTTTTTAAGATTTCGACGACAGCCACACAATTGTATTGACTACATAATGGGTCAGAGGTGGAGCAATATCAGTGTGGCCTTTACACCAATCAGACCAAAGAAATATGATTATTCATGTGATGTGTGTTTCAATGTTTTGATAGTTAATTCCCATGTCTGTGGCTATATGCATCACTGGGAACAGCCATGTGTGTGCACTGTAACTTCTGCGTCACTGAGGTCATCATGTCAGTGGATTATGAGAAAGTATTTATAATCCTATGTTTGGCTTATTCATTTGACACTTTACTGCACCCGATTGATTCAGGAGGCTCATGCCTGCCCCCATTTCTGTTCATTTCACCCTTCAATATCCCGCTGTGTGATATTTTAGGGACAGCCTGAATATTAAAGCAGACTTAGTTGATATAATAAAATAGCATTACGCAAGATGAAACAAACAATATTTACACTGACCCCACTGAACTATATGGAATAATACCGAGAGAGATGCAGCAAATAGTGTGTTGTCAACAACACATGCAGTGATGGATAAAGTGGTAAAGATATCAGTAATGCACCTGAAGAAACAAATAAAACAAATGCAGCCTAATACATTTTACTCACTTTAGAGAGAAACTTTCAAACTAACGTGATGAGAGTGTTGTCTTTAGTGGTAAATAGCATTAAAATCCTCAGTCGCGGCTCTCTGTCTTATATGTTAGGACTTCTCGTATTATTTGTAGATACACAGGTGCTCCTGTCGACCGCTAACTGCAGGTCGTATCTGACCTGAGGCTCGGTTAACACTCCTAAATGAGGGACAACGTGGTCGTAGGTACCTGGAGGTGTCTGAAGGCAGTCGTTAGCTGAGTCATGTGCAGAGTGAGGCACCTGGACGTGCATCTTGCGCTGCCGATTTTCTCCTGAACGTCCTCCTGCTCCGGTGAACTCCTGCGGGCACGAGTCACCGCCAGCACCGCGCACAGGAGCACAAAAGCGTCCCGACAAACTGACATGACACCGAAAGAGATACGAATGAAAGGCACGCACAAGTTTACACGGCAGACTTTTCTTCCTCGTGTCCCCGACTCGTCAATGTCCTGCTCTCGCGACCCTTTACGTTCAGAATGAAAACATCTGAGCGCTGCTCCTGTCTGCGCGCGCGAGCATTTAGCGGAGCGGCTTTCCCCTCCTCGCGGACACTCCCACCACGCGGAGTTATAATGGGGGCTTTTTTAACTTCAGTATATCCTTATCCTCATCCTCACAGCCTCTTCGATTGTATTTACTTCCTCCAATTAGTCTATCAATTATCATCATCATCCCTCAAACTATCACTCCCATAAATGCAGCTAGCATGATCATCATCATCATCAGATTCACTTTTACCTCCCTCACCGTCATCATCATTCTCATGTTTATTTTCTAATGCATTATTGGTGCATATGCAATCGACCATCATCAAGTCAACATTAACCTTCACCATTGCCTCACACTCGTACTCACTCCCTCACTCACTCACTCACTCACTCACTCTGTGCACATTATCATTACCCTGCATGCCAACAATATGCTCATGGTCATCAAGCATCACTGTCACCTTCATCCTCATCATCATCCTCACAGGTGCATATGGAACAGGCTCTTGTTGGTCAGCTGATCAGCACCATGGTGCTAGGAGATACAGACCTTGTTTTGTTATGTAGAAATAGTGCAGGTGTAAATAATTAAATTAATGATGGCCGAGTTCCATTTAGCTGCTTCAGTTTCAATCTTGGTATTGTTCGTGCAGGCTCACTGTCACACGCCCATTACTTGACCTATCACCTTTTATTCTTATCTTCCCTTCTTCATAATTATTAATTATCCCCATCCCATCATTATCATCATCAACCATGATAACCATGATAACCCTGCAGCTAATTTAAATCAACACATAATCATATTTTCTCTTGTTTCACTGATGCCCATGCAATTATGCATCGTCATCACCATGTTCATTATCTTTATCCTCCTCTTTTTCATTATCATTCTCACCTCCAACATAAAGTTGATCTTAATATCTTCATTATCATCATTATCAAGGTAATCGTCATTACATCATCATGTATATTTTCTCTTGCGTCACTTTATTATCTTAAACTTCCTCTCATTCAACATCATCCACACAATGATCAGTTGCATCTTTATTTCCGCCATCAACATCATCACCATCACAAATAAACAGATTCACATATATCAACTATCAGTGAAATATAAGGAACACTTTGTTGAAAATTTAAAAAGCTGCTATTGTTAGATTCAACATGAGGCGATGCACTGCAGTGAAGCAGGAGAAGGCATTTAAGGCCTAACGGTTTGCATGGCAGGCTATTGTTCTGGGCTTCTACGATTACTATTGTGAACAACAAACTCCCCTTTATAGTCTGGGAATTCTCTCTGGTAATTATTAGAACAGACTCATTACAGAGCGATTATTTATGGCAGAGAGACCTGAAGCATGTGTTGAGGTAGGTGTCTGTCACAGAGCCAGTCAGTGTGTTAGTCACCACTTTTCAACAGCAACTGCAGAGCCAAGTGGGGTTTATTAGATCCAGGGCCCAGTCAAGATGTTTAGGACACATGGTTGAAAGCCCTATTTGTTTACATAATTTTGTAACCCAGCAGCGGAGTCATCTTTGTTGGCCATGAGATGTAGAAAGAATCACCTTTAGGGGAAATGGAAATGTATAAATATTTAGTACGTATACTGGCAGGACTGTTCTTGACCCTGCGGTTCAAACCAGACTTGATTTTGTCCCATATAGAGAGTACTGCGTACTGTAGGTTAGTATAATATTCAAGACAAAGTGATTTACAATCATTCTGGCTTGTTAACCCTCACAATTCAGATATTGGTAGGGCTACAACTACTCATAATTTAAATTTTTTTATCAAAAGTTGTTGAGTGTCAATAAATAGCCAGATCTGTCCGTTAGAACCAACTTGCAACAAGATCACACCAGCACACCAGCAAAATCTGGCCTAAAGTGTGTGTGTGTGTGTGTGCACCTTATGTTCAACCAAATAATGATATATCCTCTCAGATTCTTTAATTTCAACAATTTTTACAGGTCTAAACAGATACAAGTTTTTGAAATCAGAAAATAAAATGCACACAGTTTTGTAAAACAGATGTATTTTTTTGTATTGTTCCTTATTCCCATAATCATCCTGTGACATCTTGTGATTTATCTTGAGGTCATTAGGGGGGTCCCAACCCCCAGATTGAGAAGCACTACTACACCATGACCTGATCTAAACTGCATCGCTACGACAAGAGAAACAATTATGTGAATAGGTGATGTGCTGTGATACAAGTCACTGTGTTCAAAATGTGTGTGTGTGTGTGTGTGTGCGCGCACCTGACCTCAGAGGAATTATGGAGTCCTTAAATCAGAAAGCAAGACATCCGTTCTTGCACACACACCTACTCTTTCTCTCTCTCTTTCCTCCCACTCTCACACACACACACACACACACACACACACACACACACACACATCCACACACAGTAGTTGCCCATTATTTAAATGACCAAAATAATATGCTCAGGTTTCTGAATAAACCAACAGCAGAGCAAATACCCTCCCCAACACCCCAACACATACTCAAACATCACACCGTTTCACACAGATACACACTCACACGCACACACACACGTGCACACAACAGAAGCATTCACCATCTGTCCAAATCTGTTCATTGATTAAAGCCAAATGTGAGAGAGACAAATAAACAGAGAAACAGAGTGATGGAGACAGAAAAACAGAAAGAAAGAGGGACAAACAGACAGAGGGACACAAATGTTTATAGATATACAAACTGAGAAAACCAGTTGACAGTTGTGCTTACTCCTGCCATTGACTACAAAAACAACTGTAGTGATAAGAACATTTTTAAACTTTTAATTATTCATATTTTAAGTGATAGTCAATGGCGTACAGACTTTAAAAAAGGATTTGGAATAAAAATCCCTTTACATGTAAACAAACTGTGATGTGTTATTTTATATATGTTTTACTGCTGTAGCCTATTTGTGTGTATAAACAGTGAAATAATGTTTTATAAACTTGAACTTTTCTATAATAATATGTTGAGTGATTTTCACTACAGATTGGTAAATCTATAAAGGCGCCCGTATTATTTTTCCTCTGTTTTGGGTCGCTCAATGAGGACTCAGGAACTCAAGACTTGAAAAGACTTGAAAAAAGAATACCATGCATTTGGTTGAGGACAGTTTAAAAGGTGCAAACGAAGAGCAAAAATTAATGAATGAACGTCTGCAAAAGATTTAACAAAATGTACCTGGACTTCAGATGGCGGATTCTTAAAGGCTGATTCTTGTGTTGATCTAAAATGATCTAATGTGACTGTTTAGATCAACAGCATAAATTAAAGAGAAGGCATTTTGTATTTCTCCACAAGAAAATTATTTCTGGCATTGTGGAATCAAATAAGCAAAACATACATTTAAACAGTTAAATTAATAAAGGAATATAGAGAAAGGAGAACATTTTCCTTTTTTAGAGTGGCGAGTCAAATTTATTGGGGTTGCTGCACCGGGTGACTTTGGACTCTAGTCCTATTTCTGAAATCCTGGTTTCAGCTCTGCAGCCAGCTGGTTTTGTCAAGGTTTTGTGTGGGGAGTGATAGGGTTGTACTGTCTGTTCTTATTCACTACGAATAACATAAGGACAGATTTCCATTTGTGAAATGGCTTTTCGTGTTAACAGAGAAGCTTGATTTTCATGATTGGTGTTAATAAGGGAGGCTATATGTAACCCTGTGATGATGACATCTTATGAACCGGTCTGTTTGACAACAGACTTCTGGACCTTCATCACAACGCACCACATGAACACATCTTATCACAACTAAACCCAGCAGAATTAACCGACTCTATGAACTGTGAAACAGACAAGCTGTTTCCAATTTTCTAATATAATCGTTATGTGTTTAACATGTCACTGATCTAATCCAAACTGTGTCATCTACTGAATCCCAATGCATTTAACTGTTTCTGTCACAATTCGTACGTGTTGTCATAATTCCTGTCCAAGATTATTGAAGTGGTCAGATATTATTCCCTGCAGCTGGTAATACTCACTGTTCATCTGTTAGTCGTCTGATCTCTGTCTTCAACAGAACTGTTTCTCAAGCCATGGTCCAGGGACCCAAAGGTGTCTCAATGTGAATGCGTACAGTGAGTGAGCATATCAAGAGCATAGTAAGGCAGGCTTTCTGAATGGAGCTACAGTGTCACTATGTGGCATATTACAGCAATTGTTGTTTCAGTAGTGGTTTCATAAAGGACCATACTGTAGACATCTGAGGTTTCAGAGAGTTTACTTAAACTTGGCATTGCATGATTGACAATACTTTGAGGGTTAGCTTTTTGAAAACTCTATAATAAGTATTAGAGGAATGATGGTGATCGTTTGCAATATTGTTATCACACAGCACACAGGCACCTGTTAAACACAGGGGATTATCTAAATTAATATTAGGGAAAATGATTCAATGGAAACTGCGATAAATGATGTAAAAAGTGTTTCTTACTGACGGATAGACAGTTTCTCCTCTCTCTGCTCTCCAGATCATTATTTGTGTAACCTCTAGCCAATCTTTCAATCAGTGCACAACAGATCAACTGAAGATGTAAACATTTTTATTGTGACTTTGTGCAAGAACACAGTTCAACAATACAGTACTACAAAACCCCTGAAGCACATTACTCGTATGTTTCTTGTTTTTAATAATGAATTTAAAAGACGCAATGTAAACTCTAAACTCTCCCTCATACAAGTTGCCCTTCTGCTGAATTGCTGTACATTTGTCTGGTTGTAATGCTTTAAAAGGTGAGTGGAAAAATATTCGCTTAACTGCTGTACAGACTTAGTTCAAATGTTGTGTAACCTTGATGAAAATAATGTTTGTGTAAAGAGGTCAAGATAACCCCTACACTAACGATTCTGTATTTATCACCAGATCAACGTCCAGGCGCGCAGATTTCCACTCCAGTCCAGTCTGTGGCGGTAATGTAGCAACCAGAAGAAGAAATAGTCGTAGAAGAAGAAAGATGCGGAAGCGCTACAGTGTTTTCATGGAATCTGTGAGATTAGAGTAACGTTAAGTATGCACATTTGACGTATTTGGCTGTATATGACACATTTATTCCAAATAGACGGGCTTTATGCCACTAAATTCGTGTACCACAACGTTTCAGACTCCAAAGAAGACACTTTGCTTGTGGGTTTGTATTTATTTTTCACCAGTTAGCGTCAAGTTAAACTAACTAGCGTTAGTTAAGTAAGCGGGTACATTAGACGTTGACTTTAGCTTTTGGTTGTGTGTTGTGAATCTAACAGTCAGCTCAAAACTTCTATACTAATAACTATTCTATAGTTTTACATTAGATATGAGTTTCATATAAATTGTACCCAAACTTAAGATGTAAGCTAGTTATGTTTGTGTCACTACAAAGTGTTAGCCCCAGTTAGTCTCTTGTGTATTAGCTGTTAACGTAAGCTAGCTAATGCTACATCAATGAAATCAATACAAACCAGTTGACGTAATGGTAGCTAACGTTACCAGTTAACGCTACAGCGACACAAGCAACGGGTCTAACCAGTTTGTAAGACACGTTATGACATGTATTTGTGGACGGAGCATCTAATCATGTTATTAAGGTATATTTCCATGTTGTATTCGTAGTCCCTCATTAAGAGAAGTTTAACGATAATTCAGTATGTCTAGTTGTATTTGTGTCGAGAGCCAAAGAAGGTGCTTAGAAGATCAACATGG
The DNA here is from genome assembly GCF_910591455.1 of Pholis gunnellus. Taxonomy (NCBI): domain Eukaryota; kingdom Metazoa; phylum Chordata; class Actinopteri; order Perciformes; family Pholidae; genus Pholis; species Pholis gunnellus. The sequence continues at coordinate 15,423,164 of NC_136530.1, read as the reverse complement.
ATTGTTGTGTGTTGTGTAAGGATGATGCATAGTCACTGAAGACCTGCTTTTTCAAAATTACATTTATAGGAAAATGCCTAAAAAATCAAAAAAGAGAAAGCGCAAGAAGTCGCCATCCTCAAGTGAAGAAGATGAGAAGGTAAGAAGGTATTCAGGAGTGTTCTGTTGCTGTAGGCTGTCTAGCAATGTTATTTTAAGTCCACATGGTTTGTTTAAAACCACTCAAACAATTGTTCATGGAAAAAGTAACCAATGTAATGGTAAAATATATTTTAGTATCATGGAAAGTTTTGAAAGATGTTGTACAACTGATGGGAAAAGTACAGAGACACAGAAACAAAAAACAAAAAAGAACACAGCAGTCCTGCAGAAGTATTTAATTAGTTCAAGAAACTAGTGTCCTGTCTTCAAGGTTGATCACATGCACCCACGCAAGAGGGAGAAACAGAAACACATTGTTCCCAGACTCGATATGACAGTCTAAGAAGAACCTTGAAAATGTTACTGACTCTCTGTTGAACGGGCACCTGCATGAACCAGATAAATCCAGATCAGACAGCTTGTGTGAAAAACTGTTGGGGCGTAAACTTCTATTGTATAAATGATGTTGAATGTTGAACTCCGTCGAAGTTTATACCATAGACTACTAAATGCGTGTCTGTTGTGCACTCTTCCCTTGCAAGCGAATAAACAGACAAAGACAACTTTGAATCTTTTGATGACTTTATTGATTTGTGAACGACACTCTCTTCTCCCGATTAACGTAGAAATCTTCCATCACACCAATCAGGAATGTTTGTTTTTGGCTCGTCTAGCTGATACCGGACAAATCAAAGTTCTTCGTCAAATTCATGCAAAGAAATAAGGCAGAGTAAAAGACGACAAACAGAGATATTACATGGATAGCTACTACAATATGGCAAAATGTCTAACTGAAAGTAAAAAACAAGTTTCATTATCAATTCATCTTAAAAAATGATGATCACAATTAATCATTTTGTCTATAAAACGTCCGAAGATACTACTAGAAAAATAGCCATCACAGTTTCCCAAAGAAGAAATAGAAATATATTGATCGTAAATGTAATGTTTTTTTCCATGTTTTCAGTCATCCAAGGAACAAGATGTTACTAAGGATTACAAAAGTGGAAAGACGAAGCAAGATGTAAACAGTCAGGAGAGGTTAGATACAGTTTACTTGACTTTTAACAACAAATCAATGTTGATATTATGTAGTTGAATATCATTCACTTAATTAATGTTTGTTTATTATCTCTGAATGTGATATTTTCTTCTGTTCTTCTACATGTAGCTGTGCAGCAAAACAAGAAAAGTGGGAGAAGTCGTCGTGCAAGAAGTCGTGGTCCTCAAGTGAAGGACATAAGAAGGTATTCTACAGTGTTTTGGTGCTAGGGGCTGTCTATATGGATACATTCCTCTTTTTCAATGCATGTTACTTTAAGTCATGATATCAATACATATTGTGATATAATATCCACATACATTTGTGGGAAACCGCTCAAACAATTGTTCATGGATAAAGTAACCAATCAGGAATGTTTGTTTTTGGCTCGTCTAGCTGATACCGGACAAATCAAAGTGCTTCGTCAAATTTATGCAAAAACAAAAAGGCATACAAATAGACGACAAACAGACATATTACATGGATAGCTACTACAATATAGACGGTATGGCAAAAACTCTAGGCAGTAGGTCTGAAAGTAAAAAACAAGTTTCATTATCAATTAATCTATAAATTATGTTCGCAATTAATCATTCTGTCTATAAAACGTCCAAAAATAACGATATAGCCTTCACTATTTCCCAAAGAAGAAATATAAATATATTGATTCTTTTTTCCGACCAAATAATCCAAACCCCAAAGAGATATTTATAAACCTGGAACCAGCAAATATTTAGAATTTTTGAATAAAACTAATTAATCATTTTTCAAAGTTGTTTCAGATAATTATCTGGTGAGCGAAAGAAATGTAATGTTTTTTTCCATGTTTTCAGTCGTCCAAGGAACAAGATGCTACTAAGAATTACAAAAGTGGAAAGACGAAGCAAGACGTAAACAGTCAGGAGAGGTTAGATACTGTTTACTTGTTGATAATATGTAGCTGAATATCATTCACTTAATTAAAATGTTTGTTTATTATCTCTGAATGTGATATTTTCTTCTGTTCTTCTACACGTAGCTGTGCAGCAAAACAAGAAAAGTGTGCTTTGCCTTCCGTTAAAGATGTCTCCCAAAGCACCCGCCTCATCAAAAGGCCTGTCTACAGACAGTCAAAAACACAAGCAACAGACCAGAAACCTGTTCATAAGAGAGACGAATGTACAAAACCAAAACGTGAGATTTCAGGTAAAGATAACACTGTCAGTAGGTGTAAGACTGCGGAAAGCGGACCCTCAAAACCATCGAACAATGCAGGTACAGTTCCTCAGAGGACAGAGAAGTCGTCTAAAGGGAGCACAGATCAAAAATCTTCCCATAGCAGCACATCCAAATTGAAAAAGCAGCAAAGGAGTCCCATTTTAGTTTCTGCCGATGAGAAAGAACAGAAGAAGAAGTGCAGAACCGAGGAACCACTAAGGACTGGAAATAAAAGCAACACTGTCGAGACCAGAGAACCAAGCAAGGCCTCTGTCTCTACGGATACTTCATGGGAGAAGAGAACAGAACTGTTCAAGAAGATGTGCCAACGGCATCAAGAAAATAAGGCCAAAAGGAGCTCGTGTACAGAGGCAAAAACTCCCTCTGTCTCTACTGCAAAGCATTCCTCCACTTCATCCGAGCAGACCACCTCAGTTGGTAGCTCAAATGTGGTGAAGAATGTCAGAACAGTCCCAGGGAGTTTCACATCGATGTCATTTAAAACAGTCAAGTCCTCATCTGTTCAGAAACAAATATGCTCTCCTGTGTCGGCTCTGCCTCTTCAGTTTAAGATATCCAAAAAGGTTCAACCAAGACCGGCAGATAGCACCGGTAACAATACCGGCGCTAGTTCTTCAAACGGCAATCTCAAGCATGGGACTGAACCTCCAGACTCGGGGGCCTCAAGAAGCAAAGCCATGCGGGAGACTGTCCAACAAGCTCACCGTTGTGTGGACGTTACACCTAGTTCATCTGAAGGGAAAGATAATACGTTTCCGTCAAGCCAACTCCCAGCTCATGCGGTCGCTGAGCCGTGGTATGACCAGGTAATGAAAAGCATTATTCATTGCATCTGAACAATCCAATGTTTGCTTTATTTCTTTTTCACACAGAAGCGGTTCTAATGAAAGCATTTTGTCAGCTAGGATATTGAAATTACATCTGCATTATGTTGTTAAAATAGTTCAAAAATGGAAAGGGGGTGTTTTATACTTTATTTGTTTTCTAAAATGTGTTTTTCTTTAGATGCAAGTGGTTGAAGAGCTTCATCTCGCCCGGTCTGAGAAGCGGCTGGAGGTGAACGTGATGCAAAGCTATGGGGAGCTCACCTGTATGGAGATAGACCCTCCGGAAGAGGGAGCGGCAGACACACACTGTACGTTGTATTGTTTAATTGAGATGCTTGAAATTGTGTGCGCTCATCATAAGTGTAAATATAAACTCTGTGTGGAATCTAGTCTCAAATGGCCACATGGAGGCACTATAAGTTGAGTTCAAAAGTGTAAGCCTTGTAGTGGCCTCACTTAGTGTGATTAACATGAAATATGATGCATACATTTGATTTGCTTTTGCCTCAGAATGACACGTGAAATGATATTATACCAAAAGAAGATTCAAATTCTGATCTGTAACCTACAGACACTACACTTTGACTGAAATTGTTATGTTTGATTTGATTTGATTTTGTTGTTAACTTTTGACAATTAACAACAAACTATTTAACTATATGAACCTGCTTTTTTACAGGTAAACCGCCTCAGCAAGACCTAATCCTTGTTTTGGACACCAACATTCTCCTCAGTCACCTGGATTATGTGAAAACCATCAGGTCTCACGGCCTTGGAGGTGTTTACGATCATTTTAATACTTGATTTTTTTCTTGTAGAATGATTTATGGTTATTTCATATGTTATATAATGACATTATAGAAAGTATCCAGTTAGTTTTCACTCCCAAGTTTGTCCAGTTGTGAGCCAAATGCTAGAAGTTCTTCTGCCGCAGTGGCTTAGATATTATTATACATCATCAAGAGATCTTCCCACCCTTCTAAACACATCTCCAGTTTAAAATAGAAATAAACGTTTAACTGTCCATCTGCTCACAAAGAAATCATTTCATCACACAATCAATGTTGAAAAGGACATCATTTTTGAGGAATTATCATAAAAAACATACTCCACGAAAATATGATTTCCAATTTTGGGGGGATTTATAATAATAGATGCACTAATGTTATGAAATATGGAATCATCAATACTTGTTTCCTCCCCACTTCATGTTCTCTTAGCGCTGGGCGTCCCTACAGTCCTGATCCCCTGGGTGGTGCTTCAGGAGCTGGATTCCCTAAAAAGGGGGAGAGGCATGTCGGGTTCTGTGGCGCACCTGGCAACTCCTGCCATCTCGTACATATACAACGTCCTGAAGAACCGAGGACACCACCTGTGGGGGCAGTCTATGCAGCAGGCCGCTGAGGGCAGCAGTGAGTGTTTATTTAAGGAAAATAAGGGAATTTTATGTGCATTGAAAGTAGCATTAATTAACTACAACCAAGTATGGAACCTACAAGTTATTATTGTCCCAGGCCAATATAAATGTCACCCTTTGTTACAAAAGAGCAGAGATAAACATAACAGAAATAGCAGGCAAAGAAATCAGCACTTTTTATGGATAAAAACACAAAAGAATAATCTATTCTTCAAATCAACAATCCAGTCCGTGGGGGTTGTTGGTCATTGACTTCTAAATGATTGTGAGTTTACATGATTTTATTTTTTCAGTATTTTGGAAGTATGTTATTGAGCATAGTACAGTGTTTGAGGTGTGTATTACAGCGTCCGTGACTTGACCATTGACACTATTGCATTATGCACTTATATAAAGCTGTTCGACCTTTACAGTAAGGTATTAGAATTATCACACACAGCTACAGAGCTGCCGTGCATCCATGCCCAAGACTACCACTAAGCCAGTCCTCCAGAATTCATCATCAATGTGTACATATTGTCAATCTCATGGGCAGGGTTCACTTCTTAGCTGTATATAATATTTATCAGACTGTTGTTTTTACAGAGGTATTGTTTACTATTTAGGAGAATTAGTGCATCTCTTGAAATAGACTTGAAATCTCCATCTCAAAAAGACACCGTGTTGTACAGTGTGCTAACACGCTAACCATGAGCGATCTCTCTTTAACAGACTGTCGTGTTTTTCTCTGTCACTCTTGTCTCTATCTTCCTCTCTCTTTGTACCTCCTCGTCCCCAGATGGCCTAAACGCTGAGAATAATGATGACCGGGTGCTGCAGTGCTGCCTGCAATACCTCAGTCTGTACCCAGAGTGTGCTCTCATTCTATGCACGTGAGTTCCCCCTCCTCCCCCCCTGTGGCATATATTGCTGCTGCTGCAGAGTCTTGTGTCCTCTGCAAATAATGCACATGCATGTGACTGTTAGTAGGCTCAGCCAGATAGTTCCAGTTTACGAGAGAGAGGGCCAGACAGAATAATTGGGCAAGAATAGATGTGCTGAGCATGGAGAGTTCAGTTCAGGGATTTTTTTTCTTTTTTGGCTTGCATAGTGGGGCGGCCATTGTATTGTTTCACCTTCTTTTTCCTTTTGACCTATTTCTCTGACTGCCACTATTTCCAAATGCTGTTACTGATCATTTTGCTAAATTAAAGTAGAATTAGTGGGCAGACATTCGATTAATGTTGCACAGCTGCAGGTCAGATAACTCTGAATTTGATGCTAAAACATGCTATTCTCTCTTTCCTCTCTAGTAATGATAAAAACTTATGCAGTAAGGCCCTCCTGAGTGGAGTGGAGGCCCTGAGTAAGAATGATTTGGAGGCAGAGATTAGAAAGCACAGACATGGCTTTCATCCTCTGCAAAACATTAAGACTCCCATGCTGCCCCACGTCAGCCCTCACCTCCCGTCACCAATGCAGAGCGGGAGCTGTACACACAGTCAGGAGACGACAGGCCTTTCTGTAGAAGAGAGAGGTGAGCCAACGATTCATGTTTTTTTTGGAAAAACAGGAAATGACTTTCCATTTTCCACCATGGTGTAACAGTTAACAGCACATACCATCCATGCCCTCGCCATTTCTTCACAGCCCTTCTAGTTTCCATGTTTTATTTGTCTCAAGTCCATCTGTATCAGGTGTTTAATTCAGGTGACATTTTAGCAGTTTTAACAAACAAAGCATACACAGACTGGAGGGTATATTTTATCTGCTATATCACTGAGTGTGTATGTTGTGCTGCCATATGCTCCTGCTGCAAATATGTGCATATAATCTTATGTAAAAAAAAGAACTGCTCATATACCGTATGTATGTATGTATGTAACACAGATAACAAGCGACTGAGCACACGAGAGGATGAAGAGAAGACCCGATGGAACCCCAGCAGTGTTTGTGAACTCGAGGACTGCCTGCGAGAGGTGCTGTCCGATGCGTTAGAGGTGGAGATGAAGGCCGCCTACGAAGACCTCTGGCTGGAGGTAAAATTGTGAATTGGAATTTCACATTATCTTTTAGACTATATTTTAATTACTGTTTCTAAATGCATTTAAAACATCGAGAACTGATATCTGGTACTTATCTTTGCATTATTTCAAGGCATCTGGTCGGTCATTTTAGATCAGATTTCTATTTTTGGGTGTAAAATTATGGATCAAATCCCCTCTTGTGGGCTATCAGAGAGTATAGATAGGCCAGATTGATCGTCATTTTGAACATAGCAATATTTTTCATTTCGGCTTATTTTTATTGTGTTGTTTCTTCTGTTAACAGATAGTTTACCGAAAACCACCCTGGACTCTTCAAGATGTCCTGCAGTGTTTGAAAAAGCACTGGATTGCTGTCTTTGGGCACGTTGTCCCACGGAGAAAGCTGCAAACTGTTTTAAACCTCATCGAATTCTTCAACTCAGGTATGTGGGTGGAAGAGGGGGAGGGGCTTTTATGTCTCTGGGTGCAGTCTTCTAGTGAGCCTACATTTTTTTCATGTTTATTTTAGCCCAGGTAAAGATTTCCAGTATAGTCTTGAATCTTGAATCTTGTTGCAGCTGGCACCATCTTCATGGTTAACTAAACAATTCACTATATATAATGAAACACATCTCATGTTCAATAAAAGCTAGTAAAGACATGATAAAACAAATAGATGATACACGAAACAGATAATAGTGGTAGCAGAGCCTCACCTGTCATCATGAAAAATAAAAAAAACAAATAAAATATGAATATTTATCGACTGATCTGTGCTATAAATGTAATTCCTGTATGATTCCAATCATTTTTATAAACAAAATCGCTGAATCTGCTCATATCCTGTTCAAACAGAGAGGAGACACGCGAGGTGAGGCAGTGACGAGCTGTGCCTCGCCTCAGATTGTGCAATCCCTCACAAACTGGGTTGAGCGCATGCCTTCTGCTTTCTCATTGTTTGTCACCACTGTGATATTTGTAGACACTTTTATTATACGTCCTTTCTTTCCATAGCATAGGTCATGTATTCCACGTATGTGTAGAACCTATTTAGTCTTGCTGATCTGACATAAAACTGCAGTGAAAAAGCACCGAGGGGAGGCAGACATCTGCCTCAATGAAGGGGGCGTGAGAGCCCACGGGTCGGGTTTACGCTCTTCTTCTACACTGCTCTTCTTCTACACTGCTCTTCTTCTTCTTGTATTTTGCTTTGAGCGCAAACATCCGTCGAAGCCGGATCACTGGTGGAATCAAATATATACTGTGTGTGTGTGAGTGAGTGAGTGAGTGAGTGAGTGAGTGAGTGAGTGAGTGAGTGAGTGAGTGAGTGAGTGAGTGAGTGAGTGAGTGAGTGAGTGAGTGAGTGAGTGAGTGAGTGAGTGAGTGAGTGAGTGAGTGAGTGAGTGAGTGAGTGAGTGAGTGAGTGAGTGAGTGAGTGAGTGAGTGAGTGAGTGAGTGAGTGAGTGAGTGAGTGAGTGAGTGAGTGAGGGAGGGAGGGAGGGAGGGAGGGAGGGAGGGAGGGAGGGAGGGAGGGAGGGAGGGAGGGAGGGAGTGAGGGAGGAATGCTGATATGAAAAACAACCAGCACTCAATGTGCAAACTGTAGATGTAAACATTTGATACCAGTTTTCTCGGAGCAGATTTTAATCGTCCTTTGAATGTGAACAATAGATTTAGAAAGAAAACAGAATAAACTTGAGCTACTACATGAGATACAAGACAACATTTCACATCTGTGGAAGCTCCCAGAGGTATCTAAATGAAAAGGTATTCTTTGTGCCACTGCAATAGTTTTAATGCTGCATTTGTTTCCTTTTATGTTTCTCCGGACAGCGGCGTTAAGATACTGAGTCATCTTAGTCCGCTGGGGTATGACGTGGTGTTCCCTGCACTGCGCTAGAACCCTACAGACCTACATACACAATCAGGTCGTCTGCTCAAGCAGGACACTCAAAAGTGTGTCAGAAAGATGCTGAGTTGTCCACTGCAGCACTTCTTGCCCTGGATCTCATGACTCAATCTAATTACATTACGCTTACAGTTCTCTGTGTGCGCGTGTGCGTGTGCGCGTGCGTGTGCGTGCGTGCTGGTCTCAGCCTCTCATTCAGTCTCTCTGTCCACTGCTACAACAGTGGCACAATGATTTTGATCCACTCCAAGATTGTTAATAGATAAGACAATGGAGGTTTACCCTTTCCCTGTCTTTATACACTGACATGATGCTGGATCTCTTGGTACCACACAGCCTGGCTGTGTGCCAGGACTGTGAGAGTAGGGTGAGGAGGAGGAGGAGGAGGAGGAGGAGGAGGAGGAGGAGGAGGAGGAGGAGGAGGAGGAGGAGGAGGAGGAAGGGAAGGAGGGATAAACTGAATGTGAGGCGAAGAACAAATCTTGGAGTGGAAAAGTACTGCATGCGATTTTTGTGGTCTCCCTCAAGCAGGCTGTGAGTGTGCATGTGGTCAGTTGTAGCTACACTTGTGAGGACAGACCTATTACAGCCTCCTGAAAAGTGACAAAGGCTGAGTTTTAAAGACATACTGTGCAGGAATTGTCGCATACTATTTGTAAACACAACATTCAAAGTTCGGCCCTCCTCTCCCCATCTCAACAACACCAGAAGTGCACATCCCCCTGACCACAGTTAACAGAGAACAGCCCAGTGTACCACCTGCAGCATCGCACACCGATTCACTGTCACTCGCCTCCCTATACCTCCATTTCTTTTTATGCTGTATCCTCCATTTTCGTAGCTTCCTCACGGATGCGTGCTTGCAAATGCGTGGGGGCTACACACCCAGAAACGTCCCGAACACCGCAAAATGAAAGGAAAAGAGAAAGTACAGGCATAGGGCTCTGCAGACACAGGCTCTGCAGACACAGACGCTGCCACACACTTCTAGTGGGTTAGGATCATGGATAGGTATGTTTAAAGTCACAGTATGTCCCAAGGGAATGAATGTAAGGCCATACAATGTCCTTTCAAGTATTCAGTATCTCGAGAGTCAGAGTTGGACATACGAAACATCCGCACAAGTTCAGTCTGAGCTGACTGTGTCTCTCACCCTCTGGCTGGTTTTCTTTACATCTCTATATTCACAACAGTTCTTCTCAAAAGGTTACAGACACAAAACCGTCCTCATCTGTTTTGCAGAGGTGTACCAAAACAGTTGGCAGCTGAGTGTATGTATACCTTCATATGCATCTACTGGCACACGTCTGAAGGCTCATATCTATCTATCATGTGTCTACTCAGGTGAAGCAGCAAACTGTAGCGCTACGTCAGCAGCCCTCCAAGAAGCTAAGGAGCTGGTGAAAGTGTTTGGGAAAAGTTCCAGACTTGTTCCCAGTGCCATCTCCATACTGGACAACATTTACAACAAGCTACAGCCGCAGGTCAGCTAGGAGCAAATTTGAAGTTGCATGCAATCACAAATTCCACTTCTGATCTGTTCAAGAAGTTAACTCCGGTTCTACTGTAGTACTACACCCTCTGAATTGTCTTTTACATTGTTTGCAAGCACAGAAATACACAACGATATTTTTTCTACCCTGTTTCTGCCGTGTATTGTGTTTATATCGAGATAGCTCTTGGGGGAAATCAGATTTGAAAAAGTTGATAATGATTCCCAAAACCATAATGACTCAGACCGCAGGATGCAGGTTCATATTATACGCAGGTTTTTATTTGACACTGTTGGATTTTAAAGGTGCATGTGTGTTTGTGTGTGTGTGTTTGTGTGTGTGTGTGTGTGTGTGTGTAGTGGGAACCTCCTGCCTGTGATGTTGTCATGAACGATAACGATGAAGAGAAACAACCCTCGTCTGCTCAGGTCTCTCACCAGGAAGTGTGGGCCCTGTTTGAGAACATCTGGTCTCATGTGTTTCAAACAAGGTGGGTGTCACCGGGATTTGACTGATGCAGTGCAGGGAGGATTATACTGTAGAGAACATTTCAGGATGATGTGTGTGTGTGTGTTTCTTTTTACAGATTCTCACAAAAAGAAAGCCTTGATTTGTGAAGGAAAACAAGGAGAACATTTCCAAGAGCAAAAACAACTCTTCAGAGGTTGTTTATTTAGTTTTGTATTCCATTCCGTGGGCCCCTGAGGTCATTTGTTTCCTGTCATGTTTCAGCTTGGAAGTGTTCAAAGCTCTGGGCTTTGACCCTCACACCATGCAGAGACCTCAGCCGGTGGGAGGCCCTCCACCACCACAGGACGCCTTGGTCTGTTTGCACAAACTGTCCTCCATGGTCTCACAGCTGCTCCAGGCCTTCAGCAGGTATGTTAGCCCACTCACATCACGGCTGTCAGACGTTCTGCTTCTCTACCTGTTGGCCACGTGCCATCTATGTCAATTTATATGTTCAGTCTCACTTTTGTATTTTCGTGTTAAAAGAGGCTATACTGTGTTTCTATATTAACAATGATTCACATCACAACTTTGTACTCTGCAGTTCTACATCAGCTCTACAGAGCTTTGCAGCTCCTTTTAGCTCATCGCTTTAGTTTTACAGCCTGCACTTTCTGCTGTTTTGTTTCACTCTCACCGCTCTCATGGTGCTATTTTCAGCAAAAAAAAAAGCTCTAAAAACCGACTGCAAATGTAGCAACTAGCTGGTGAACTTAGCAGCCAAACAACCACATAGATCACTTAGGAGATGTTGGAGTCCAAAAACAGCTAAAAAGATAGTGAATATTTAAGTTAGATTTGCTCGGTGACCAGAAACATGATTCCAAATGAAAGATAGTGTTGCTGGATGTGTAAATATGAAGTTTTTTATTATAACTTTAAAGGTGATTATAACCTTCTGTACAGGTATACAAAAGTTTATTAACTTGCTTGCCATAGCTGTATCCATTACGCAACATCCTCGGTGGGTTTAAAGAGCCTGCGCTCTAAAGCACGAGAATACATTGAAGTCTAGAAAGACGTTTCTGAGCAGGAATTTGTGTTGAATTTGTTTGTTCATGTGCTTTAAACCCTGAACCCTCCTCATGCCTTCACAGGTGTCTCTCACCTTTGTCTCAACAGCCAGTCCCTCTAAAAGCCCCTTTAAACTGTCCTTCACCAGCCTGCCCCTTCCTGTGTCCTGGTTGTATGCTCTCAGCTCTCAGCTCTCAGCTCTCAGCTCCTGTTTGCCACGTAATGTTAATCTGCTTGACCTTGTAGCTTTGCCTTATCACCTTTTACCGTGACGCAACACACAGCGCTACACTGTCGCACAGTTTAGTTACTCACAGTGCCTTCAGCAACAACGGAATAATGTGAACAGTTATCCCTGAGATTTCTTCACTTCCAGTAGGCTTTCCTCGTGTTTACCTGGGGCCTGCAGTGGCATCTGAAAATATCTGCGCTGGCTTACATTTCACACAGATTTGCACACATCCTCCAGCTGTCAGAATGGTAATCACAAGAGTCTTTGGTTGAGTGCAATGAGAAATGTCCACCGTAAAGAATTGATGCCATTGCAACATGACGTATCAATTGGGGGCTTTAATGGGTTTTGTGCTCTTGTTCTGTCTTCTTTGATAAAATCACCATGTTTCTTGCAGTCACATCCGTCAACTTGTTTCCCATTAAGTCGGTGATGATTTGCATTGCTGTCATGGTGGCTGCAAGAAGACATCCCACAGTTCACAACTCTTTCGGCTCCATTAATACAATATAACGATGGCTGGACTTTAATAATTTAGTAAGTCAAGTCTGAACAATATACCTCTCCTATTTATTATTTTTACAGTCTCTTATACACACACACGACGCACATAAAACAACCCAACATCACACAAATTCAAGGTCCAGTTAGGAGTCAGTACATTATTAATTGCCCTGTGACGTTTCATCCAGATGTTACTCTGAACTCCTACTCTGTACACTTTAGGTATCCGGTACTAGCGTAGAAGACTCCGAAAATAACCTTTTAAAAGAAGTTGTGTAAACATGAAGTTAAAAAATCAAATTGACACATTGAATGAAGTTTGACTTTTGTGGTTAAAACTGTACATCAGCCAAGACTGATCATCACATCACTGCAGTTCTTACCTGCCAGACGTTGCAGTTTAAATGTCTGTGCTTCTTACTTCTGCCATCCCAGTTTGTTCATGTTGACCATGAAACTCATGATGTTTCCAGGCTCGCTATCATTCATTGTGCTGTGTCAGCACTCTTTGTTTAGGGATTTGTTTAGTTATCTCTCAACCCTATGTGCTCCTCTCTGAAACAGTTTCATGTCGCTTCAAACTGGAAACATCTTACAGTACAGAACTCGTACAGAACGCATTCAAAGTGGTGATAAGAAAGAAGAAAACAAAGTTTTTAACTACACGCGGTGTTTAGATATTCATCTAAACACAGATAGTCATGATGGGAGCAATAAAGGAAAAATGATGCTGTGTTTTCTCCACTCAGTGGCTATAAAAGAGACAAAACAGCCCTCTCAGATCATAACCCGCTGCACTCCTAAGTATGTGTCCCAAGTGCACTTTATTACCACTTCAAGCCTCTCGGCCCTCGATAGCTCCCCTGTTCAGTGTGTTTGCCAATATATGCCGGTAAAGTGGTACTTCATTACCAGATTGTTCTATTTGTTTTGAGGTGTATGTTTTGATTTCACAGCATGTTCTTACCGTGTGTGTGTGTTCGGGTGTAAGGCTATGTTTATCCATCATTTCCTGTTAACGATGTCACCTGTAGCTGCTTCAGTAGATCTTTGTGTGACGTTAATCGGTCTGAAGAGGAGAAGTGTCCCCAAAACACCACTCCGTAATATCGATAATACTTCATTTTTTTATCATTTTCATGTGGCGCTTTAAGTGTGCAAACTAGATGATGGTGCTTGTGTTCACTCTGCACAGTAAAAGCCCATGACAAGTTCTGCCACAACAAAGCATCCTCATTCAAAAGCCACACTCATGTTTTGATGTTTGAGCAGAGCTGTGACTCACTCCATACAGGATATCTCTCTCTGTGACTCCCTCATCCTTTGCTTTCCCTACTTCCTCTCTTTTTGTCCGTTACTTTGTTGTAGTTTTTCCTGTGTTTGTGCATTTGGGTTGGGTGCATGGTGATGGATGGATATAGGGAGAGAAAACAAGTGCTGTGTGTTCATTTTGTCTTCAAGCTTCAGCTGGAAGAAACGATGATCCCTATGATATGTGATGTGTGTTTTTGTCCATCTCAGGGTCTTGTCTTCAGCCCCCGGTTTAGAGGAAGTTCAGGCACTGCTCGGCATCATCCACTCTAATGAGGTGGGTGCCATTTCACATGTTATTGGTATAAAGTTACATGTAAAGTAATTTGACCTTTTTTCCGCCGCAGTGGTCTTTGTCCCGTTTAGCTCACCTCGGCCTGTTCATTGTTAGCTCAGCTCATATGCATTGTGTTTCAGATTGTTGACAGGGATTCCAGATTGACAACCAAAGACCTTCTTGACTGTTTCTCACAACAAGACTACAGGTAGGGCACGCACACGCACATGCACACACACACACACACACACACACACACACACACACACACACACACACACACACACACACACACACACACACACACACATACTTCTAACTCTCACCCTCCTCCCTTCCCGACCTGCTACTGCTCATTCTGCTTTCTTTGGAATCCAACTCACCCTCCACTTATTGAAGTTGTTCTTCCAGAGAATTCATTATCTTTTTGAGTGAATCGATGTGGACACATTAGTTTTGCATGTCGGAAACGAGAGATTCCAGGGCAGTGATTCAACTTAAGTTTCAACAGATTATTTTCAACAGATCTCATTGTTTCTACGTTTAGCTGAATATCGCTTAACTTTTCATGAGTGTTCTTTGTTCTCTTTGACTCCGGCCTTCGAGGACATTTTGACAGATTTGATTGTCTGTGATTCTATTTACTGACAAATGCGGCAGATCATTCAAATCTTTCACAAATATAAACTTCTTTACTTGCTTAAAGTTGATCTACTCCCTTCCATACGTTTTAACATACAGGACAAGCCTAACATATGTTTTTGTCCATTTTCTTAGGAGGATAAGCATTTCTAAACTAGTGAATAGATCCAGCACCGCCCACACAGTGTGATTTATCCCGTTAGCAATAACATTCTTCTGACCCGAACTCTTGTGCTCTGTGTTGAAGCATGCCCGGGCAGGTCTGTGTCGTTTACCCAGCGTCACACAGACATTCATGTTTCACAATAGTCCTCCTCAAAGACATCCCCAGCAGAGCTCTGATAACAATGGTGGGCAGGTCACTCGTTATTAACATATTTTATCGAAGGACTGATGAATAGATCTATGTACTTTTGTAATCTGATAAACCCACATTAATCAGTCAGGATGTATCTGTTGCATGGACAAGAATGAATCCCAAGATTGACTTATCAAGCGGCAGTGTGAACTAGAGATTGACTCGGTTGACTTTATTTGAAACATGGAGATTAAACAGGACTTCACTAGGCTGTTGTCAATGTTATTATTTAACACCTGATGTTAACCTGTGGCTTACTTATCGTTGTGTTTAAGAAGTAAATTAAAAGTATCTTTTAGAGGTATTTGTATGCAGCTTGAGAAAAGAGTAACGCTGCCTGAAGGACTCCCTCATGTGACACAGGCTTAACTTTTACACCTTCTGTAAGATTATCCTGCAGGACTTAAATATTAACACATACAAGTACACGGTTATCCTACTTTTACTTTTCTATTTTGCTGCTTGTAACTCGTAATGTGACACGGTTGAACATAAAGTGCACGCTACTTTTGTTTTCTGGATTTGTTAAAAGCTTTGTCCCCGATACCGACTGATGCTGTGTGCTAAGCTACGACATGTCTTTAAATGTTAGAGGTGATATGATTTAAATGCTACTAAACGCTGTTAAACTTTTGCAGTTCTGGAATGAAAATTAATCACCAGCAAGTTTGACAATCAGTTGATCGTTTGATAAGACAGATCACACATACCGGGATGTAACACTGTATATAATATAAAAATGAGTACTGTGGTTGTGGTTGTTCTTGCTTGGAATAGTGACATCAGTATTAAAGATCTGCTGTGTCACTCAGCGGTCCCGTCAGTGCAGCTGTGGTTGCGGTAGGGCGCCGCTGACGGATACAGTTAAGCTGAATGTGCGCTGATTGTAAATATTTGATTTGGTACATTCACTGTGAAGTGATGTGGGCCTTTACTTAGTGAGCGCATTATCCGTAGTGTTAAATATTTGATTTCGGTGCTCCGTGCGGCGGTATGATGTCATCGGTTATATAAAGCCTGGGGGGGGGGGGGGACAGCTTTCAGTAAGAGTGGGCCTCAACAGCAGATAAGATTTTAGAAAAAGCTGTTCTGTGTTGCTTATTATTCTCGATAACAAACGCCTGTTGGCTTTCAAAATAACACACAAATCAAAAAGTAACAACTGCACATATTTATTTATAAAACCACAGGCATAGAAACACCAGTTATTCAACAATCGGTAAAGAACAAGTACACTTAAAAAATCTCAGATCGTTTATCGGAGTCTTTTGTCATTTATGTGCAACTAGCGACGTGCAGGAGAAGCTTATTGTGTGTGTTATGGTCCACTCTTAAATGATTTGCAGTACAGTAGAGAAAGACATGCATGAACATGTGTCACAGAAGCTCTTTTTCTGAAGGCCACGTCCATTTCACTGCTTTTGTAGGAGAGCGGGTGTGAATTGAACAAAACGAAACCTATTTGCTCATCTCGATGTATCATGTGGTTCTATAATATTTCAGTGCAAATCGTTATTGTCTCCTGGGGATGTCCATTAATTACCTGTCCAACACACATACAGGCCGTTATGTAACGCACAGTAGCAGCACTGCGCTGCCTCTTTGTGTATACGTCGTCGCTCTGGCTCACTGACTCTTGAGTTCAGAGATCCTTCCTGGTGGAGCTTGATGCTCTTCATTGGTTCGTTCTAACAAAGTAAACCCATTGACAGGAAGCCTTTCACACGGAGCACGCTGGTACGTAAAAAACAGATCATTTGTGACGGGCGGACACATTCGTGGGTCTAGATCCAGCAAAAGTCTGTGATTTCCACAGCTTGTGAAAACACACAGCTGCACTACGGGATGAAGAAAGGGAGGTGGATCGATGGATGTCGGGTGAAAACAGCCGTCAAATGCTGCTCTTTCTTTGGTCCGTCTCTCCGCCCTGAAGTTACATAACGTTCCAATGGAAACAAAGCCGAGGAGGAAACAAACAAGCAACAAGCTCCTTCAGTGGCTCCGCTGCTAGGCAGCTGTTGCCAAGACTCTAGCAGAACAATTCGTATACGCGTTCGTGCTCACGGGGACGACCATTCATGTGTTTTTGTCTGTGCGTTTGTAACTGCTTGGACGTATGAGGCGTTGTAACCGGGAATAAATCTACTTCAGCGGGAGAAAAGTGCTCCCAAATAGCCGTCATGGAGACCCGGAGCTTCTGGAAGCTGCAGCCGACACAGAAGCTCTTTTGTCTGCTGTGGACATTCTGTGCTGAACACGATCAGTGTGGAGTTATCCAGGTTCATCCAGAGAGTACGAAGGGACGGTGCATAATTATTCACTGGACAAAAAAACAATACATATTAACTCAACCAACAGGCTTTGGCTTTTACTAAAAACCCCAAATAGAGATGCAGCGAGACATGTTCACATCTGTACACTGGTGAAAACAAACAGATGCATGACGACATACTGTAGAAGAGCAAATGCATCGAGTCAGGATTCAGCAGTAACAAACACTTCTTTCAGGACAACACTGGAGGATTGTTTTAAATATTCACGATTAAATGAGCAACAAAGGTGCTTAGTTATTGTTTATTAAGAGTTTGATGCTTTATCATGATTGTGTGTCACCAGATCTAGATTATATTGGTGCATAAAAGAAGGTGGCACACTTTTTCCACCCAGCAAAAGACAAACACAGAGGTCCAACTCTGGCGGAGATGTTTGTGTTCATGTAGGACGTGGTGGCTTTTAGAAACAGGAAGGCTCACCATTTGCCAAGCACACACACACACACACCACACTGTCCTGTCTCTGTGTGTAATTCATCTCTTTGCTTGTGTTCCCAGGGAGAAGCTGAGAGTGGGAGGGAACCAGTTAATGGGGCTGAAAGAGGCCCTGGACTGTTGTATTGGGAGCACGGGTCAACACGTCGCCTTCACCACGTCAGCGCTCTGATTGGATCACAATCTGGGAGTCTGCAGCCAAACTCAAATCCTTTACTTGAATTAAAGACTGTTATTTTGAAGGGACTGTGTCTCTGGTGACTGGAGCTATTTACCTTTTATTAAATGATTGTATAAAAAAAAACCACATTGTTCTGCTTGCCTGATGAATGGATGTCTTTGGATGTTCTCCATCATTGTAAGAGGCAATACATTTGTTTTCCACTGCATCAAGTATTGCTTTCAATGTCACACAACATATCCTGCCAAACCACAGCTGAGCAGGGATTTCTCATGTCCGTCTTTAAACATTGTTTTATAATGTTAAAAGTTATTAGTTAAATAGTGCTGGCTTTTATTATTATTTAAACAATATTTGCTTTTGAAACATTGTTTAATGGTGTGCAACAATAGAATTTGAGATATATATTTGTATTTTGATATTTTTGGACCATGTGAATGTGTGATGATGCAACAATGTCTAAAGTTCTAGGTTGACCCCTCGGCCCACTGTTCCCGTTATTTGTGATTGTTCAACTTCAGCCTGAGCTTCTGTTCACTGTGCTTAAAGGAAGAATACCACATTTAGGTAACTCCACTTATTTGTTTTGACATTATCCAAACATTGGAAGTTCTCTGTGTACTTCCTGTTTAACCAAACAGTCACAAACAATACTTTAGACTTAACAGAACTAACTGCAAATGTTTCACAATTATAAAACAAATCAATAGATCCTGTTGGAGAGTAAGCAAGACTATCCTTTGAGCTTCTTCTTTTTGAAATCATCATTTTTGAAAGCCAAAATATTGCCCAACAGTCCCAGTGAGAAGCTGACACCGAATGGGCTGCAGGTGAGGTTGTTACACATGATCACAGATGATGAGGAACACGGCTTTAATAGACTAGATTGAAAAGCAGTGAGTTTTCATCTTTTGCTAGTTTTGTTTGATTTTGAAATAGAAATGTAAATACTTGGAGAACACAAAATATATTTTATGTGAAGGAGTCAAACGTTTTCAACAACAAATTAAATGTTTTGAAGTTTTGTCTTATCGATTTCTTTTTCTTATATGCATCGTTTGCTTCTGTTGATCTTCGAGTAGAAATGATTTTTCCTGCAGTTTGTAGGGGAGGCTCACCATTATTATTAATGTTATTAGTATTATAGGATGTGTGCTGTGTGCGTGTGCGCGAGCGCGCGTGAAGATTAAGGGGATTATATCGCAGGTGATGCCAGCAAACGGACTGAGATTACACACACACACAGAGGATAAAGCTCAGACGTCACACAGGTGAAGGGAGTACAGGGGAGAGGACAGGAAACGAAACGAGGGTCAAGGATGATCTGAAGTCAGTGAACTTCCTGTCTCATTAAATCATTGCAGAATGGGACGCTACGCAAACGCAGCTGAAATTGAACGTTTTGGTTTTAGTTGTGTGCTTTGAATTTTAAATCTCACTTTGAGTCAAAAGGGACCATGTCTCTCATTAGATACTGTACTATCAAGAGCCTGGCTTTTATTTAGGATTGTTCATGTGATGGTATTTTTACATTCATTTCCAGAGGAACAACCACCAGCTTTATTTCCTCTTCAATTTTTAGTTTTGCCTAAATTTGGTTTCCAGTGCTGGTGTAAACAGAAAGATCCCAAAATCACTGAACATTGTTTCTAATCTAGTTGCATGCTTGGTTGCCTCCACATTTCTACAATAGATTTTGCCCTTTTTTCTCAACCAAGCACTTGTTCCAGTCTGTTCCATTCAAGGGTTGTATGAATCCAAAGCCAAGAGGAAGTCAGCAAAACTTGTTCCCAATTAACTGTGAAAGGGAGAAGGGGGGGCTGGACATTTGCCTACATAGTTCGTTGGCCTCGCCACATCTAAGAGTACCGACTCATCAGAGTCCAAGTATTTAGTCCCCGCTTCCTGTAGCACGTGGCCCCATCTGCTGCGACTGTCCGGTGTATCAGCAGGTCATCAGAGGCAGCCGTGTGAATGAGTGCAGGGTTTAGGGATTTCATAAAGCGTCTGACGTGCAGCCGGTCCCCTCTCAGCACTACTACAGCCCAGAGAGAGCGTCGGCGTGCCTTCCTGCTGAGCTCCCGTTAGCCGGTTTAGTATAATCTCTGCTAAAAGACACTTAAGAGGAGCAGAACGTGGTTTAGTGTGGTAGTCCCTGAGGAAAATGGTGGCACTGAAAGCTTAGACAGCAGTGACCACGAGACGGAAATTACATGACAGAACACGGGGGGGGCGAGGCAGTAAAAGCTAAATTTAGCGACGGCGAATCAGCTGTTGGAAACTTAGTCAAGGCTTGAAGCACCAGCTGCTGATCGACGACTTCAAAAATGCTGAAGCCTATAATACAATCACAACCAGACACATCTTCAATGTTAACTTGTAGTTCCCTCCAAAACAATCAAGTCCCACCATCACTTAATGACATTTAGAAAGTAGGCTGGAGACAAAGATTTGATTTAAATGATTTATTCATTAAGAAATGTTACAAATGTGATAATTTCTTGTTCTAACATTCCTTCCAGATGAATCTGCCAATGCCTGACACTTTAAACACAAAATAGAGAAAAAAAAAAAAAGGATCTTCAGTAAACTACATCTCTACATACATCAAGTAGTTAAATCACAATAACAAAAGTGTGGTTAGCAGAAGCATGGTTGTGCGTGTGGTGTGTGCACAAAAACTACTGGCACTGGTTAGATTCATTGACTTTAAGCTGTCTGCTACTACTTTTATTTTATCGGTAAATCAGCCGTGTATAAAAAAATATAAAAAAGGCCATCATTTAAGATTCAAAAAGCAATCCAGCTTGTTTAAAACGACACAAGAAGCCATGAGGTGTTTTATCAACTCGTACTCTGAGTAAGGCTTCAAACCACTGACCTGTAAATGTGTGAGAGAGAGAACAGAAATATTCTTAAATAAAACTTTTTAACTTTCAAAAGTTAATCGTCACCACTCCATACTGCCACATTCCAAGTGACCAATAACTGCTAGCTCATCTGAAAACAGTTAAACTCTGAGAGAAAAGAAAAGCACTAAATGTGTATTTAAATGTTGGCATATGACAAAAATGAGGAAGAAACAAAATATATACAGCACGAAAAACATTGTATGCAAAGGCGTCATGTTGCTTTGGGCAATAACCCCCCCCCCCCCCCCAAATATAAGCCAGTCTTCACTGAAGACCCCTCATCCCAACCCCCCCTCCACCCCCCCCCCCCCTCCTCCCCCCACACACACACACACACACACACACATCCACTCATACTCACACGCACACACAGAACATCACGAAACACGATTACGTCACTAAGCCTGTTAGTTTGGAAAAAGGTGTAGCACTGTGAAACTCCCCCACCCCCCTCCCTCCCTCCCTCTCTCCCGTCTCCCCCCTCCTCAGTCGGAGAGTGGAGACAGGGCCTTGGTGCAGTCGTTCCACTCGTCCGTCTCGGCGCTGTACACCTCCATCGTGTTGAGGAACTCGTTTCCATCGAAGCCGCCCACGGCGTAGATGCTTTCTCCCAGCATGGCCACACCCGCGTTGCTGCGGCAAGATGTCATGCTACCCAGCATCCTCCACTCGTTGCGGGCGGGGTCGTACACCTCCACACAGCGGAGCGCGTGGGCGCCATCGAAGCCGCCGACAACAAACAGTTTGCCTTGACAAGAGTGACAGATATTAGTCAACAACTGAATCACCCAAGTTTAAAATGCCCGACACTCGTACGATGTCACGCTAAAGAAGCTGCCGGCTGATTTGCGGTCGTGAGCTTACCTGCGTGGACAGCGACGGCGGCCCCCCTGCGAGCCACGTTCATGGGGGCTATCAGGGTCCAGGTGTTGTTCTCGGGGTTGTAGCGTTCCACGGTGTTCAGGCAGTTCCACGACTCCGCCCCTCCAATCACGTACATGAAGCCATCCAATTCACACACCGCTGCCTGGTGCCTCCCTGGAAACAAATGTACTTGATGAATGCAACTTTCAAATGTCCCCTCAGGCTGCAACTATAACAAGAGCACGAGCTGTTCTCTGATGGATTAAAATCCTACTTTTGGTCTCATTAACAAAACATAACATTCCCTCGGCTGCAGATTTTGCAGAGGGAATAATTAAAACTTGATCTGAAAGACAGACATTTGTGAGCATGCTGAAAAAAGATTCCATTAGCTTTATGGTTGAGGTTAGACCGCGTTATACGCATCAAACGGAAGGTTTTGAGTGTGTGGACACGTACTGATGTTGAGGGAGGCGCAGTTGGACCAGGTTTTGATCACAGGGTCAAAAGCATCACAGTTCTTCAAGCCCTTCTGCCCGCAGGGGTCCGACCCGCCCACAACGTAGAGTTTGTTGTTCAATGAGCAGACGCCTTTAGACAGAGAGGACAGGAATGAAGCCTGAAGTTAATAACGGAGACTACTTTTTTTACTACTTATTATTTAAGCGTTTTCCTGGAAAACATCCATCTCATTCACTAATCCCTTTGTAAATCCTTGCAGGAGAGACTCACCTGCATTGCAGCGGTTTGTCCTCAGCTCTGGCACTTGAGCCCATTCATCAGCGTGTGGATCGTACGTCTCCCCGCAGCTCAGCTCATCAGAATGTCCGTTTGACCCTCCGATCACGTACAGCTGACCCTGCGAGGTGCAAAGGAACTAGTCATTACATGACGGTATATACACATGGCACTAAGAACACTGACGTGTACATTTTGTCTGCCTTATATACTTGGAAGTACAAGGATATAAAGTTAACAGAATTTAGAAAGCCAGCTATTTGGACAGGGTTGTAGGGAAGCATTCAAGTATTTGCACAAGGCAATCGAAACTTGTTTAAACATTCGATAACGTTCAAAATGTCACTTCACCGTTGAGTCAATAAATCTGAGATTGTGACGAATAGTAAACTGTACCATGAGCACAGCCATCTGAAATCGAGCCCTTGGAGTCCGCATGGGAGCGATAAAGGTCCAGCGGTCCTCTTTGGGGTCGTAGCACTCCACAGTCCTCAGACACTCCTCTCTGTTGTAGCCTCCTGCGGGGACACCAGGATGCATCAAGGTTACAGTTGAGCTCGGTGGTCTGACACTAGTTTTATATGCATAATCCCTATATTGCTCTACTCCAACCGTCCGACCATGTTGAGTGCTAACCTGCTGCGATGACTCTTCCGTTCAGGGCGGCGGTGCCCAGGCCAGAGCGAGCGTAATGCATGGGGGAGAGCGGCTGCTCCTCCAGCTCCTCGGGCTGGGCCTCGAAGCTGAGGCTCTTCATCAGGCAGGGGGTGGCGGAGGGGGAGGTCTGGGGGCTGCTGCGACCGTGCAAGAAGATCACACACAACACACCGTCCAGCACAGCCAGACACAGGTAGGTGTTGTCTAGAAGTAAGATTGGAGATTGTTTGAGCCACTGGGGGGGGGGGTTACTGTATACTGTGACAAATCTCTTGTAGTTCATGCACACACACTTACTTGTGGTCTTCTCAGAGGCGATGTACTTCCACTCTCTCCTGCCGGGCGGTTTTGGGGCATTTGCTGCTGGGTTGGAGGGCGACAGGCTTCCTGAGGAGCTGCAGCTCATCTGTCTCTGGGTGCTCTCCCGTACGGGTTTCTTCTGCAAGAGCACAGTGCAGCTACAGAAGCCAAGCTTGCACCACAGGCCCACCAGTGGCCACAACAACCAGGTAATCATACCCCGAACTACGCTTTGATCCAGCCGTTCTAATGTGGACGTTTGCACTGAGACGCCATCTGAAGCCAACAACTCCACACTGCAAACAACAGTCTCAGACCACGCTACAATCGGAGCTAAGGGCACACAGTTCAGGCACACATCTAAATACAGGGCAAAAAGCCGAGACAGCCATTATTGCCCACCCACAACTGGTTGAGAGTAGCTTAAAAATAAAAGTGTGGTTTTAATATATGCTCAACAGCAAAGCCAGGCAGACGGCATGGCTCATTTCTTGCTCATCTACTGACATTAGTCTTTACACTGTTGCTAAACTGTGGTATCAAATGAGCCGTATCTACTTCTCGCCAGGCACAGGCTGTGTAGCATTTGTATGCATGGCCGGGCACAAGCTGTACAATAAGAGCTACACAGTAGAGACTTCGTTACAGTGAAGCCAGGCACAAGCTGTTGAGTACCTGCACAAACTGAAGGTGGTCCTCCTCGCCACCAAACACCTCACTGTGCCCATCAATCACCAGCCCTCCATCCACCAGCTTATGGTCAGGTGAGTAGTACAGCGTTTGCACCTGAAAGACAAACAGCAACAACACACCCATGTGGCTGTCTCCATGGCAACACACTGAGAACCCCAGCAAAAAAGGGGGAGAGGAGGGAGGGAGGGGAGGAGGAGGAGGAGGAGGAAGAGGGGGGGGGGGGGGCAGTGCTGTGAAGAGGAAGAGGGGGGGGAAGGGACGAAGGTCTGGATCTTCAGTCGCTTGCATGGAAAGCTTCCTTTAAAAAGACACACGCTGCTGCCACCGCATAGAGTGGGTTAAAGTGTGTGTGTGAGCTCAAGAAGGTGTCCGACAGGCTTTCCTTAATTTGCATCTAAAAAAAAAAAGAGGGAGCTGGTGAAGAATGAAAGGCTGCATCTGGAAAGATCCTCAGTGAAGAATGAAGAAGAGGAGGAGTCTTTCCACCTCTGCCGCTTGGAAAACCGGTCCTCTAGCTGAACAACTTGGGTCATTGAGAGGGCGGCCACAACGGGCAGTCAAAACCCAGACGACTATTGACATTCAAGCTCATCTTAAACATTACCCATCGATCGGTTAAATGCAAGGAATAAGAGCAAACCACATGTGTTCCGTTGACGCCGGACAAAATGATATAATGAGCGTTGAAGTCACTCAGTTGCCCATCCGAAGGGCACATTAGAGAAATAGAGGAAAAAAGAAAAGAAAAAGGCCCCAATAATCGAAGTTGAAACACAACATTTGTGCTGAGCATATCGCTATGCTTATGTGCAACGCCGTTTTCTGTCCAATGCCCAATTCGAGTGGTTCTTGAATATGTCGGTGGGTAAGTAGGCCTGTATGAGAATATATGGTTATGTGCAGTAAAGGGGCCTTCAATTAGAGGTTTATAATGATTCAGGTCTGTGAGCAATGTATTCTGGTGAATGCAGAAATGGGATGCGTCTGTAGATATGTGGCATGGACAGATGGGAGCACAGTGTTGCTTGGCTGCAAAGAGAGAGTAGTGCTCCTCTCCTCCCTCTCTGTTTCTCTGACTCATTACCCTGGTGCCTCAGTCCTGGTTCTTCAGTCTGGTCTCCTGCTGCTGCTAATAAACCTACAGGAGAGATAAATCAACGGGGAGGAGTGTCTGTTAGTGCTGGAGCAACAAACACCAACCTGTTCAGATAGTAAAGTGGCAGTGAGACAGCAGAATCAAGGGTCACACCTTTGAGAACCTGTGGTGTTTTTTGTGTTTCAGAGGAGAAGAGCACTGTAATACTCAAATGGGGTTGCATGTAAACCAACCACAGACCCAAAAGAGAACAGTGGAAACAAAAAAAACAAGAGCAGACAGCGGCTCTTTTTTTCGGCTCACCTCTAACTTGTAGTATGGTTCAGGGGTACAGAGATTCTTACTGCAAAAACCTCAACAAACCAGAGGAAAAAAAGAACAATCCTGACATAGCAGCATGACAATGGCATGCCATCTCTACTACAGCCCGCTTTAATGACTTCTTAACGTCAAAAACAGGAGTCAGAGGGAGGGGAAGGGGCAGGGTAGGAGAGAAGAAGAGTCCGTTTAGACTGCACGCCCTGGTACTGACCTCCTCCATCAGGCGTTCCAGTTGGTCTCCGTTCTCCCAAAGGCTGCGCTGCACCCAGTTGAGCACCTTCGAGTAGAGCTTGCCATTGCTGGGCAGGCTGAGGTTGTCTTCTAGCATTACTTCTAACTGTAAACACACACAGGGGGCGAAACGGGAGTTAGACGTACACACCGTAGGAATAAAGTGAACTGAAGAAATGAGTACCGTGAAAAGCTTTACTTTAGATTTAGGTACATGTGATTCGTTTCCTGTATAAACCCTTCATGTTGGGATTCACCTTAGTATCTTCAATATAAGTTTAAGTATACGTTTCTTGGGAACCACCCACAATAATAATTCAACCGGTAAGCTCCGGTACAAAATATTTAAAAAACATATTTGGATTAATCACTGGATGAAATCTACTCCCCTGAACAATCGATTAACTAATCATTTCAGCAATACTCCCAGCGTATTTGTAGTCCGTATTCCAAAACCAACAACTTCATTCGATTCATCCGACTTGAACAACCTAGTGCCGTCCTCATGTCGAACACAAACCTACGCGTGGCCTCACCATTGCTTACGTTTTAAACCCCCTGCCCTAAATACATTGTCAGCTGGCTTTAGCAGAAGGTACATCTATAAGAGGCACACCTTCATAAAATAAGTATTGGTAATCTCTTGTCAAACTCAGAAAGGTAAAAGTACAAAGCTTAATCCAGTGTGTGTGTTATTCAACTCCAGACCTGGAGCCGAGGGGGACTACTACAGACAACCAGTGTAGCTTCATGGTCAGAGAACGGCCTTACCAACTTACTAGGACCACTTAAACCGACTATAAAATACTTAAAGAAACTACTTCTAGTACTAGTTTTTCTTTAAGTAGTTCAGTACTTTTAAAACATTGCGATATACAGTAAGTGCAAATGTAAGTACCTTGAGACGGGGAAGTTTGAGGAAGTCCTCCTGTTCAGACACTTCCAGTAGATGGTCCTGGATGAAGGCGTCCACCTTGGCCAAAACTCGGGCATCTCCCATAGAGCTGGCAAAGTTACGAAAAGAGATGGCGCTCTGGGAATCCATTTTAGACAGCAGGTAGTCGCCACAAATCTGAGGAGTGTAATAATACA
This sequence comes from Pholis gunnellus, assembly GCF_910591455.1. Classification (NCBI taxonomy): domain Eukaryota; kingdom Metazoa; phylum Chordata; class Actinopteri; order Perciformes; family Pholidae; genus Pholis; species Pholis gunnellus. The sequence continues at coordinate 15,396,410 of NC_136530.1, read as the reverse complement.
AAATGAAGTTCTTCTTAACCTGTCATTATAATAATGTGTAACCAAAAATTGTAGCATTGGACGAGTGAAAACAAACCTGTTTGACTCGCTCCATCTTGAACCTTTTGGCTGCAGAGTAAACTTCCTTAACCAGCTCCTTGTCTGCCTTTAGCCTGTTACACACACAAGACAAAGACAATAGGAGGTTGTTCATGATTTAAATGTTGTTGTTTTTTGCTGTGATATGAAAAGAGGCAAAAGGACAAAAGCCAAAATGCTACTAACTGGGCAGTGTAGGCGTAATTGAGCAAGACCTCCACAGCCTCCGGGTCCAAGTCCTCAAAGGTGACATGTGAGACTCCGTGGGGCTCGATGTCACTGTTGAAGATCTCAAACAGGTAGGGACTGCAGCAAGCCAGCACAGCACGGTGAGCCATCAGCTCATGACCACACACCTGGAAACATGAAGAGGAAGAAGAAGACAAACTGTTATGTCTAGGAGTTTGTCAAACCTGCTTCCAAACACGTTATTCAGACTTTAAGCGTGAAAGGAAACTCGAGAAATAAACCCAATATTGATTGAGAGAAGGTAATAAAAAGCGACGATGATCAATGGCTACAAATCAAAGCAATTTGATTCCCCCGTGCCTCAATGGCGATATCCAAATGTTGATTCCTGATCGGCTGCTTTTCTCAGAGGTCTGTATTATACAAATGGTGGGAACAGGTTCTCCCACTTGAGATACGAGAGCAACGGAAACATAACGGCAAACAAAGTAAATACGGACTCTTTTCCTTGTTTCAAAGTGTGGCATGAACAGTGGTTGCGTTGCACTCTCTCGTTGTCCGTCAAAATGATGAACAGGGTTGTTAAATTCCGTCATAATCCACTATTACCATTTTTATTTTGAAATTATATAAAGACACAAACTAAAGGTGTATTTAAAGGCAGAGTTTGTAATTCTAATCCAAAACACTTGTCAAATTCAGTGTACATTAATCATTAAATACACAGAACAAGGTTATCGATCATGTTTTATAAGTGAATGGAGAGAAAAGACATTCATCACTCAGACCCAGTGAACTATACTGTGTACTCACACATTCACATAGACCCAATGGCAGTATTAACATCTTGCACATCTCAAACTGTTTTCCAACATGTTTGTCACAGTGCATCACAGCCTCTTATGTGTGTTTCACAGGGTGTGTGTGTGTGTGTGTGTGTGTGTGTGTGTGTGTGTGTGTGTGTGTGTGTGTGTGTGTGTGTGTGTGTGTGTGTGTGTGTTTTTATTAACCATACCTGCAGTCTAACATCGCAGAACTGACCACTCTTTCTCAGAGCGTTCATTTTGGCCACAGTGGAATCCAGGAAACTCTCATCCTCAAAGATCAAATAACCGTTTGGAATCGGAATCATCTTGGTGAATTTTGATGGTATGCCTGCAGAGAAAAGAACGTTTGTCAAGTAAAGCAGTAACACCCTGCATGCTCGTCTTCTGCACTCTGTCCAACATCGTAATAGCTGGCGTTATTAATTGATGGCCAGAGAGGGGATTAGGATTAGGTGCCTGTAATGTGCATTGTGTATTATAATGTGTTTTATGCATTAGTCACGGCCTTACCTAATACAGAATAATGCAAATCCGGGGAAGCACCACTGCTGAAAGTAGAGCTGAAGGTCGGCGACAGGCAAAGCAGACTGAGATCACAGTGGAACTCGAGACTTCTTCACCCGAGGAGAAGGACGGGACGTCGTTAGAAGAAATGCCAGTGGACTAGACGGGCGTGAGCAGAAGGGAGAGGGGGAGCAGCCGCACGGACAAACTATCAGGCTTGAAGCGACTGTAATCAAGTCCTTGGGATCCCGTTGGCTATAGAGTTGTCCTTATTCTGTGTTGGTCATACATTATAACCTAGAAGAAAAGGAGACAAGGAAAAAGGGGACACAAGTTTACATTTCCCCCGCATGCATACAAAATTCAAGAATAAAATGATCCGACTCAGGATACGTTGGCAATTTAATCTGATCCCGCTATCCTCATCATCGCCTCCCCTCTTACATCACTCTCCCTTTAACGCTTTAAATCTCCACACCTGCTGATGCGTCCCACCAGGCCGAGAAAAGACCGTTTAATCCGTCTCGTGCCTTGAGCTCCGTCTTCACTCTTTCTGAACTCTATCTTATGTGACTGGCTCCTCCCTATAGGAACCCTTTCATTCAAGCAGTGGCCTATGAAGAAGTCCCTGCAGTCAATCGATTGGTGAGACACAGTGATCCGTTGCTTTGAACTGTGGTTGGCCACCATAGCTCTCCTTATACCACACAACACTGGCCCACAGGCCCCACCCACCCGCATGTCACATCCAATAGGGACCATTCATCCCATATATCTCTCTCCACCTTGTACCAATCAGAGGTTCACCGTAAAAATTCAACACAACTGACCTAATTCAAGGCTGAACCACCTCACCGCTCTCCGAAGCTGAATACCTAAATTGCGCTGCAGTCCCAAGAGTTGTACCACTACACCAAATGGGGAGAGCGGTCTAGACGGACCACAGCAGCTGCCCATAGTCTGAAATTGTATCCAGACTCCATGTGACAAGGCTTTCCTGCGTAGCCCAGCTTTGCGAGTGTTGCATTTCCAACTCGCATGCCATTCAAACTCATTTTAAAAGAGCTGCGATTTACTCAACTGCTGCACATATAATGTACGTGTGACTCAAGCTCGCCGTCAGCGAACACATTCAGCAGCCCCGTGTGAATCATTGTGCAAGATTTTTCACTAGATGTGTGTGTAAAAGGTGCAGAGCAACTGGTCGAACAAGTAAATCACAATACCAGTTAGGTGCAAAATGCTAATCGTACATATCATACTTTCCAGATGAAACAACATTATGCAAGACGATGATTTGTACGCCAATAATGTGAAACTACCACCATGCCTACATCAATCCTTTATTAAAATCACCCACAAAGCACTGTGGCTGATCGACTAAACATTAAAATACTGAAATCCATTGACCTACTTATCTCAAGACCACACAGTGTTCATTTGAAAGTCATAAATCAAGTATCACAAAGAAATGAGGAGGAATTCTATTCAGATGAGATTACTTCGCCTCAGACCGCATTTAACTCTGTTTTCTTTCATTATCCCTTTGACAACCCTGACACAGCACAAGACAAAGAGTCAAGGGGACAATAAGGACAAAATGTACAAAGAGCGGAAGAATTAAAAAAGGAAGGAACTGTGAAACTAGACACCATCTTGTGATGGGATCACACCAGCCGCAACACTAAATCGGGCCGGGGGCGTAACGTGGGATGGTCAGCGACCCCTTCCCCACACTTCAAAATCAGCCTTCATTTTAATCTCAACTACACAAAGTTGTGCGACTGCATCTGGCAAAGTATGCAAAGTCAGGGTCTGAAATGAGGATTTTTATAATTTTTCTTTTCTTTTTTTAAATCAACTGCTACTGTCAAATTGTTTTGTCAGCTACTTCTAAAATCTATGCAGAACGGTGAAAACAGCACCAGCCACACGTCGTCACGGCTGGTAATTAATTGCTTTGCTCTGATGGAATACCTCGCACTATTTAACAGTCACTGTCAGAGGAGTTGTATTTGAGAGTAATCCATCGAGAAGGATGCTGATCATAAGCAGTGTGAATGTTATACACACATTTGAATACAAGTACACCCTGTGCTGCACTACTGTGTGAAAGGCGGATGTGTTAAACTAGCAAAGCTCAGACTGCTGGATGTGCCAGATATTTGTATGGCTAACTGCTCAATCACGATGGCAAACGCTAGAATATAGTCTTTTGTGTTGCACTGAACAGCATGGAAAGCTATAGTTCACCCTGTGTGTGTGTGTGTGTGTGTGTGTACGGAGGAAACGCTGACCCAGTTATGAGTAGTTATGCAATATCTGGCAGAAGGCTTCTTGTGAAGGCTCAAAAGCTCAACTCCTCCAAATGTTTGGGTCCACCACGCTCGCCTGTTGCCCCTCGCATTTCTCCACTTCTTAACCCAACACTCTGCCGCGCCCTCGGGTCTCTGGATAATTATTTAACGCAGAGTTGCCGCCTTAATCACAGCTGTGATTGAATAAAAATCTTCTGTCGACTGATAAAAAAAAAACAATCTTATGCCACGGCAAATGGCAATTCAGGAACTGCTACGTTAGGCATTTACACGCCGTCTATATATCTTTTGGTCACTTATGTGGACACAAGATTAACGTCCTAAAACTAGAGTTAGAATGGGGAAATAGCAGTGACGAGATCAGGTCAGTCACCACACACGCATATGGGAATGTGTATATAGACAAAGAAAAGCCAGGCTGTAAACATGGATATTTGAGCATACACCAGGCAACAACAGGAGAGAACAATAGCACCAAAGAGAACAAGTGAGTTTGTTCACGACTCTGTCACAGAGGGTGTATTTTCTCTTCCCATTTTACCATCTGATTAGTCACATAAGTGCAGGGCCCAACACCGAACAATCAATGCTTGTTAGACACCCCTCCAGTGGTGAAGAGACGCATCGCTGGATCCTTCACCCAGTGTGACTGTGTGGAAATTTACAGGCTTGAATTGAACACATCTTGAAAAAGGGGAATCTATGAAGGGTATGACAATAAAACACCAAGGCTGTGTCTGTAAAATGAAAACATTGATGAAGCACCAGCAGAGCTGAGAAACGATGATAACTTAAATGCAACAACATTGACAGTGAAAATGAGGAAGTGTATTTTTAATATATTTTTTTTTAAACCAGAAAACACCCACATTCAAATACTTATTTCGATACCACTAAAGGAAGTAAGAAGGAGAATATCAGCGCGTGACCACTCAGACAGAATGTTGTATTAACGAGTCTTAAAGAGCATGCTAAACGTTTTTGTCCACCCTTTTCACGAAGTCACTACTCTACAGTATGCCATTTGTAAATCACCCACGTGGTTGCCCGCTTCAGAACCAGATTAATAAAAAGCACAGTGGGTCAAACACCACCATGACATAATGGCGTGCTGCTACCGGGAGACGCTTAACGCCAAAGCGCTTTAGGAAATCTGAAACGTTAAAAGACAATTTCCTTTTACTAGACAATCGATACAGTACAGCCAATCCTGCTGAACGTCGACAGAAACAGTGGCGCATCAATATTATGTCAAGACTGGTCACGGCTCATAACATCTGTCACAATACGGCACTAAATGGGCGCGTAAAGGACAGGATGTATCCATGCTGCGTTACCCACCGTGCCACCTCCCCCCCCAAATGGGCAAGTCTTAGCTCAGTGTCTCGTGTGCATCTATTCGCTGCAAAGCAATGACATTCACAGGCCCGTCTCCTCCTCTGGTAGAGTAACGTACCACGGCCATGTCTGACGACGTGCCAGAAATCCAACAGCTAGTCTGTACATACATCCCGCCACCAAAAAACTGGGTCAGGAACGAGACACCTCTCTCACCCCCTCCAAAACAATCTGATTAACTCGACTTTTACACGGATTATCAATGCAGATGTGCTTTACGCTTTCAAGCGAGGAAACGCTAACATTAGTCCCCCCAGTTTGGAGCCAATAGCTGCGCGCAACCTGACGAGAGATGGAGAGCTCTGGCACGCTTCGGAAGCTAGCGCGTGTTAGCCTTCCACGTTAGCTAGAGACAACCTGCTGCTAGGATGAGAAGCCATGAGACAGCCGTGCCGGTTTTGCATTTATTAAATTGGTCCGTGGCGAATTTATTCGGCCGTTTCCTCGAGTACGTGCTCGACGACAGGCTGCGATATTGTCCGCGCCAGTAACGTTACAATAGGCATTTCCAGCAGTTTCCACCCAGTCTGAGAATAGACGGCGCAAATTAAATATCTCCCAATAGCGTAATTTTTTTTTAAATACAATGCACATGAGCTGTAACCAGTGACAGATGTAATGGGTTCTCCGCGTTTTAAAAGAAACGTTACTTGACAAAGGCGTCAAACGGAAGCATTTCCTCTTTGATTTTTTTTTCTAAAAAAGAGAAAACATCTTACCTGAGGCGTTTGACAGCAAACGATATTAGACATATTTAATGCGAATTCAGAGTTGGTTGGTTTCGGGTTAAAGCAAAGACGCAGGGCGACTCCAGGCACGGCTCGTCGGGCTGTAGCGGTAGATGTCTGATCCCTCTCTGTAGGAGAAGCACGTCCACTCTCAGGCTAGTCTGGACTCGCTCTGACAGAATGGCCGGTTGCTGACGGGAAAGCGCGTTCCCGACAAAAATGTGCGACCGCCTCGTCACCTACGACGTAAACGACGGTGGGCGGTCCTACAACGCCCACGCGTACTATGGAAGTGATGCAATCCAGGGTGCCGTGTATGTATATCTATTGTGCCAATTTATGGTTCATATTAACATTAAGATATTTATTCCATTACATACAAGTATGTCTATGAATGCAACGTTGTACAAATAATACCACTAATTTAGTTAAAGTATGTCCCCTACAGTTTATTATTTTTACTGATGCATAGTACGTGTTATCATCATTTTATTGTTCAGATTTAACGTTGTTTATACACTGTTAGGTAATTTAAACCACAACAATGCATCATCATTTATTATGTGTATTGTGTTTGTAAAAATGTATAGCAATAATTTGTAACCATGGCTGTCAGATAATTAAACATTTAAGAAGATGTATAAAAAACAAATGGATGTAATTTAGTTAAGTTCCTCAAAATTGTACTCAAGAACTGTACTTAACTGTACTTTGTTACATTCCATCATGGTACTGTATAATCTGATATTACAAACCATTTGGTTTTTGATAATCCAGATATTTTATAAATAAAACAAAGCTTTAGTGAAAATGTAAGCCTAATTATTTTTTATGTATATATATTTACCTCATGGTGATCACCAATGCGGCCTTTTCGTTCAACCAGTAGCAGAAAAGTGCTGCATTCAAACAAGAAGGCAGTGAAAGTATGTAAAAGTTGAAGGATAGGAAGGAAATTTAAAAGAAGATTTCAATGAAATAAATTAGAAAATTATGGAAGGAAGAAAGAAATGACCATGGATAATATCAGCAATATTTTATGACATGTGCCTCAAACTTGTCTTTGAGTACAGTAGATTTCTTGACTAGTTGGATATTTAATAATGAATGTTCAGTAATGAATATCCAACTTTGATCTCAAGAGTGAGGTCAGAGAGCGATGAGCTAGAAACCAGCACCGCTGTGGTGAGATTCAGCAGCTTATGCTTAAGCACACTTCAGCAAAGAGAATGCTTGCTGAGTTAAGCCCATGGTCCTTGGGCTAACTCGTGCCAAGCATCGCTCCTTTGCCTTTTGCTTGGCGTGTCTGTATGGAGGCCTCTCTTTTATATTTGTTGTCTCCTGTCTTTGGAATACATGAGTCATTCAATTTACCCTGCCCCCCTTTCCACATTTATTTCCCATATGTCATATTCTCCTCTGCATGTGGGTCATGACAGCACAGCGACATTAGTCATTTGATGTCCATTAAGAAGTGACATCCGGGCTCAACCCTCTCCACTACTGCACATGTACGTCACCTGGAGGAGGAAGGACCAATTCATCTGCCTTGACTGAATGAAGCTTACTACCTCAGTACATCAGTAATTAGATTAGAGGATAAGAATCGCTTCAATACCAATGTGTCAGCCAGCTTTTCTAGCCGCGTGGGGAATGTGTGTGTCTCGAATTGTCTGCATGTGAAGTTGTTGGTGAAAGCCTGGCACCAAATGTAACTAGGGGACAGAATCACCAGAGCATTTGACCGTAGCCTTAAAAGCACGCTGACCATTGTGTTGAAAACCACAGTGTTAACAACCAAAGCCAGGGGTCCAGTCAACGCAGATTAGCTTCATCAACACAACGTAATCTCCTCGTAACAGCTCTTGTGCTGGTATTATTACCACGACACGCTGTGCTTCCATCCATGTGGGGGTGACATTCCTGACAAGGTGAAAGAAGTTATTGCTTGCTCATGGGCAAGAAAATGAATGGCTGGTTTCCAAGGATGGACACCTGCATCATATTTCGCCCCTATTTCTTTTTTTGAAGCCGTGCCTACAGTATGTGTGCCTGGATTGCAGAGGGAGAGCCAGCATGCAGACGGGCCAGGAAACCAACCGGCTTTAAGGTCATATCACCAGGGATGTTTTCAACAAAACAAATTGAAGGGTGATACAGTGCATGCCATCACTATGCAACGTCCCACGTGATTGCCAAACATGAAAATGTAAAAATAAAAAAACTGAAACTGGAATTATATTCATGGCTTCAAATTAATTACACAGTGCAAACTTTCAAATCAGAACAGTTTCCTTCATCTCAAGGTGTCTTTCATTCACTAATCATTTTAAGAATTGTCTGTGCAAACGCTCCTTTGTCTGTCTGTAAAGGTGAATGAAGACATCTGGGAGCAGTCAGTCCATATCCTCAGCACAGCGTCTGAAGTCTCAGACAGGGAAGTGGTGATTACAGCTGATGGAGTGCAGCCAACCGACAGCAGCCTGACTTAGGTTTTTTAAGTGGGTGTTTTTTAGGAATTGGATTGTGACCAAAAAGTGGGAAAGAAAGCTTACCTTTCCATTCTGAGATATCATCCTGTAAATCTAGCCACCAGGTTTTAAGTTGTATCTTCCTCCTCTGCCTGTCCCTGCCAACAATGTGTTTCACTATAAATATGTATTAGTTGTAGCACGGCTGTTGAACAATTTAATGCCTCATGGTTAACATGTCTACTCCCCAATAGTCATATGGCTCTGTTTTATCAGACATATGCGACAGTAAAATCAAGAGATATCATATGGAAGGTGATCATGTTTATGAAACACTTTAGCTTTGCTGATGGGTTTTATCTCTAAATGATTATCAAGTATTGGAACAACAACAAAAACTATGCATGTGTGTGTTGACTTCGTCTGATTCCAACACAAAGGATAAAGCCTTCATTTTGTTGAGTCGTCTTGTAAACTCTGGCGCCCCTCTCGTTCTTTCATTCTACAGAGATTTGTTCATTGAGGCTGCACAAATGTGTTCTGACAAGGACACTATGAATATTTTAGGTAGCTGTGCCCGGCAGTAACACGTGACTGCACTGCCGTGTGGACGGTGTTGATGTAAGCAGGAGGTTTAAGTCTTGTGAAGAATTTAGAGTGACACTGCAGTGTTAAAAAACGTACTTACACAAAAAACAAAAACATGCACAAAATACCAAAAATCTCACATCTCTTTCAGCATCATTAAAACTTTTTTGCATCGCAATTGTACACACAAATATGAAACAAATAGCTCTTTCCACATGTCAACTGCACACTAATGTAAGTATAAAAAACTGCTAGAGTCTTTGGCATTTTCATTTGTAGCATGCAGTAAATATGTATGAACATAAAAGTAATGGGGAAACAAATGTGTTTATTCTCAATACTCATAACAGTATCTGTCAAAATGAAAGTCTTCTAAGTCTCTCCAAAATTGGCTTCCATTGTCAGCTTGCATCATATCTCGGATCTCTAAGTGATCTAATTGATTACAGGTGTTTTCACATGTGCATTCTGGATGCAGGTGATCGATAAATGAGTGTAGGTATTTCAATGGCTGTGTTAAGTAAACAGCACACACAGGGTTTTAGTTTTGAAAGATGAGTGTCTTAGATAAGCGTGCCTAGAATTAAACATTTGGAGTAAACTTCAACACATGCTTATGGTTCAGCATACTTAGTCAATAGATAGGCTACATGAGTTAGTGGTTTAAAAAATGGTACCACAAGTAGAAGCTTTTGTTTCTTAGCAATTGCAGTGATGGCATTAACAGCTATTTACTGATTTTTATTCAGTAAAATGTAACACTGTAAAGCTTCTCTTTTTTTATTCTAAATTAATTAAATGCATTGTGTCAAGGATTTCATTTAGCAGTATATGTAAGTAATTTACTGATATCATACACTTTATTCTCATCAGTGTGGCTTATTTTTACACTAGTATTATTCTCATATTGTTATCATTATTATCATATTGTGTATAGGTTGGTTTTGCATTAACGCATTATCATATTTTATCCTGTGTAGTGATGGACACGATAGCGTCGGGTGTCGTATCAGCAGCCTGTAGCTGTCGTTTTGTTGATATCTCCACCTGCCGACCCCTCTCACCCTGGGGCTCTGAAAAATAGAACAGCACCACGTGAGTGTGGAGTTACATAGTCCTCTGATAAGGTACTGATAAACTGGGAAACTCATTAAGTTAACCTTGTCATGACAGACCAATGACATTGACTAAACAGAGGCAGTTGTTTTTCAGTGGGGCCAGCTCAAAGGTGAAGGCAATGTCATGTCTTTAGTGGACTGCTTTATTGTCTGTGAGGTCTGATACAAGACACTACTAATGCGACCTCAGATAATTCAGTCTGTAATGTTCTGTTAACACAGATATGGTCTCCTCCATATCATATATGCGCCTCTGTTTTGTCCTGTCTCTGAAAGGAGAATGGCACCCAATGAAGATGTCAAACATGTTAGTTGTGTGCCTCATGAAAGTTCAGTCAATACTTATAACTCTTTTTCAAATTCATTTTATCCCCAATAAAGTCAACATAAAGTCCGAACACTCTTTGAGTTACAGTGTGTGTATGTGATTAACCATAACTTTTAATTGGATGGCCATGTGAGCATGTAAATAAGACTGATAGTGTGGTGTGACGTGGTGCATGCACAAACAGCAATTTCTCAGACTGCTCTTTCAGAGGTGCTTTGAGCTAAATGGGGCAAAATAGAGCTGTTAATTTGAACCGGCACCAAACTGCATCTGCATAAACAGGTGACACCGTGAGCTGTTATAATATAAGTTATCGCTAACACCGTCTACTGTATCTGATAAGTGTGACCGTGCAGACCCACAAAGGCTCACTGTAGTCAAACACCCTCTCTAGTGTTTCCCACAGAACTGTGACAGGCTCTCCTCTCGTCCCCACAGGAGGGAAAGTCACAAGAGTGTCACAAGAGTGTCACAAGAGTCTGGCTTTGTGTCCCAGACTCTCTTTTTTCAAACCCTCCACCCTCCTGTGGTCTGTCCTGCTCTGCAGGAAGTAGGTCAGTTCATTGCGCAATCAATGCACACATGTGTGTGTGCTCACACGTACACACAAAACTAGATTTTGTGGGAATAAAAGGCACACTGAGCTGCTATTTTGACTTAATGTTGCATTGATCTCCCTGGAGGACACACATGTAAATGTACTAGGGGCTCTAATTAACTCAGAAACAACAATCCATGTGTTTTGATTACAGTAAAATACTGAATTAGCCTCACTCTCTTTTTCTTTCTCTGGTCGGGTAGAACCTATACTGTCAGATTCAGTTTCTAATTATCTTTGCTAACATGAAACTACTTCCACTCCTAACCAATACACAAAACGCATCTGCATTGAAAACATAAGGAAGTCATGCATGTATCAAATTTGCACTGAATTTCAAGCCCAGGGACAACATACTAACACGCTTTAAGACACTCAGATGATACTGTGGTATGTTGGTCTTGTGTTGTGCAGAAATGTCCAGAGTTCATGATCCTTGAACACCTCGTGCATCATGTCTGGCCCTCTGATCTCTGCATTTAAACAGCGATGTAACAGCACCAGCCTGTGCAGCCTGTTTGATTTACCTTAATTCATCTAAAACCAATTAGAATAACTAAAAATGTCCCCATAAAACAATAGCTTGCACAGTGTTAAAGGGACACGTTTATCTCTAGCAATTCTCACAAGTTAGGACAATGTCAATAATGCACAATGCATTGAAGGCATAAGGGTGTCCACGACAAGACATGTGAAACGTGCAGGCAAATCTGACACGCATATCTGATTCCCCTTTAAAATGATCAATGTCTTTAAAGAATATCCACATTTATTGATGGATTGATGTTATTGTTGTGGTAGAAATGTGATGTGAGCGTGTGTGCAAATGATTGTCGTTGCGTAAATGATGAAGACAACACATGATCTCTCGTACTGCTCATGCTGGCGACCTTGGATGGTACCAGTTTAAAAACATGCAAATCTGTAGACTTGCATGTGACAGTGTGTTTGGTCTCTGATAATTCTAATCACTGGCTGCTCCTATATCTGCTCCTCCGCTCTTCTCCGTCTGTCTGTCTCATCTCTTTTCATCCTTCTGTTTTAGCCTATGATTCTTCCTTTCCCTCTTTTTGTGTTGATGATTTGTGAAAGGCTCAATCTTTTGAAACACAAAAATAACATCAGTCATCCTTTTTACTCTTTATATAACTCTGCGTTTTTTTAAATCAGATGCTGTCTCTCACTGAGCTGTCTTTTCTTTTCCTCGCAGATGTTAAGGTAGGATTATCTCAACTGAACTCCTCATACTAAAACCTCATACATATGACACAGCGCCAGGAGCAAGTGTTTCTGTGATCCAGGGAGTTTCACAAGAAATAACATTAAATCGAAGAAAGCTCAACACATCACATGGAAGCCTCAAGTCAGGAACAAACGCAAAGCATCATCAAACAAGCACATGTAGACATCCAGAAATGAATCTGTGGATGTAAATTATTCATAATAAAATCGACATCACGGGACTACAATGTTTGTATTCCCACTTGTACAGCAGATTCCTTTAGGGCTTCGTGTTTCCTCCAGGACAAGTAGCTGGATGGAGAGAGGACATTAAAAAGAAAAAAAAAGAGGCTCGACAGTTCCCGTCTCAACCCCGAAGCTCTCTTCATCTCATGTTTCCCCTCTTTGTTTACACTGTTTTTTAAAGACAAAGTCTGTTGTGTGAATGGAAACTCATCGCTTTAGTAAAGATATACCCATTTATTCTGATTCTCTAACATCCTCGATAAAAAGAATATAGCATTGCTGTAAATAATCAGGGTTTAGCACTGTATTTGCTGCTTTTTTATTTATGTTAAACTCAGTGAACCTCACTCTGATAGGTGGAACTGAACTCCATGCACTCCACTCTTCCCTGGAGTGTGGGGGGGGGGGGGGGGGGGGGGGGGCTGGGAAAAGCTGCCAGCAATACTTAATTAGTCATGTACCAATGGCCAGCTCATCACACACACTGGGCTTTCCATAATGAGCTAGTTAGCAGAATATCCCCTTTGAAGAATAGTACAACGATATACATTAGTGTTGTGATCATCAGAAACCTGTTTTGGAGGCCATGGTGAATAGACAGCTTTATGAACACCAGTCAGTCTCCACTCTTATTTTCAATTTCCTTAAAAAACTTTTAAATGTCAACTACCTATAAACTAAGACACATATATGGCCAACTAATAACTAATATAACTAATATGATACATTAAACATGCAGTCAGATAATTTGGATTGTAACAGCATACACAGTTAATCATTATTCTGTTCACAATCAGTATTGTTCAAAGGGAATTTTACCCTGTCCAATTGAGTCATTTGACTCGAGTGTCAACAACTGGGGCCTCAAGCAGTACTGCTGATGTTGCAATGGGATTTTTCTGTTTGTCTTGCTGAGAGGGGTTAACTCTGAAACTGGTGGACATGAAATGTGACCTGGATAACATCATAGGTCAAACTTCAATACGTGGAAAAAGGGACACATCTGCACACACACGGTGGCTGTTGGCTATCAGTGATATTCTGTTGAAGCGGTTTAACTTTTAACCAGTGTGCCTCCAGCGAGGAAACCTTCGCTCACTTTAACCCCGGTCACATTTATCCAGTTTTAGCCGGAGTGATTGGCAACTCACACCACCAGCGTTACAGTAGCAGTAGTACATTTAATCCCAGGAAGGCTACTTTCTACAGAAACCATCACCAGCAACAATCTTGTTGTTTACACAGAATGATTGCAGAAAATACAAAGTACATTTTACCATCTCGTCACACTGGCAAGAGTTGTATCAAACTGTTTTAGCGGAACATTAGTATAAGTTTTACCTGAGATTCACCCACAGCTCAGCTGTCTGGGTCGAGGAGCTTAACTCAGAATACATTTTTAGATCCTCTACTGATTAACAAGAGAAATAGACACAGAGTCACATGTTAGAGCTTCAGAATTGAATGGCAGAAGATGTAGATCTGGACATTTGCATCCATGTTATTTATTGAGCAGTTGATTTAGTTTCTTCAAAGTTCATTTGGGTTGCAAATTTTATTGTGGCTGTGAATTTTGGAGACACGTTTAAAACAAAAATGTATACCTGTAATAATATTTGAACATGCTTCATGCCTACTCTTGCTTCAATGCTTCACAGATAGAATGCCTGATCATATTCACCGCTTCTTGACAGTTTGCCTCTTCGAAATTTAGTCAGCGCTTCTAACCTACTTCTTTCTCAACTTCAGTCTTTTGTGTTTGTTAAAATTGAGAATTAACTAAAGCCGATGACGCTAAAGTCCCCAATGGAGCAGCGCTGTAACAGGAGAGGCCATGACATTTACAGTCCGGGCTGGAGAGAGTGAAACAATTGTGGAGTCGTGGAGAGACTGAAGTGCTAAAGCATGTTGATAAATATGTGGTAGTCCCCTGTCTACCTTTTGTATACTGTATGCACTCCAGAAAAATACATCCACAGTATGCTTTCACAGCTATTTCCAGCTACAGTATAGTGCGAGTAAACAGAGGTAGCATTCTGTTTATGACCTGAGGTCAAAACGGGCATTAAATGTTTCCTGTTTAAATTCAGCAGCCGAAACAGACACAAAGCCAGTAGCCTTGATCATATGGCAGCCCTCTCTGCTCATTCAAGTATATAATGACGGGAACATGTGCTTATCTTGTGGAAAATTTGCAGATCATCCTTCGTGCTGTTATTCCAGCAGCTTCTGTTTCATCATTGCTGTCTTTGATGCGTTTTGTTATGGCAGCAACTGTAAATGTCAGCGGGCATATTCGGCCGTGGCAGACCATAATATTTACTTTAGAAATAGAAATCGCTCTATACAGCCTTATGAATGAACATAATTGAACAAGGCACAACAATGCACCATAACATTGCATTTCGGAAAATTACATAATCATGAATAATGACATAACAATTTGCACAAATATTATACAATAGATCTTACAGACATTATATAATACATTACTTTAATTAGCATTTGGGGCTGTAATTGTTGCAAAAAATGTGGCTTGTGGGAAAGTTAGAGGGCAGTAATGCAGAAGCTTGATCAATAAAAATGTTTTATCAGGTATCACTTATTTTATGCTTTGTTGCTTTAAAGAAATGCTCTTCTTTCTTCCCTGATACATGTTCTCGTTGGCTTTATGGTTCAAGGTTGTACCTTTTTAAACTACTTAAAGTACACATTAGTTACATGTAGAGTCTAAACTAGATAAGATATCTATAATAAGAGCTGAAGAGAGCAGAGTAAAGTTTTTGTTTTTACAAAGCAATCAGAGGAAGAACAGCAGATAAATTGCAGCAGCCAGACAGCAACGTGAGGTGCTTCTTAAACATATTTTTGTAGATGCATTAATAATGCAACCGCCTCAGATGGAGAGGCTTCTTTAAAAATAGTCACATATTGTGGCTTGCTTCCACGTGTATCTCGATTTTTCTCAATGTCACATTCCAGCAGTGAGGGACAGTGTTGATATTTTGGCCTGGATCTTGTGTTTTGGTCGAAAACAACAGCTCACATTTTCACAATACTTTCTTTGGCCTTCTTAAAGGTCTCACCAAGCTGTTTTCATGTTGGAATCGGGACACACAAACAGTCAGGTTGCAGTTTTTGAGTTGAGGTCAGCTGGAACTATCATGTTTTGTCAGAGTTGCCATCATTTCCTTGTTAATGCAGAGGATTAATAGTTTGTTTTTCCATAACACTCAGCCATCACACTGTGCTTCGAGAAAATTCAAGACAGACACTTTTTGCATTGGTTGAGCTAAAATGGAACTTTTTAGCCTCTGACATGCACAACAAATGTAGCATTGATGACTGCAGGCTACAGAGTAAATGGCCCTGTCAAGACTAATGTGCATTAGTGCCAGTCAAGTCAACATTGATTATACACAAAGGATGGAATCATGGAAATTGTATGGAATAGACACAGTTCTGGTTGGATTTGATCCAAAACTCACCAAAGGGGAATTTAGTTTGAGAAACCTCTGCTGTCAATTTCTTCAATCACTGAACATTTAGGTTATATTCTGCACTTTGCAGGTATACACAGCTATGATGTGAGCTAAACACACTTCCAATATATGTTGGAGACAGGTGAATACCTTTAAAAAAAGAAAGGTACTACAGCACAGCAACTACTAATAAAAAACTTTGGACAATGTTTGTGGTGCATGTACCCCTAGAAACTGACTAAATATGCCTATTTCTTACCAGATACCAGACATGAAGGAAATACTAATCATAGACTAGGCCATTGTATAAAATATATCATTAATTTAGATTATATGAATTAAACTTTCTACCTCCCTTACAGGGAATTTAAGCTAGAAAACATATATAAAAGATATCTTTTCAGAATCCGGTGCGTTTAGACTTCCCTGTAGGCTTACCAAGGTGATAGAAACAATATTAAACTGTGAATGAGTTTTTTTCTCAGCTAGACCTATTAAGGCCCAATACCAGTTTTCTATTAACTTTATGGATTTTCTCTTGACACAGTTGCCAAAACAGACCAGAGCAACAGTCTTTAACTACAACACAAGTTAATGGTTATCTCAAGGAACGTTACAAGCAGGTCAGCTCATCTTAAAATACATGTCAAGTTTTACCTTTAACACAATTGTTTGTCATATTTTACTTATGTCCAAGCCAGTGGCATCAGTGTCCTTATTGTAACTGACAAAAAGTAGCTAACACTAGCTAAAGTTAGCTAACGTTAGCTACCTAGCATAGGCTAGCATGCAGAAAGATAACATGATTGGCGATAAGAGTCTGCAATCTACAGTGATTTTGACCCATGTGGATTATGTGGTGACCAACTTTTCTTATTTATCAGTAATACTAGATTTTAAATAATTTGTCATATATTTTAATGCTAACGTTACATGTAAAGTTCAGCTATATGGGAGATGGGGACATGTGGGAAATTATGTTATTATGACCATGAGCTAGCTCACCTTGCTGTCCATTAATTTGCTTTTGTGAATATTTATTGTATTGACAGACAGGGATACATACTTAACTCCCTTTTTGAATCATATGAAGAAACTATGTTGCATGTAACATTATCCATTTTAACTTGCAGGCCTATCCGTCATGCTGCTCGGGGTAAGTTTGACCCTGGCTGTGACGATAACTGCACTGTACTGTGCATAGTGGTCTTTCTTTTTTGGAGAACATATTAATTTTATTTGCAAATAGCAACAATTCTGTGGAAAGGCTGTAGGAAAATATGTGAAGGGACTCACATGCTACCTAGAGAAAGATAGCACACATTATGGAACACTTCTTGACCTTGCTCAACACAAGTAAAGTAAAGATTCAAATCATTTTTGATAACATTGAGTGAATTAATGACTTTCTACAAGTAATAGAAACCCTTGGTTCAGTTGACTGAGCAGATGTATCATGCTGCGGCTTGTTTATTACATGTCTGTTCAACTGTAAAAAGCCTGTACTTTTAAAACATACAGCAGTATTTTAGTCCATTCTCTTATGTAAGATAAACATCCAAGAGTCAGCTTCCTCAAGGCCATGGGAAGTGGGACTTACTGAAACTATTTTCTGACTGACACTTCCTTGTTATGTGGCAATTGGAGTCATTATGTTCCCTTACATACAAACACCTAAATGTATATGAATACACAGTATGCCTGATGCACACACAAATGCCTTCTGTCAGTAGAAAGCTTAATGGGCTGTGAAAGACTTTATTGTCCGAAAATCCACTGTGATCGTGGTAGTATGGTAGGGAGATGTTTTGAGAAAACAGTTGTATGGGAATCGATAAAGCCTGCTTTCTCATAATATTCTAATGCACATGTGTGTGCCTACTTCTTGTTTTGTATCGTGTGTTTGTGAATGAGAGGGGGCTAACTACATGCAGGTGTGTGGAATTACGTAGAAAGGGGAGAAAGAAACAAAGCACTCATCAACCAGACTGAGCACAGGATAAGGGTTAGGGTTAGGGTTGGGGTTAGATGATCGGAAGGTCCTAGAGCCTTGGGAGTGGGCTCCCGAGTGTCTAGGAACTTGGGAAGAGGTGGATCTCATTAATGATCTCACTTCAAATCACATTCATGAGACAATTTGTCTAATTTCAAATGAGATTTTAGAGAAAAGACAGACACAGTGTATTTATTGCAAAATACAGCCATTTGTAGTGCATGTCCTCCTACCCTCTATCTTCCGTTTCTCTAAGCTATTACTTTATTCTCTTCAACTTAAATCCTCTCTCACTCCATCATCCATCCATCCCACCGTCCTTTTCCAATTTATTTATTTATGCCACAGCCCATTATTGCTGTCGTTATTGGCCATGTTTTGCCTGATATCCCGCTGTTCTTTTGTCCGTTGATTTCCACAGAGACTCTCTTTTACACAAACACGCAGGCTAGGATGGAAAACAGGAAGGAAGGCATGGAAAGGAGATGTTCGTGACAGAAATAACAAGGTGGAGTGACATCAGCAATAAGGGTAAGAGGGATACATGGAATGGAATGGGATGGAGGCCGAGAGATGAGTGGAGTAGAGTAACAGAAAATATCAGACAATTCAGCAGAGTTTTCTCTTCTCTCATCTTCCTACTCTTGTCCATTGTGTGCTGTGGACAGATTGGCACATAGACAATAGCCGGTTTCCACAGTTCGATTGGTCCATTTAGCAGAGAGGTAAAGAGTGGAAGCTGTAATTACCGTGATAGAAAAAATGTAGGATGTAGGATTAAACTTGGTGTAGTTTTTTATACAAATCCTCTGTCCCCAGAAAGCAGCAGTAAGTGAGCCAAACAAATGCAAAACTATATAACTATGTACAGAAAATGGCCTAATCATACATACGTTTCTCTTACATGGCCTCTTTACAAGTTTCATAATTATGATCATGGCAACCAAGGCACAATGAGTTGGGCCAAACAGGTACTTCTTCACATGTGAATGAGCATTTAGAGTTAACTCTCTCTCTCACCCTTTTTCTCTGTATCTCTCTTTTCACTTTCTGATACGCCCATACACTCACATGCGCAGACATGTATGCAGTATGCACACCGTTCTCGCAGAGTCTGTTTTCATGGGCTGTGAAAAACAAAACCTGAATGAATGCTTAATTATGCGAACAGCATTAACAGTAGCTTTCAAAGGAGGAATGTGCCGACCAAATGGTACCGGATTAAAGAGAGTGACAGAACGAGGTGCAGTCCAGTTAGATCTGAGTCTGACTGAGAGAAGCTTCTTCTTTCCTCGCTTGCTATTTCCATTATCACCCGACTACACACTGTATACCGTATATCTGCTGTCCTCTACTTCTCCGTTCTTTCATTCTTTTTTCCGTCATTTACAAACAAACTCCTGATAAAAATAGCAAGGAACAAAGACATATTCTCATCACTGCTTGTGTGTGACTGACGTTCGAGTGGGTGAGAGAGAGGACGAGAGAGTAAGAGAATGGAGGACAAATGTTGGTGCACACAAATGCTGGTGTTTGTGTGGTCATCCATGTCTACACTGTACAGTGTGTGTTTATGAAAGCGGGAGACCCATAGTGGGAGGCAGAGATAAAAAGAAAGAATGGAGAGGGATTACAAAGGATATGTTGGTGTGTACGTGCACAACCAGTGAGCCTCGTTGGCCAGATGAGTTGTGTTCCCTACAAAAGAGTGACTTTTAGTGAGATGACAGGCAGTAAACCCAGGGATTAGGTCTGTTGGGCAACAGAGCACCAGGCCTCAGGGCGAGTTTCTGGTTGGTTTACTGGGGAGGGATGGAGCCCATGTGTCATGTGGATCATGTTTGGAAGACAGAGGGTCTGGTGTTTGTGTGCTACCGTCATGCCTGTCTTGTGAGTCTGCACTCATGAGCCAGCAATTAGGCAGAGATAGAAAACGACCAACATCGGCAAAAACACGCAGTCACATGGGGGAAAGAAACGGCTTAATGTGGTTCACCTGGCATATGCAGAGAGAGAGAGAGAGAGAGAGAGAGAGAGAGAGAGAGAGAGAGAGAGAGAGAGAGAGAGAGCAGTGAATGAATGATGATGTGATTGCTCGAGGCAGAGAGCAGTGCAGGCAGGAGAAAGTTATTGATGCAACTGTACTATCCCCAAACTGCTGGTAGACAAAGGAGAGAGAAAGTCTCATATATGAGTTTATAAAAGCTGGGTTGGGTTTTGTTGCGAAATGGAAAAGTAAGTTGTGCAACTATAATGACGAGTCCGTTGGATTCTTTCGCTTTGTCACGTTTGGTAAATTTTTGGACAAACTGCCTCAGGCAAGTGAATTCCTGTAAAGCCTGCAAACCTGTTTCAGAACATTAAAAAAGAAAGAGTTATGTCGCATTTTTCTTTTTTGCATGAAAAGTGCAGAAAGACGCAGACGCAGTGTTTCCCACCAGTACCTACCTGCATTGACAGCCACAGGAAGACCAGGTCTATCTATTTTAAGCAGCAATTTTGAGTTGTTAAAACCTAAGCAGAAGTAGGTACAGTTCATAAGAAGACAAGGAAGGTATTACATTTACAGTATCTACAGTATCTAGTATATATATATACAGAATCCAAATTATGTCGGAAACCAAAACCAGTCAAACAAGACTGTGATCTGTGATGTCATTGTGAGTTGTGGAGCTGGTGCAATGATAAAGTCAGATCCATGCTGTAGTCAACTCAATAAATCATTGACTCGTGGTTTTTGGATACCGCTCTGGTAGCCTTGGCGGTTGCTTTGGGACAACGTTTGTGCCGGTGAACAAATATCCTGTTTGTACAAACTGTTTAAGCTCTACAGCAGTAATTACAAAGTGAATCTATTAGATACAGCAATTTGTCAGATTATTATATATTATTATGATTATTAAGGGTAACCCATGCGAAATGAAAACTGATTTTTCTATTCTAATTGGGTATGATCCTACTACTTCAACTGAATATCGTACTGTCATCAATGATTGATGTCTTCTCTCGCCTCAATGAGTAACAAATGACGGTCCGTTTGGATGTGGGCCTGCTGAACCGGGTTGTTGCGTGGAAACAAACGTACGACCTTCCCCTGAACGCCAACAGTGTTCACCTCCCACAGCTGATAATAAATATCTTCCCTTTGGCATTGCAGAAATTAAAACAAACAAGCTATAGCACTGTGTGTGTGTGTGGTGTGTGTGTGTGTGTGTGTGTGCGTGTGTGTGTGTGTGCGTGCGTGCGTGTGTGTGTGTGTCGGAGAGAAATAATCAGCTGGTGTGTGTTTGACAATGTACAGGTGTCATACAGTTCCTTAGACGCTTCCTGCTCTGTTTCTGAGAAGACATCTACAGTATTTCTCCGCCCTATTTCCAGCGAAGGGATGTGTATTCACAGCATTGCCTCTGGATGAGTGAATCCAGCTTGCACAATTAAAGGAATGACACCTTGTAAATAAAATGATGTGAAATGAGTGGGACTGCGTGTTTTAACGATCCCTAATTGTTATTGTTGTCAATGTTGTTCTTGTATGAACTTGTTAGGAACAAGCATGCACCTCAGATGTGATATATTTATTAAGTGCGTTCGTTGTGTAATCACTGCCTGCGTGCTGGATTCGTGCATTTCCGAAAGGCTTTAGCCTCCCTATTTGTTTGCCATGCAAAATTCTCTTTCTACATCATTTGAGTGTGCCTTGGTTTATGAGGTTTGGATTCTTATTTGAATGTTTCCGTCAAACTTTCCATCCACAACCTCCAGTAAAGACATGGTGACCTGGTGAAAATGTGAATAGACACTTCACTGACCGATACCAATCCCTTTACAGAGCCATGTATTTTGAAATAGACTGATGACTATTTCTTTCCTTTACCTCTTTTGTATTTTCCCCCCTGATCTCACTTATTCAGTTATAAACAGATATATAGTTCTAAAGCAGTATTATGAGACATCAGTGGTGTACTAGCTCTCCCTAGTGCCCAAATATTGCAGTTTACAATAATTCTCTGAGAGGAGTGAAGAACGAAGAATCGTTGCATCAGCTATTTTAGTGATTTATGATTCATGAGATACACTTTTATTTGTTTTCCCAACAGATTTTAAATTGGATTACTTTAAACTAAAGCAATGCCTCACAGATAATTCATAACCAGGTAGTGCTGTCAGTTCCAAACAAAGATCTATTTTAGGATACCAGGATATTATTCACAGTCACTTTGTCCCTAATTCTTCTTTATTTCTGTTCCCTATTAAGTTTTGGCTGACATGGCTGGATGTGACGGTTAGATGTTGATTCAGTATTTTACTTAGGGATGATCGTAACAATAAATATGCCCAACCCCATCTGAAAAAATAGTACAGTACACAGTTTTGACAGAACAAATATGTTTGTACGTACAGAGATGTGCAGGAGCCCAGTCTCTCAGACTTCTCTTGTTTATAAAGAGCCCTGCAACTTAAATACAGTTGAACACTGAATCAACATCCATCATAACTCTAACACAACCATCACACTTCTGATATTCATCAGCAGTAGCTCTTTGGTGTTAAACCTTTTAACAGATATTAATTGAAGTAAGATGTTACATTACAAAGACTACTTCTCAGCCAAAGAGGCCCTTTTTTTATTTTTTGACATTTCACTACATGAAAAAGCACAGGTGTAAATAATATAACTGGCTATGGCTAAATTCCATTTAGCTTCTTTGTTTCCAGGGTGCCGGTTTAGACCTTTTCACAGCAGACATATTGACTTTAATTATGGCTACATTCCATTTAGTATTGAGTATGCATAAAATAGCTCTTTGAACATCTAATTCAGTAGCAACGACCACACCATCAACAGATGTGTTTTAAAGATTTATTAAAGAAAAACACATATGATGGGCGATGTTTGTAAAAGTACTGGTTGTAAGATAAAATGTCCCATGTGACTGATGTATATATTATTATAACATTATGGGAATATAGCTACAACAGCAGGATTTTACTGTTGTAGCTGGTCGAAGGGGAGCTAATTTTAACTCTTTTATATACAGTCAGCTGTGCTTCAAAGGGTCACAAGATCAACCTGAGGGGTTGTCTGTGTGAAGTATTAGATCATTTGAGCTGTTATTGCTATTAAACCATGTGAGAAGTTTAGAGGGGAAATTGTCTTTGGTGGAACTGTTCATAACACAAAGACATCGGAATCATTGCAAGGAGCCCCAATAATAACATCACAGGTCAAATAGGCTGGGAAGCACTGTTTTGATTTTTAATATGCTTTATTTGTAAACTTATCACATGTTCTTTTAATGTCAAATCTTAATTTTAAAAGTAACCGGTAACTTCAGATAAATGTAGTGGAATAAATACAATATTCCTCTCTAAAATGCAGTGGAGTGGAAAATGGAAATACTCAAGCGAAGTACAAGTACCTCAAAAATGTACTTAAGTACAATACTAGAATAAATGTACTCAATTACCTTCCACCACTGCTTTTAAAATACAAAATATGGGCACAAAGTACACAGAAGCCTTACATAAGTAAACCCAATTCATTGTGGTTAAATTTACCCTTCTATGTATCCATGTTTTGCCACCTTTTTTAACTTACAAAATATCTCCTATCGAGAGTTTTTAAGCACAAGTATATTGTCATTTGCGTACCGAATATAAATTATTAAGTACATTATTATTAAGGCACTTACTTGTGAGGTCAAACAACAACCACTAGGTGGCAATACAGAGCTCAAAATCACCAAAGAGCTGCTTTTTGATTGTCCTGGTCTCAAAACCAGCTTGCAAGTTCAGCATTTCAAACCATTGCGTCCTTTCTGTCTGAATTGTTTTATTCACAATAGTTCCTCATTAATTGCCCTTCTAATCAATTGTATATAATCGTATAAAATCCCTATTGATTCTAAAAAAAAAAAAAAGTCAACGAGACCTGCAACAAGTGCGTTACTTGCATGCAAATCCAACAACACGACGCATTCATGACTGCAGCCTATTTCATTTTTAACTATGGGAAACAACGACAGCGCTGCAGCTCTTTGTGTAACGCCTTGAAGTCAATTGCGCACACGGTCCCTCCAAGTCACCCAAACATCTCGTCCAATCAGAGCACAGCCCTTCTGCACGGGTTGGTCTGCTTCTTGTAGACCTTCTGCCCAGCTGAGAGGGGGTCTTTGTATGACAGAGCTGAACAAGGGCTCCTGACTCCGTAGACAACAGACGACAGCCACCGCTGCAGCTGCTGGGACCGCTGAAGTTGTTTGTTCACAGAGAGAAGCGAGAGGTTGCGACTTGTGCGCGCAGACACAGCAGAGGAAGACGCACAACGACAACTCAAGATTCCCTTTTTTGTTGTACCTTTTGTAAATTGTTCTACATACGTTTCAGTCCATTTTTTGAGAACCCGATGTCTCTACCTTTATTCCGAGACTGACCCTGAAGGTTCCGACTGGCGAGAGCGAAACATCCAAGAAACTTTGCCTGAGAAGCATCTTGGATCTGAAATGGGCAGCAGATTGGTGTGGCTGTCCCTCGTGCTGTCGGTGTCGTTGTCCGCCGGGCAAGACGCGGAGACGGGGGCCACGATGGAGGACATCCCGGAGGGGGCATCCACCCTGGCATTCGTCTTCGATGTTACCGGCTCCATGTACGACGACCTGGTCCAGGTCATCGAGGGCGCGTCTAAGATTTTGGAAACGTCCCTCAATAGACCGAAGAAAACTTTGTATAACTTTGCCCTGGTCCCCTTCCACGATCCAGGTAATATAATGAAAGTATGAGGGGTGAAAATATGTTGTGGTAACTTTTTTCTTTTTGCTCTTTTTTTTTGTTGCAAACATGTCTGCACACTTTTGGTATTGTTTTGAGTTGACTCTCTGCTGTGACAACAAAAGCACACAGAAAAGTGAAAAATGTGATAGTTTGCTCACAATCCGCCCTAATGCTCCTCACACCTCCAGAGGAGGGACTCTGGGGGATTTTGTCTCCGCACACAGATGTTCAGCCTGGCGGTCACTATCATTAGCATTCCGCCAGGGTTAGAGTGTGGCTTTATGTTTGCAATGCAGCGCAATGATTATTATCACCCATGGGTGCTCTCTCATTCTCAACAGCTAATATAGCCTGGACAGTATATTATTGGGCTACTTAACAGTAACCCAGGTTTGTAGGTGCACTGTCATGTAACAATGAGACGTTCCAAATGATTGGCGTTGAATAATCCTGAATAATAGTGTTAAATAATCTCCTGGGGAGTGGAATGGGAGCTATTGAAGAGCATACATTTGATGTAGTGACTTAGTTATATCTCTTTCCAAGTCAAATTCATCCTTTATGAATCCAGGTTATGTTTGAAGTTTGAGAGTTTTGGTGATGGAGAGACTTTGTGTTAGTATTTTAAAGTCCCTGTAATTACTATTTTCTGAGAGGGAGGAGAAGTCACTTACCTGCTCGCAAAAGCACCATCAAAGGCTGCCGTGATGTCATGTCATGGGGGTCTCTGTGCTGATTTGGAGGTGAGACGTGTTCGACATCCACCTCCGAATAATGCTCCATCAACAGCAATAACAAAGGGTTCATGCTCGAGTGTGTCTCTGTAGAGTTGTAGACCGTATAAACCTGATAAAGGTCAACAGAGACAGCTAGCGGCAGAAATCAAAGTGTGCGTGTCACACTCAATAGTGTCCTTTTTAAGCATTTAGGTACAACCTACTCCAATATCATCTTACCACAGACTCTCAGTAATGTATAGTATTTGTATAATATCCTGCCAGCACATCTAAAAAGTCCTAAAACATAACATATGATCACCCTCACTGTGTTTACAATATACTTTAAACTTGAGAACACGTAGCAACGGCAGAGAGAAAGTACAAGATGAATCGACAGAGGTGATCTGTGTGGTGAAGAGACAGATTCCTTTTCCAGATGTTTGCTCTCCTCTGCTGCTTTTTCAGCATGTCACAAATTCTTATGAAGCTCAACTCCTCATAGATTCTGTGCCTAGAATAATAATTATATTGAAGGAAGAAATATGCCCAGTATACACAAGTGTAACAAATGATGAATTCATTATTGTGTGCTTGGGAGGGAGAGGGGCACATTTTAAATCATTAGCAGATGATAAGAGAGCTGTGTTGCATTGCGTCTTGGACAAAGCAACAGTTTTCAAAGAATCTTGTGATTACAACCTGTGTGCACTTTCAAGGCTTGATTCACAGCAAATGTTACAATTACCATCACTAGGAAGTCATCATACGATAGCAGCAACAGCGTGATTCAGAAATTCGGTGTTGACAACTCTTTGTCTTAGTGGCTGTCCCTCACCCTCAAGTGACGTTTGTTTGTTCTTAAAAAGTTTACAAGGATGTCAGAATGTGTTCTCCAAAGCCCCGGGGGAAAAGAGGAATGATTAGCACAGCACACACTGCCTCACTCTTTGTCTTTCCCCACTGAGAGAATCCGTTTTGTTTTCATAAGAACTTTTATTTTCGGGTTTGTTTCATTCTGACACAGCTCCATTTTCTCCGCTTTCCATCCGACCCGGTGCGATAACGCAGTCCCTCCTGTTTGATTTGGCTCCTTTTAAATCAGAGGCCGGAGCTTCCCCTTTATTTACACTGCAATCTGACACGGTAAACATTAGAGAGTGTGTTTGTGTATCTGTGTTTCTCTCAGACTGTGTGAGTGTGTGTGTGTGTGTGTGTGTGTGTGTGAAGCGAGAGTGTCAGGAGGATGCCTGGGTATTGGGGTCAGGCTTGTGTGGGAAGATCAGTCAGGAAGCCTCCCCCCCTTTCCTCCATCCTGCAGGGGGAGAAAGAAAGAAACTTACTTCACAAGTCACAGGGGTTGTGTATTCTGCGCTACAGTTTAAAAACGCTCCAATGAAACAGTGGTACGTTTTGAAAAAAACACATTCACTTTATGAGAGAATCCGCTGTAAAATGCCTTCCTGCACTGTTCAAATAACAGCTGTAAACATGAACATCTCTCTTCTGTAGATACAGTCCAGAGAACGATGACTAATCTGTCATTGAGGAATCCAGTCTTAGGCTGAGGAGTCAAAGGTGTGTTGTGAGCAGACTCTCTGGACACATGGAACATTTATTTGAAAGTTTACAGCCAAATAAACTGTATTTCACAACACTCCTGCCACTACCAAGACAGGAAATGTAGCATTTATCCCAGATTTATGTTAATTTGTGCAGTTTTCCAATCAACCATATAAAAATACACTGTACAAGGTCAGGGGTATGAGCTGTAAGGAGTTGACGTTTTAATAAAAAAGAGTGTGCGTGTCCACAGATTTGTTTCCAGAGTCTGAGATTCTATGTCCTTCCTGACTCTGCTGACGTCCTTACACACACGTGCTCGTCCTTGTAAACACTACCTTGCTGTGAGAGGGTGTGTTTGTGTGTGTCTCGTACGTGCTTTTGTGAGAGTTTAATTAGCTGAGTTTGAGACGGGTCAGAACCCAGGGCACTTTTTTTGTTAGCTGTGCACTCCAGCATTACGGATTTAAAATGGAGCAACGCCTGTAAGGTTAACGTTCTGACATCTACATCAGAAGTGGCACATTTTAATCACTTTTCCACAAAGGTTAGCATGAAAGTCCTCCAATTTTAAATGTCAGAAAGCAAAGGACAAGTTAACATAAACTTAAATCAAGTCATTATATCTAATATTTGGTTGCAAACCCTTTGCTGTCAGTAAAGTTGTGGACCTTGTCCAAGATGCAATCACCCTCAATCACAGATTGTGCCATCTTGCCAACTATTTGCTTGTTTTGCCTTGCGTGCTTATCTTGTTTAGGACTTTTGTTCTGCATTGTCCTGTAGTGGTTCAGAGTGGCTACACGTCCCACATAATGCTCCCAATATGGACGTGAACACTCTCAAACACCGTGAAAGCTAATGATAGAGGTATGCTAGTTTGTAGAACCTGTTGTCCGACATGTCGAAGGCAAAAAAGGTGGTAGCCTCTGTCATAGAGACCACTTTTGGACCGGTCTTTTTTTGGAAGGCACTCATAGTGTAACAACTGAGTCTCTTGCTTCCATCCTTTTCCAGCCAGTTAACTTTAGTTAGAAGGAGATGGAGCCACCCTCTGGGCGTGGAATGATGAGAGGAGATGACAGGATTGCTTCGGCCTCCTCTGCCATGATCAAAGGCACTTATCTCAGAGCTCCCTTTGTTGGTGGCCAGTGTCCTTCTCCACCATCTCCTTTTCTCTTTGTTTCCCTCTTTCCTGAGCAGCTTTTTTTTTTTGTCTGGACCGCCCCGCCTGTGTGAGATTACAAGGAGCTTGCGTTTAGCTGGACAGAGTCAATAACGATGCTATTAGGCAGGAATGCCAAAGGAAAGAGGTGGAGGTTTTTGAGGAATTAGAGGAGGAGAGAGGAGTGTGGCGTACTACAATGTGCGTTTCATGTTTCGACTCTATTTAACTTTGTAATCGGTGCTCAGAGGTTATCTCTCTTTCATCTTGAAAGGCAGCACATGCCTGAGGACGTTATCCATTTTGTTCCCTGTTTACAAATGTATGACATCTTTAGAGATTACAAGGTGTTTACAGGTAGTTGACCTTTTGATGCAGTGGTTGACATGAATGTCTGTTACTTTGTACTCTCCCCCATGTTGGTTTTGTTTCCCTCCAGGCTTTGGATTTGTTTTTCAACCTCTTCTGAGGTCCGGAGGGTTCCTGAGCCCTGGTCGCCCTTCAGGGCTCTTTGACATCACTGTCTGGGCTCTCATTAATATCCTCTTGACCTTTTCTTCCTCGTTTTTTTGTTTGTGTTTGAGCGTCTCTTGGCTAACTGTCTGAGTGCGGAGGAGTGAATGTTGGACATGTTGTAGTGAAAAAGTGGAGAAACAGACCGAAAACTTGAGTTGACACAAAGCTGTTATGATTCATGGCTGGAAGGGAGTTGACACTTAAAGGGGAAAGAAATGAAGAATAGGAAACTAAATATTTATGATTTTTTTATGATTATTTTGTGACAGGATCATTTAATGATGGAGGGAATACCTTGGGAATACCCTGGGCATTCATTTGAGTGAGGCTACTCTGTTGGCACATTAGCCGACTGTAGTATATAGGAAGTTGACGCAGTCATAGTGATTTTCCCCATTGGTTTGTGGACTACGGTTTTGAAGCCTCGAGTTCGGTATTTTGACCATCGCCATCTTGTATTTTGTATTTTTGCAACCAGTAAACGGGAGTGATCACATGTAGACTGCGGAAGAGTGGCGCTGTGGTAGAGATGCCTATGTATACGACTCTGGTAGTAACCTGTCAATCACAAGGTAACCAGGCCCCAATAAATACTCTGCTTTATTCTAAATGGGACCATCATTTACTAGATAAACATCATGCTGTATTGAAGAAGACTTGAACCTTTAAACCTATTGAGACCATAAACACTTCTGTTCACAATGCTTACTGAGGGTAATAAATCAAGTGAAAGGTAGGGGCCTTTTCCCATAGACTTCTATACAATCAGACTTCTTATTGGGACCTGAGGAGTCGCCCCCTGATGGCCATTTGAAAAGAATGGAAGTTTAAGGCTCTTCCGCATTGGCATAGCTTTTCAGAACTAGAGGTTACCGCCTAGTGCCAACACAGAACAAAACGTTGAACCTAACATCCTGTTTCATAGTATTATAAACCTTTATATTGTGTTTCGAGGTCCGATAGTATTTCATTGTCTCACCGGGACCTGAAACAACAATTCCCACCAACTCAGCCCTTTTTCAGTATTTTTTCTTAAAAGCCTTATAATAATAACTTAATAATTCTAGTATGATTATTTAAATGTAAATAAGTCAACAATGTATTAAATCCTTTAATTAGACATATGTAAACCACAAGTCCTCTCAAGCAGTGGTCCAGTTTTCAACTACTTAAGAGTATAATTTGCCTAATTCAAATTTACCTGCATTAAAACAGGTATGTTAGGGTTTCATGTTTTGTCTTATGAAGGCAGTTCACTGTGTCACGAACATTTTTCTGCATGTCTAAGATGTGTTTCCCCTGTTCTGGGGCAGACATGTTTACCTGACCTATACTTAACTCTTACCATGTGTCCACAGCAAAACTAGCCAGTCACTCCAAGTCCATTTATCAAGGAGAGCTGAACACCCGAGGCAAGCCAGGTGATTTTGATAACAGCAGCCACTGCTTGCCTTTTGTTGGTTAAATGTTGTTTTTACAGTTTGTTTTGTCTAATGCTGTCCAGTGGCTCAAGAAGGCTTGAGTCACATAACACGTCAAATATAATTATGAATAACATACTAACCCATTTTTATGCCCCTACAAAAGAAATGTGGGTCCAAAACCAGTCTTTTAAAATGACTGCCCTGTGATCCAAGTGGACAGTTTCCAGCTGCTGATTGCCAGCAGACATACGTAAACTATGTAATATATTAGTATTTGCCATTCAGCATTTTCTGTGCTTTATTACTCATAATAATAAGCAACAACCTCAGCACTTTTACTATTGGTCCTTTAATGAGGGCTTTCCTCAAATCAACGTTGTTATAGTCAATTTAGACTCTACAGAGCGATGTCTAGACATTATTATTGTTTTAAGGAAGCATTTTTCTGAAGGCAGATTCATTTGATTTCATTGTTTTACGTCATACTTTCAAGGTCTGGAGGACTCATTTGGAACACTTTAGATTTACATTCATCTAGATCAGGTGCCAGATTTGAACATTCCCATGGTTTGGTATGGCATGATGTCATTGTCTGTGTGTAAGCTGTTTATGTACATTTTAGTTGAAACATATGTAAGGTTTTAGCAGCTTGGCTGGTGTGCTCAGAGTGACATTTACTCTCAAACCATCAATGCTAAGAGTGACGTGGTTCTTCCCATAGGACACCTTTTTTTAGTTATTCTGTCTTCACCACATGCAGGCATTTATTTGAGCTGGATGATCCTCCAACACATGTCATGTGCATCGTGAATGTTCAGGATAGCAGGATAGGTCAACCCTAACCCAATAAAGGCACACTAATCAATACCTTCATATTGACAGGGGATCTAATTATAATGTACTCAGTCGCTCATTGTGACAAACCCACAAATAATTGTCTCCTGACTCTGCAGTGTCCCTTAGCTTGAGCTTTTTAATGTGAGCTTTTACTTTAGTTTTTACTGTTTTGATGAACAGATAAACTCACTGTACTTCCCAGCTCTCCAGGGCAGGCAGGTTACGGGCTAGCTGCTGAACATAATGAAGCATTTAGCTCTAAAGAGCTTGATATTTCCCCTCAGCAGTTAGTCGAGACCATAAAAGAGGTCAAAGGAGTGTGAATGTTGGACTTATATACGTCACTGTGAGAGACACAACTCAGAATAAATACTAATATTGTTCTGCGTCTGCTGTATATAAGAAAGTGTTTGATAACACGCTCACTAATTATTGTTACATTAATTAAATTCTGTCTACTGGGCCAGCTTTATTACACTGAAAAAGACCAAGCAGGCCATGACAACCTTGTAAAAGTTGAATGATCCTATTAATCCCAGGACTTTAGGTTTACAGCCATGTATGAGCTGGACATTTTCAGTGACAGTATGTACTAGATGATCTCATGGGTCGCTGTGAAAGAAGACTGGTCAGTTTCAGCTTCTCTTCAGACCTCTTCTTCTTGTCCTCTTATTTTTCTCCTCCAGACAAACTTGAAGCATTTACTGAAAGGCTGCACAACTGGTGACATGTGTCTGCACCAGAGAGGACAGGACGTAAAGGTGGACACAAGGGATAGAGTAGAGTAGAGATGAAACAACGAGAGAAGGTTGACTGACATGCAGGCCTGTGTGGTTTTTAACTGTGGCAAATGTTGTCTGAAGCAGACAAGAGTTTTGGGAATCAGAATTACAGGCAGCCAGGCTGAAGGTCAGGCTGTCAGTACCCTCTGCCCCCTGCCTCAGAGGGGCATTGGGAGAACTCATGTATCATGAATACCACTTCAGAACAGTGTTTCACAACGTTTTCTACGCCATAGCACACTTTATACGTTCCAAAAATATCTGGGCACAACATACAGCCCTTAAACGACACGGATTAAGGTACACATGTCAATCTTTGTTCATTCCCTACAAATATAGGATAATTCTGCCTGAAACCCGAGCTTGTTTTAATGAACCAGGTATTCTGTGTCAAACTGATGAGCTCACGGAAAACCGGCTAACAAAACTCAACAATAATCTCCTTTTTCAAAGGACCATTCATAATTTCAATTTTTTAATTTCAACAACACACCTGGGCAGGTCTGAATGCACTCGTGTGGCACACTGGTTGGAAGTCACTGCCTCTGAGTGTGCATCTGTGTGTGGTCGGCAGTGCTCTTCTGCTCCGCATGCACAATTAGAATTTCCTCAGTAAAACAAAAGAGGCACACAAAACAGAAAACACCACCCAGTCACTTTTGAGCACTCTGGAATTATAGCATCACTCATAAAAGTACTTTTACAGTTTTGTGGTTGTAATATTGAGTGTGTTGCCATTCATTTAAAAGCCTTCTACTTCATTTGTGAGGCAAATTAATACAGTTAAAAGGCCACATTTAATTTAAAGTCAGCATCAGCCAAGTCTCTGGGTTTTGGCCTGTGTTTCTACGATGGAGACCTTATGTAGATACGCCACTAGGTTCTCTTGTGTGTTTGCAGCCCGTGTCAGTTTTTTGCCTTTTCAATGAGTGGCCTCTTGAGGCTTAACACAACCTGAAGCCTCCTTAAGCCACAGCTTTGTCCTTTTCATCCTCTTCTCCAGCCCTCCCACTCGTCCCTAATATGTTGTCAAGGCAATAAAATGAGCATCTGTCTGACCTATTCGCTGTGATGCATTATGGGTAAAGGAGATGTTGCACAACACAACCTATCAGTGGTGGGGGTCAGTTTTGTGAGATGTTGTTTTAGTAAAGTAAAGGTGTCACCCCGCCCAGAAACCCCCCAAAAAATAAAATAAATGAGTGCCTGATGTGAAGGAAGTGCACGGTGCTGAGCCGAGAATTATTAACACACCTCTGACAACAATAATCATAAATCAGACCCGAACTCTTTTACGCGGCATGCTTTTAGACGTCTGAGTCAATGTTACTGGCAATAGACCATGTTAGACAAAAGCAACCTAATTGAGGACTTTGTCAATTCCAAGTAATCTCAGAATATACCTTGATTGTACTTCATAAAGTTGAACAATAGCTGATGTAGCATGGTTTAAAACATTGTGAACTGACTGGAGTGTAGTGCTTCAATAAAGCTTCTATTGTCAGAAAAGTCGGTTGAGTAACAGAGAGGCGGTCAAATCGGTTGTTGAATTGAGGATGTCTTTTATGTGAAACAGCTGCTTTCGAAAAAATTGCTGTGGCATACTTTGCTCCAAACACACAGAACCCTCAGTGTGTTTTTTGTAAAGTACAGTGAACTGAAACAAAAACTTATCTTCAATAGCTGTCAAAAATACAAAATAAAAATCCTAAATGATATAAATAAAAATACTTAATAGTTCAGAAAAGTAAAAGTAAATTCTGAAACAGTATAGAGAGGTAAACTAATGTGCTCCAGATGGATTTATGTATAGATTACTCTGCCTATTCACCGAGTTCAAGAGTATCGTAGACGATCTGTAAAGGTCTAAATTTCTCCTTGTGGTGCTTTTCTTTGAATATCATAGATGAGCACATACGTCTCATCTCCACCCATGCGACCAAGTCAGTTTTATTTACACAGCCACAAATCACAAATTTGTTTCCGCATACGGTAAAATCTTTCTCTTGTTGCATTCAGACATAATATGAAAAAGATTGAACATATTGATTGAATATACAATTACTTATTTCTTCTTTCCTGGAAAGTGGACAGTGACAGGAAAGAGAGGAGGCAGACAATTATGAGACATTTACTATTGTTAATACAGCAACATTTATTTTTTCATAATTTCATTGTCTCATTACTTTAATACACTCACAGATTGATATGGATACACACGCAAACATACACAAACCCAGGCAGGAGATTTCCATTTGCTGCAAGGTTGCCGTGTTTCCATTGTTGCATGAATGGCCACACCACAGAACCACACATCTGCATAAATGACAATCATACATTTACACACACGTGGCACGCACTCAATCTAAGACTTATCCTCGGGCTGCATCCCCTTCTTTGTTCTGTCTCTGGCTCCAGTTATCAAGTCAGATGGAGGATGGTGGAGGTTTCAGAGCTGTCATCTGTCTCTGGAACACGCTCCCCATCCGGCTATGCATCTGGGAGGGATTACATGCTGTGTGGTTTCCCTCGGTGTGTTTATGTGTGAAAGGCTGTGTGTGAGTGTGTGTGATCATTTGAACTCATGAGTGCCACTATTAGAGATCTGTGGTTTTGTGGCACATCATCCCGAGACAGATCCAATTGGGTCGAATGAAGCGAAACAAGAGAGGCAGCGAGAGTTGAGCTGCCTGGTGGTCCCGCATTCTCAGTTGGTTGTGGGAAGAAGTTTCCATCACAAGTTCAGTTTGTGGTGGTTTGAAATCAAGCCTGTCGTCAGCGCTGTCGCTCCGGGCTGAAGCTCAATAATTAGATGGCAGCTGGTGCAGTCAGGCAGGGTAAGAGATGCAGTTTAAAAGAGCAAGGGTGAGGAAGAAAAGAGGGGGACACATAGGGAGACACTGTGATAAAGGATTGAGGAGGAATTCTGCAGCTCGGTGATAAGCTTTGAATCCAATGCAGAGGAAAGAGTAAAAAGGAGAGATTTTGAATATTGCATCAAGCCAAAATGTGACCATTTCATGTTGACAGTGATGAGGACATTGGCAGTCTTGGATGCATTACGGAGAAGATAACTGACAGTATTTGCTGCTTTGATGAATTTACTGCTCAGCTTTGAATACTTTATTTGATGAATTCTTCTCAAACCTTGTACTGCTAGACAGGAAAAGAATAGTAAAATGTGTGTGCGTTGGGCTCAGAGTGATGAAAGAACACATTTTTGATACATTACCCTTACAAGTGTGGTTATTGTTGTGGAGTGAGGACATGGTTGTGTCACTGTCAACACCAGAAATAAATGAGATTATCCCGTGAGAAGTACAATAATCACCTACCCTCCACTGTGCTTTTCCTTTATGAATAGGCAATACATATGAACTTGGTTAAAAAGCATGATCTAATTTTTCACAAGGCTGCAATTTCCTGTTAGGGAAATTCTTTTGGGCTGATTTCACCATTGTGTCTAAGTAAAGCTGGATAATTTAACCAAATGCAATTAAGGATTTATATACCTCATCAAAAAGGCAAGCAAAAAGGAAGAGGAATTAAAAAGAAAATAATGGAACAGAAAGTTAACATTATTTATAGTAAAAGCTACGATTTGTGTTGATTTTGGCGGCCCCTGTGGACAAACGCGCTAGTGTTTCTGACCACCAGCGAGGCAAAGCTCTGCCCCCTGGCCGGAGGAAGAGCTGTCGCTTTCAGGTACGGAGCTCTCCACCTTCCGACTGCAGGTCTAAGGCGGCAGCAAAGCCGGATCTGGGTCTGTGTGCAACACTGTGGTCGCTGCCAGAGGCCCTGCTGGAGTCTGAGCTGAAGGAGGTTTTGGTGAACTTGCTGCGTGCTGTGAATTTTTTCAAATTTTGCGGGGAACAGACATTAAGAATAAATATATACTCCAGTAACTTAAATAAAGTTAATAGTTTAATAAATGGAATAAAAAGAATTACGAAAGAAAGAATGTTAACAGTTAAGTATACTGCGCATTGTTGTTTGCACGCAGTGTACTCAGACCTATTTACTTCTGTGGCCTCTTCCCAAGAGAGACATAACATATGTGTGCCCTCTGTGAAGAGTGATGGCTGCTTATACAGAGGTAATTACAGAGCACTATGCTGTTGACTTTTTAATCCACAGCATATTTGTTTGTGTTTGTGTGTTCATTTATTTGTCAAGAGTGTATGGGGACTTGCGTGCCTGACCTCACATATGTGTCTGCAGACATGCTTACTCCTTTGTATGTAAAGTCATGGACATTTTCCTCACTGAGGCACACTATTAGCACCGTGTGCTGTTTCACATGTGTTTTCTCAGTGGGGCTGATTAAGTGAATTATGCCTCATAGCTGACAGTCAGGATGACAGATGGCAGATCTCACCCTGAGTCAGCAGAATGACAGAAAAAGCAACGTGTGTTTTACGGCCTCAGTTGCTGTTAAGTGCTGTAACAGCAACATGTTGTGGAACCTGTCTGATTCTGTTGGACAGGGAGGCATAGAATCTTCTTTACCTGACCATTCATTTAGCATACATATAGCTCATTTAAATCAGTTTGAAAAAGAGACATTGTGAGTTAGGAACTTTCTGGTCTTTGCCTGCAGGAATAAAAAAAGAACAACGGTGGATGTGATCACTGCCACTGCTATACAAACTCTCCCCACTGTGGCAGAAGGATCTTGGAGGCACAAAGTATCTAAAGAGCAGAACTTTCCCAAAGTGTCGCATCATGTCACGGTCACAACTTTGAAGAAATGTTATATCATTACCTCGTTCCATTTTCTGTCATGTGCTGTAGCAGCTTATGCAGCTCTCTCCTGCCTTATGTATCGCTGCCAGAATTCAGAATTTATTCGGTTGAAAGACATTAACGGCTGTGACCTTTCAATGCATTGCTCTTGGAATTCCTCGCTGCTGATGTTAGAAAAGAGAAACTCACTCCACAATGATTCCCAGCTAATTACTTTAATGCCGAATGTCAGTGGAGGTG
This sequence comes from Pholis gunnellus, assembly GCF_910591455.1. Classification (NCBI taxonomy): domain Eukaryota; kingdom Metazoa; phylum Chordata; class Actinopteri; order Perciformes; family Pholidae; genus Pholis; species Pholis gunnellus. Next base: position 15,359,563 of record NC_136530.1, on the reverse strand, counting down.
AAACTAAGTTTCCCATTGGGAAGTTGCCCAGTTTGTTCCATCCCATTAGACGTTCTGTGAGTGTTTAAGCTCGCACGTGATTTTCAGATGCATGCTTTTACAGCTGGCAATATGGATGAATGCTGTAAGACTATGAAGGTGGGTTCATTTGTTTTCATCATTTCGGACGTGTGTCAACAATTTACACAACAGATGAAGAAAAACAGGATGAGATGCAGGTCATTTTCTCTCTTTTGTTGTTACTTCTTGTCAGACTTTAGAGCATTCTTTCCCTCTGACTTCATTCTCTTGGCCATGTTCATGCCACTTATGTGTTCCTTGTTGTCATCACAGAGCAAGCATTGAAACTATTTCCTGTTGTGGAAGCCAGAACAAAGCATTAAGATTTCCCTTATTTGTGTAGTCATGTATCCTCAAACATGTTTTTATTTGCCTAAAAAGGTTCTGATATGTTGTGCAAGGGAACCATGGGTTTGACTCTCCAGACCTGCAGGGAAAATGTGTTGAAAGGAACCTGTAATGATTTCCCTTCTCTTACCCACAATTCATGAGGTGCTCTTTGGCAAGGCACATGTTTTTAACTGTTCGACTTAAATGTAATTAAGAAAGAGAAAATACCGATGATGTCTTGATCCGACAAAGTCAAAGATTGTCACACAAGTAGAGTTTGGAGAGTTAGGTTCATGTCGTCTCACACTGTTGAAATGTCAGTATTAGCTATGGTTTTCCACAGTCCAGGTGCAAAGACGGTGGCTGTGGTTAGGATCACCACAACCAAAACAGTCTAAAGAATACTTAACAACAGTCATGGGAACTTCTCCCATCGGGAGAGAGATGTCAGCTTTTCCATCTCTGAAAAGATTGGCTCAAGATCCATGTTCCGTTCAGAGCAGCCAGACACATTTCCATGTTAGTTTTAAAAAGCGTCTCTGATCGCCGAAAATGTTCCTTCAATCTCCACCTTGAGGATTTACGAGGATGCCAAAATCTGGGTCATTTGGAAAAAGCCTTTTCGCTTCTTCGTGTATGTTATTCTAGAAATTGAAAGGGCATGTGGAGTGCTTTCAAGAAGAAATGAAAGGTGATGCTGGTTGCAAAGAAAGGGAAATGCTCATGATTCCTCATCGCAAACTCAACAACCTTAAATGTTTCGCTTTTTAAAAAATCGCTTGAGACAGAGGGGGAATAGAAGGCTCTCAATGATAATTATGTTTAAAGAGTCTCAGCACTCCACTAAATTTGAGCCCTGGCCTCAAGACACAATTTAAGACTGTTGTAAAACAGTTCAAACTGTATCCTTTTTCAAAAGTCAGGGATCCTTTGTAATTGCCCTCTCTTCAACAAGGGAAACCTTGTTTTCCAATGTGCTTGCATGTGCAAAACTGCAGTGTGTGTGTGTGTATGTATGTGTGTGTGTGTGTGTGTGTGTGTGTGTGTGTGTGTGTGTGTGTGTGTGTGTGTGTGTGTGTGTGTGTGTGTGTGTGTGTGTGTCTACGTGTGTGTGCTTTTTGCAGCCCCTCATCAGGCTCATTCCACAGCACAGCTGCAGTGGCTGAAGTCACACAGTTTGACTCAAGAAGAGGCTTAGCAGCTCATTAACGGATAGAACAAAGTAAGCTAAGAAACAGCAGTGACGAGCAACACTGGTAGAGGTACAGAGCACAGGCCATGTTGTCTTTATCTAGAGGTACTGCTCTGCTTTCATGGTACAGTGAAAGAGGCCCCACTTTGGCCAAATCATAAGCAGACATTGACACAATAATAATATTACAATAACTGAATGAGAAGGTCTTTCGTCTGCGACTAAAGAAGTGCCAATTACAAAAGGAATATCAGGGAGGATTGTTGCAATTAGTCGATTAATCAATTAGCATCTTTGTCTGCTCTGTTTTCAGAACTCACATGTCTTACCAGTAGAGAACTTCACATTTTCCTCATCATTAGATCTGTCTTTAGAAACATTTTAATACTACATTTCCAGCCTTGCTTGTCATTGCTCTTGTGTTTTTTTCTTTAGCATCTCATCCGTCAGTCTCGAGGTGTCTTCCTCACATTCCCCTCTTTCTTTCTCTGTTAGTTAAATATATCTCCTTTCCTTGCTGCCATTTCATATTGTGACATTTTAATCTGGACATCCGTACACATCTGCCAAAAGCAATATTTGGCTATGGACAAGAATTTGGGAAACAAAAAAAGTTTCTTCAGCCCGTGGCCCTATTAATCACAGAGCGTCTTTTCTTTCTGTCCCTTTGCAGAGATTGGACCCGTAACAATCACAACAGACCCCAAGAAGTTCCAGCATGAGCTGAGAGAGCTGTACGTTCAGGTGGGTTCAGAGTTCTCATTCATCAAACCAAGGAGCGGCAGCATCAGGTCATCCGGCCTAGATAAAAGCAGTAGACTGTGGTCAGCTGATTAAGACCGAGCCTGATTGGTCAGTCTACATCGGATGATAAAATAAGTTTAAAACAATGATTTCTTTTTCTTGACTTTACATTTACTGTAACCAGTTTTAGTGGGTTTTCATCCTTCATATAAAGGATATGGCTTTGGTCATATGTTGGCCTTACTGTTGCAAATTAAACAAAAATAACTTCTTCATATCATGTTTATTTGCCTTCCTGCACCATTACAAACAAATGTATAAACAAAAACAGAGAATGGCTAGACAGCTAAACAGTGTTCTGCCAAGTTTACATTTTTGCGTAATCACTTGGAGAAAGAAAAGAAGTTGAGCAGAAACCCTGCTGTGTACTACTTGAACAAATTCCCAAAACTGCAAAGCTGGTACTCTTCATGGCTATGTCTGACAGAGAGATGGACAGACACGGACAGAGAGAAGAAGCATTCAGAGGTCTGCCCTTTGAAGAAAAAGATTTTGGCAAGTGTCTTTGCATCCTTGGCATGTGCCTCAGTTAATCTAGTGTTCGAGCGTGTTGTGTGTAGAATGGAAGAGATCCAGTTTCCTCTCACTCACGGCTTCATTCCTCAGTCAGTTTTTTCCTCCCCTCACCTCTTCACCTGCACCGCCCCTGAAGAGCTTTTTGGCCGGAGTGCATGGAAAAGATACTCTTTGGAATTGACATTTTTCGTGAAATTAAAATGTTTAACGGTGAAGATGATAGACAACACTTCATATTTGTAAGGCACAAGAACAAAAGTGCACAGCGACGTTATCAGGCGTAGTGTTGGGGGCAAATGGGGAATGTGGCGGGGGGAGGTGGGGGGGGGGGGGTGTTGGGGTTCGGGAGAGACAGAGGATTCCTGTCTCTTCACCTCCCCCCCTTGGCCAACAATCATGGGTCACTCCATTCCAGATGTTACTCTTGGGGTGATGCATATTAGCTATTGAACCCCTCAGACAGACCGAAATGTCAGTTGGAATGCTGCAGAGGACATTTTAGTCTTTGACCCCACCAACAAGAGAGAGAGAGACAGAATAGAACACTCACAGTCACAATCACACATTTTCTTTCAACTGTGTTGGTTGTGGCTGCCAGTAATGGTTTGACAAGGTAGTTTTTACACACCTTTGACTATTTTTAGCGCTATATCTTTAAAAGCTACAAAGTTCATGGATGTGGTGTTTCTGCCAATTCAATACATGTATTTATACAGCGTCAGATTATAACGGAAATTTGCTTGAGACACTTTTCATATAGACTGTACTCCATCATTGATAGAGACCCAACATTCTTGGCACTTGGACGACAGGTAGAACGAGTAGAAACCTTGGGCAGAACCAGGCTCTAGATGGGAGGCCATCTACCTTTTGAGAAAGAGAGAGAGAGAGACATACAGAGATGTACATCAACAACAACAATAGCACAGAATGATACCACCAGACACTCAGTCTTTTTAGAGACACCATGTCGGTGCTGTTTATGTGTTGCTGATTGGAAAATATCTGTCATCGTGGACTTTCAGTGACGCTGCTAAAATACCAAGCATTCACTCAAATACAATTTTATTTGAACATTGAGTCAACACTGTCTTGATCATTATATATTACCTTCTCTTTCTCAGGGAGGCGGGGACTGTCCGGAGATGAGCATTGGCGCCATTAAGATCGCCTTGGAGATCTCCTTGCCGGGATCCTTTATTTACGTTTTCACAGACGCCCGTTCCAAAGATTACAAGCTGACCCATGAAGTTCTGCAGCTCATTCAGCAGAAACAGTCACAGGTTTGGATATTACTGCAGTATAAAGTACATCATATATATAGGTTTAGAGATAAAGAGGTCACATTTTTCTATAAATGTGTGTGTGTGTGTGTGTGTGTGTGTGTGTGTGTAGGTGGTGTTTGTGCTGACGGGAGACTGTGATGATAGGAGTCACATCGGCTACAAGGTTTACGAGGAGATCGCCTCCACCAGCTCAGGGCAGGTCTTCCATCTAGACAAGAAACAGGTCAATGAGGTAAGAGTATCCCTGAATGGAAACTGCGCTCCTGCTCAAGAAGAACGTGCATTGGTCACAGTATTCACATCATTTTAGCTTGGCCTGGGTTCAGCCCTTAAGCTGTGTAAATTAAATGGCAGTAGAAGGTTTTACAGCCCTTCTCATGTATTTTGCTGTGTCCATGTTCAAGTCTGGACTCCAGATCAAATGTGCTGGAAACATTTAATTGATTGATGCATACCGTAGCTCCTTTTAACCTTTCCAAGAAGTATAAATCAGCAGTCATGGACTGGGCAGTGAGTCAAAGCCTGAAGTTTGAATAACGTTGCTGTTTTATTACTGTAAGATAAGAGTCCTTGTTAGTGGAGGAAAGGATTTGCGATCTTGAACAATTTTCTAGAAGACTGCATGAGAGTCCTTCACTATTTGTCCGTCTTTTTGAAAATGCTACTTAATATTATTCTATTTTATTGATCTCTCTCTGTCGCTCTCGCTGTGTCTTTCTGTTACATTTGCTCAGCAGTGTCGTTTTTACTTAAAAGATTTGCAGGATCAAATGCAACACTACTTTTACAGCTTTTGCCACAAGACCAGATTTCATAGGAAGCGAGGAAGTAAATTAGAAATGACATTTTGAGAAACAATAGTTTCAAATATCCTGGTTTGGTTTGTTTGCAGTGTTTATTCTAAAAAAAAGCTTGTGTCCTTCAGGAAAAGAAATCAAGAAATTGTCATTTTTTTTTTAAAGCATTCAGTATATTTCAGTCAAATCAATCGGTTTTTTTTGTACACCCAGTTTACTTTGATTGTGCTGTATAATTTTACTCTCATGTCAGAATTGCCTGGTTTTCATATTATGGGTTAAGTAGCGTCCATGTCCAGGTCTTACACAGTAGCTGTTGAGTTCTCCATACGGACTGGGGGGGGGGGGGGGGGGGGCACTAGGGAATGTTAGAAACTTCCTGATGAAAGCTTTGCACATGTTGAGGGGATGACCTTGTGTGCGGCTGAGGGGGTACATGTATGTGTGTCTTAGTTGGTAGATTATTCATATTTAAGAAGGAATAAATGTACTTTGTTTAATATTGTTATTTTCATTTTTTAAACATTGTGGTTTTAAAATAGAGTACCTTATCTAGCGTCTATACCATAGTAGAGAATGAACACATTAGCCACTCTATGAAAGATTTGTTATTCCTGCGTTCTTCACACTTTGTTCCCTTCGCTGTAGGTTCTGAAATGGGTGGAGGAGGCGGTGCAGTCATCCAAGGTCCACCTGCTGTCCACGGATCACTTCAGTGGGGCCAGCAACACTTGGCAGATGCCCTTTGACCCGAGCCTCAAGGAAGTCACTGTGGCCCTCAGCGGCCCAGCCCCTAACATTGAGATAAAAAACCCACAGGGTACGATAAGTGTTGCACTACTTAAACAGTTTGTCAGTGGGAAAGCATCGTCACAGATTGATGTAGTTACTGTCACATAATATATATGTGTATACAGATCGGTGACAAGGAAATACAAACAAGATAGAAAGATAAAAACTTCAATACAGGATAAGAGGGCTCATTGAATGGTTTGATGAGCATGAAAATGATTTAAATAATTGGTTCTGGTCATCACAGTCTCCAGATCTCAACCCATCTGAACATCTGTGGGAGATTTGTAATACAGCTCTCTCCACCACATCGTACTGTGAAAACACCAGAAGAGGGAATAAATATCTGTTAGACTCAATGAGTCTGTGACAAGCAGCATGGAAGTCGTTGTATCGGGTCGTGGTGGCGCGACATCTTAGTGAGCCACTTTATGTTGGGTTTTCCTTAAATTTGTTGCTCATCTATATATAAACTAACCAAATACATGTGTATTTACTGTACATTAATTGGTTATATACTGATATAGTGTATATTCGCTATGTTTTATGTTATAAATATGCATATAGGTCTATGAATATAGGTAGTTTGCACATGAAGGAAGTAGTGTTTTAATCTTAGTTCGTCCAGTCATTGAAGGCCATTTTCCACATGTGAAAGCAAGGACCACAATATTTACAGTAAAATACTGTAATACAGAAAAATTCACTGAAAAATGGTTTGTTGTTGGCACATATAATGATACAAACAATGATAATGTTTCTCTAAATCAAAGAGAAGCTTTTTAGACTATTTTGAATTAATGTTCCACAATCATACAGGAAGAGTTTGAACAAGAGGAGGACATTTTACTTTTAGGAGATGAAGCTAGCTATAGAAGTACAAGTACAGTACACAAACCAGATAGAGCTCGATAGAGTACATGCAAAAACCAAAGAATAATCTGGATCGATTCCAACATCATCTGGGGTCCACTAATTTAGCACTTGTTGTTTCATTCACCTACAGTATGCTGTGAATGCTAAAACCATATCTTGCATCTTTTTTTTGACAACTAAAGTTCAATATTTTATATGTAACTTGAAGCCATGCATCAAGAAGTGTTACAAATTCAGTTGTATCAGTCAAAGCTGCAGAGCAGGTGAATAAACATCTCAGTGTCCATGTTTGGCCTCCAGGAAAGCTCATGGGGAAGAGTGACGGCCTGACGGAGCTGCTGCACATTCCCAACTCTGCAAAAGTTGTCAACATTAAGGACCCCCAGCCTGGGATGTGGTCTATCAAGGTAAACAATTCATTCTTTCAGGGAGTGTGTGTAAAATGACAAGAGCCAAGCTGTCTGTTAAAAAGACTTACTGCAAATAGTTCAGTAGTGTAACCTTGAAATGAGGTCCCAACTGACACCCCGGGAGGGAGCTGTGCCCTTGAGGATGGTTCTTAAGTTGAATTACTGCAGTAATATATCAGCATGTTGAGATACAGTGATACGTTTTGTGTCTGGTGGAAGCATCTCCGAGCAAACACAAAGATGATCAGAAAGACACATTTGAGCACTGAGATGATTTTGAAGACAGCACCTGGTAGAAGAAGATAAAGTACGTTGAAGGACACTGCTGTCAACACAACGCGCTACATGTTTGTTTGGGGCACCCTTGCTGTTGTTTGCCCCTTTGCAGAGTTGAAGGTGTTGGAACCCTGCTGACGAGGCAATGCAGAAAAAGATCACACATTTGACCTGTCAATGCCAGATGTTGTGAAATGACAAGCATTTTTACCTGAGTGATTTGTTGAAGGGGCCCCGGTGGCCCCTGTATTCTCTTTAGACTCCTTCTGGGACACTTTCCCTCGTCTCTGCATAACTGTGTTATGTGTTCGTGCCCATTTGATTTACAGGAGAAGAGCTTAGATGGAAAACTGTGTCATCGCTTGAGTTTCACTCTAAAGAAAAATGCAGTTTGCAGGATGCCTTAAAGATTAGATTTCCCGTGATTTGTTCTGGCACTTCTACACTTCTACGCTCTGTTTATGCTTGTACAGCAAGAAAATTCCATGAAAACGATTACAATATCTCTTTCTTATTGATATTCTTGCCAAGCCAATTAATGCGTTTGGAATTCCCTCTCAGTAGGCAGTAATGACATTCTGGGGCAAAAGTTTAAAGTTGAAATCGCATGCATTTACATTTTGGGGATGTAAAAGTATCTCAAAAAAGTAACATGAATGAGGAATGCATTTTTTGTCTGCACTTAACCCACAGGTTAGTCTCATGCTGTGGTCTCTAAACACCCGTGTAAGAAGCCCTTTCTCTGCTCACACAGAAGAACTGGCAGGAGCTCAACCGTTCTTACTGTAGATGTCTTTTTCCATGTGTTTTAGAGACTAGAACACACTCCGGAGTATGTTGCGTTACCCCTGCCAGACCTTTTTTCAGGTTCAGATTGATTGTTTGGATTGGATTTTTAGCCTTTATAACACCCTGTTTTTTTTCTATTGGAGTTACTTGTTAAATGGAAACGTTGGGGTTAAAAGACATTCAAAGATTAACAGTTCTGCATCACTGTGTGCTCTCTTTAATATCATCTTAAACACCATATCAGAGGTCTTTGATTGGGGTATTTGCTTTCTATTCAGATATGGTGAGCTGTATCATCCTCCTGTCTCATTTCTGTCTGTTTGCCTCTCATTTTTTCTCGTGCATCTCCCTGCCAACGCATATACTCCTCTAATTATCTCCCTCAGAGAAGCCCAGGCAGATCTCCTCTTCTCTCTTTCTTTAGTCCCAATAAATCACTTTTTTCCCCCCATTTCTCAACTTGGACACTTTAACCACTCTTTCTGGCTTGCGAGCTAAAAATATTTCCCTCTCATCTGCAGCCATGTTTCCCAGGACATCGAAAGAAATGTGGATAAATACTTTTGGGGGATTTCACTGTTCTGCCATGCTGGGTTTCAGTAAGGCTAATAGACCATGACACCCCAGTGTAAGAACCGGGCCATAGATTGTGTGTGAAAAGGAATTTGATCCATCTTAATCTGCCTTTAATTGGATGTTGTGTTGGAGTGTAGAAGGTGGGCTCCCCCCAGTATCACCGCCCGCTTCTTTTGTTTTGCCCATAGTTTTACACCTCACCGGCCGACTTCACATTCTGCTGAATTCAGTATATTCTACAACTGTTACTAAGTGCAATCGGTGTGCAAATAAGTGTAATCGATGTGCAATAAATTGTGTAATTTTCTTTTTCTCACGAAGAGGAAATGATACCAGGTGTGCACAGACAGATGCCAGTCACTCAGCGACCCTATTGTCAGTTTCTAATGTGAAAACAAGATCTTCATTGGTAGTGAACAGCTCTTCTATTTGTGCTTGTGTGTGACTGTGTGTTAGTTTGTATGTGTTTAAATATATGAGTCATCCAGGTGAGACTTCTTTGTGCTGCAGTGACCTCAGCATTGATGAGTACATTTAAGGTGAATTTAATTTTATTGCCCAAGATAGTAGTTTGGAAAGGCTGTAATTTTAAAAGCACGCCGGTAACCTGCCCACCTCTTGTTCTTTGTGTCTGCTTTTTCCGCTGCTCTCTCTTCTTACATTATTTTGTCTAGTGTGTAGACAGCGGCCAGGTATCCTGCTGAACACAAAACAAAACATCAAATCATTTGAATAATGTGGGGAAAGAAGCCGGACGGTCATTTTAAAGAGCCAAATGCATAGAAAACTAAGACTTTACAATGTTTTTGAACTTTACAAAACATATTCAAGTTAACTCCATCCTGTTCCCTCCTGCGGCTTGATGATTCAGATCATGTTTTACTAATTAGGTCTTAATGCTTTACTTAGATTGTAGATTGCTATGATATATTTTCCACCCATATTGTGAAAATGTAATACAATAGAGCTAAATCATTCAAGCCCTAGCAATACATTTGTGTAATTGAGAGTGAAATTTATATCACGCAGGAATTGCTGTTGCCAGTGACAGATCGAGTGAAAAGCACTTCATTATCAGTGTACATAAAACACATTAGATAAATGTAACGTAACCTTTAAAGAATCTCAAATCACTTCACTACGATTCATAATAGTGTGTCTACGCACAGTGACAACTTAAACAGTTTTTTCTTTGCATGTGTTCTAAAGAAACACATCAGAAAGTGTTAAAGTGTAAAAATCTGTATCACTTATCTGATCCCGGCCACACACGTGCTGACTGAACTGTGTGAGGGCGTATTTGAGGCTGGTCAATCTGTGCGGTTGGGTGTGAAATTGTGAAATGAGTAGCTTTAATGACAGGGACCCTTCTTGTCTTGAGCGTGACCTTTAAGGGATCTCTCCCCTAATTATGGCCTCATTTACAACCAACTAGTGACCCGGGGTAATTCAATTGCAGCCATTAGAGCAGGTTTGATGGCCACGACATGTATTGTTTTTCATGATGGCAGGCATTAGCATTTAAGGCTTTGTCGGATCCCCTTTGTCCTGGTATTACCTCATTGTTTGAGCGATTTCATCTCTAGCTTGGTATGTGTGTGCCTAAGTGCACCGCTTTACGCTGTTTGGTGGCTTTCTTTTCACAGGGAATTTAAGTCAGGTAGAACGCAGTCATTGTAAAATACAGCAAATCCACACATTCTTTTTCATTTTAGGCAATTGCAAATGACTAGTGTAGGTATGCATACCTCACTCAGCATTGTGAGTCAATGTCTGTGACACCTCCAAGGTGTTTTACCAAAGATGAGGAGTTTCCACCACTCACCAACCTATATTTCATTGTAATTACTCTGTCTCTATTTCTTCAGTGCTTCAAAGGACCTCCACGCGATGATCACCACATGATGCACTCTTTGATTATAGTGGTCGTGTTTGTTTAATTAAAGCATGAATGTCAGACTGAATGGGTCATCTCTGAATTGACGATGTTTTATATGCTCGGGTGTTTGTCATTCGACAGTCAGCCAAGACTCAGAGTGGCTTGTCTATACATGCAGGGATGGTTGAAGTACAAAAGGCTTTTACACAACAGTCCCAGTGCTGTCTGTCATTTAGACCACTCAGTTCTGCCTTTGATGAAAAAACTCTTCTATCTTTTGTTTTCTTGAGTTATATAAAATGTGTCAACCTGGATTATTGACCAAGAAAATGTGTACCAACGTTCTTCTACTACTTATCAAAACAGTTTTTAAATGATAAAGACTGCAAAACTGTACTTTTTTAATATAGATTCTGATCTTTCACTGGATTTTAAGACAGAATCTTATCATGGACGCCAGAAACACAGATTGTACGAACCAGTAGTTCTGACATACAACCCGAGTCCTGCACGTATACACCTGTAAATATATATGTCCCCTTTCTTTAATACAGACCTCTAGTGGAGGAAGACACTCAGTCCGTATCTCAGGTCTCAGCAACATTGACTTCCGAGTCGGGTTTTCCAGAAAGCCCACCCTGGACTTCAAAAAGACCTCCAGCAGGCCAGTTCAAGGTCAGTGAGGTCAACCTTACCAAATTGTTAAAACCACCACAACTGTTTGCTTTAGTTCACCTGCTGTGCTCACTTCTATCTTTTAGCTTTGGGACATTAAAGTATACCGTATGTCATACCGTCTTTCCAGGTATTTCCACACACATCCTTCTGAACACCACTGGGCTCTCACCTCCTGCTCGCGCTGACAGGCTAGAGCTCCTGTCAATCAAGGGCGAAGTGGTCAAAACTTTGCCAATCCGTTACTACCCTGACCGCGAGCCATTCAGCCTCTGGAACATCACAGAGTTTGTTCCACCCAACGAGGCCTTCTTCCTGCGGGTGACGGGAAACGACCGGGACGGTTTCACGTTCCAGAGAGTCTCCAGTGTTTCCTTCTCAAGCATTATACCTGGTCAGTGATGTCACCCATATTTAGTTGTGTGGAATTATTTAGTAATTTGAGATATTTATTGTTTTTTTTGCCTTTATCTCTCTTTTAGATGCCCCTAAGGTGCTGATGCCAGCCATAAGTCATGGTTATTACCTACAGAGAGGGGCTGTCAACTGCCAGGTAGAGAGCCTGATCCCCTTCACTCAGCGCTTCTTCAGGGATGGGAGACGACTTGGGGTGGACCAGTTTTTCAGGTGAGCAGGGCTGAAATGTAGCCTGATATAACAAATTTGCAAAAAGGGGGTTTACAGACTCTACTTAAACCCTCTATTCTAACTCTTACTCTCGTAAGAGTTACAATGAGGGACACCTACTCTGTTGCTCTTCTCAAATATAAGCAAAATCCCAAAGGTTAGAGATCAAGAAGAAAAAAACATGCTGTAAAGTGCATACCTCTGCCAAAACTGAGTAACTGTCAGTATATGCCAGGTGCATGTGATGTACTTTCATCATAAGGTTGTTTTATCCATGTCCCATCTGCCAACCTGTTTAAAGTCAGAAGAATATCACGTATTGCTGTGACGTGGAATACATCTGTTAAAGTCTTTGAAGCATTTCAGAAGATAATTTCTGCAACATGTGTTTAGTCAGAACTGTATTTGTTCAGTAGGCTGTATGGGCCGCCCTTAGCAGGTTTTTGGAAAGCGATGCGGTCAAGTTCCAGCTGGAAATGAGCTCCACAGATGCACTATGGTGTTGGATTGGGACAATGATGAAGGATTCGCCCCCTCTTCTCTCAGCTGAGAGTTTGATGATGATATGATAGTCTGTTCCATCATTACATGCTGAGAAACAATAACACTTTGGCCAATGGTTACCACATTTCATGCAAATCTATTGAAACCTTCTGAGAGATTACTCTTCAGCAGGCAGAAAGATCCAAACTGTGCTTCCTTCCCACCTTCCAACTCTGTTGGAGGTTAAAACGTGCATATTATTTTCATCTCTGCCCCCCTGTGTGACTAAATCTGATTGGATTTCCACCCGATCGAGGGATGAGTTAGTAGCAGATAAAATGGATTTAACATTATTCTTAATAAATAGTGAAGAGAAAGGTATTGAACGTTCTTCCTTTGGATTCTAGTGAGTCCGACAATGCATCATGGGTGATAGCCCAGGTTACTCTGAAGGATGAGGACTACTACGAGTGTATTGCTATCAGCAGCGCTGGGACAGGAAGAGCTCGCACCTTCCTAGATGTATCAGGTAAGCACACATACCAAGACTCAATCACCCTGTCACAGGATGATAACAGGCAACTTATTCAACACATGTGATTACAAGCACCCACAAAATGCAGTCCTCAGAACACTCTCTGTCAACACAAATATACTATGTTGAGTACTACAATGACAACTAGTAACCATATTATTAACAAAAGGTAACTGGAGCTACTGCAGAATATGAGACAAATTATGTATTAAGACACTATTACATGTCAGAATGACTCGCGACATAGACTGCAGTATTCACTTTTGCCAATGGACCGTTATACTGTAGTTTATGTTAATTAACAGTGTATAGTGAGCTACTCTCCAACACTGCGTGTAATGAGCCAGGATTGTAAGACAGTAATGCTTATGGGCTGGCAAGCATTAGACTGTCAACAAGTGTAATTGGTGTGTGATGGGGTTTTGTGTAGGGAAGTGAGCAATTTGTAATCCAACTGAAATTAAATGGCGTTTTGTTTTTTCTGCTACAGCATACGTATCTGCTCTGTAAAACACAACCTTTGTTCTCCTTTAAGAAAAAGGAGACCAAAAAGGGAGATATTTAAATTTTGCATTACTTCAACAGAATACCGATATTAAGTATCCGTCTACGTAGATGTGTTCCTTCCTCTTTAATACCATTAACAACACGCTGTCTGCCCATGACAGGTAGGCTACAACGCAAGTCAGTTTACTTTGTCTCTCGTTCCCAATGGTGTAACATCGGCACTCTGGCAGCCTGCCAGTATGTAATAATACATTTGGAAAAACACATTATTTTTTACATCAAAAAGGGCTGACATTAATGTACTGATTCATGTTAACAAAACAACACTCACTGTATAAAGACGCAAAAAATACTTTGTGTGAAATGATGCAGCAAGAGGTTTATGTCCTGCTCGATAGGTTGAAACACATGTTCACACACACAAACACACACTTCCACTTTGGAATCCAAGCTGCAGTTGATGTGATTTCACTGGGTTCAAGGTCTCTTGCTGTGGATCACATGCAGAGAACCTGCATGTTGGCAGAATGAATGTAGCTTTCGGGAAGTTTGACCCTACCATGATATTGTAATCCATGCCTCACAGCGATCATGTCATGGGGTTTATGGTATGATTTGTGTGCCTGATTTGTAAGTAATGGAATGTCAATATGATGTAAGGTGAGCATACATATAAAGCTGTAAGTAAGTTCCAGGCTGTGGACCAAGAAAAACAGTAATGTTATAGTTTAGGTGGCTATGCTGTGACTCGGGTGCACACTTTCAATACAACAACACCACAATGATAAATGAAATTCATAATCCATGTAATAAATTACTTGTGTGGTTAATTTTGTGACCATCATCGTGTCAAAGCTTTGAGCACAGACCAAACCAGTGGAATCATATAATGATTTATACTTTTAATTTCACCGCTGGGAAAAACAAAAATCAATTTTTGGCTTTTCCAAAATCCTCTGCAGCGCGAGGTTTTTTTTTTTTCAACTGAGCCCTTTCCATTTTGAGACCCCAGAGCTGACACCACATGGCTCCTTATCCAAAAAAACTTCCTGCTTTGTGAAATTCACTGGAGCGCCATCAACATGATGAATGCCAAGCAGAATGGAAGAAGGTGGAGTGCAGAGAAAAAGAGAGTGAGAGGTAGTTGAAAGACGCTTTGGAAAAAAAAAAAAAGGAGAGAGGGAGCCAGGCAGGGATCTGTGTAATGTCTGAGCGTAACTCATTATTGTAACTCACCCACCATGTTGGCAGCCCAAAGGTGGAGAGGGGACTTAGTTTGTCCAGCTTTTTTACCTCTTATGACGTATATACATTTGGATGAAGTTAATCCTTCTCAGCCACAACTCCAACCTTTGTCAGTGATATTCTGAACAGTATGACAGGCCTCCATACTTAACATTTGAACACACAGAAAAACACACATAATAGCCACTCAGTTGCCAAAGTTATGTCATCCTAATCCCAAGGACCTATGCTTAAATCTCCAGCATCCTCCTTGTATCAGTGCCAAAGCCTCTGCTACCTCTCCGCGCCCCCATCTTCTCTTTCTCTCTCCTTTTCCCTGCATTGCTTTGGCTCATCCCTGAAGAAAAATGATGGAAGACACACTGAGACTAATGGGATTGTCTTCAATGTGGTGACGAGAGGAAAGACAGAGATGGTGGAAAAGAGAGAGAATTAGGATATGAAGATGAACATCATTCTAATAGGGGCTGTTTAAAAAATTACCTTTCTGTTGCACACATCTAGATAGCCAAGATAACCGACATGGAATACCTTTTTACAAAGTAAAAAAAAAAATGCTTACCTCCAAACACACACTGTAGTTTAGACAATGCACCATATGAGGATTAGAAAGACATCAATATGCTGCATTTGGTGATGAAATATGGATTATTTTAACTGCTCATGCAGATGATGAAGGTTCCTCCCAGACAAGAGCTACTTTCGTAAAGTTTCTAAAGTGAAAAATAACATTTTATTTACTTTTTTTGTTAAAGGGCTACTCCAGAAATGTAATATTGTATTGTCATAAATTGGTTAACAGATTAAATAAAGAATAGTCTCGATCGAAGCAGCAGATGCAGAGGAATCCTGCCCCAAGTATAGGTCCAGCTCCAAAATGACTCAATCCTGCATTTCCCATAATTCAACTGGAAAGCTTCTTTCACTAGACCCTTTCAGCCTGGTAAACACCAACAATGTATGTTCCTTCTCATACTTTTACTAAATGTTAGTTTACAAAAAATGTGTTTTTGGTCTGCAAAATTGCTCCCCATGACTGGAAAATATGACATGTCTCATGTCTTACATACGTAAGTGTCAGCAAGAAAGTAACAACTTGCTCTGAATTCCTGTTTAGCTTTCTTTATGGTGTAAAGTTCCTCTCAACCACATTATTTCCTCATCCTGCAGAGCCGCCTCCGGCCATCACAGTCGAGGGTAATGTGACCGTGTCTCCTGGCTCCCGTGCCGTCCTCACCTGCCACGTCGTCAGCACGGTCAGCTTCAACCTCACCTGGCTGAGAGGAAGTCAAGATGCCCGCCTGAACCCACAGGTGCTCGTGTTGACCAACCTCTCGCTACAGGTGTCCGCTGTGACCCCAGATCACTCGGGCTGGTATGAATGCATCGCTATAAACGAAGGAGGGGTGCAGACAGAGCGAATCTACCTCACTGTGCAAGGTGAGGAGCTTATGTGTTTGATATGATTCTGTGGTTAAAGATCAGAATTGTGTGAGAAGTGACAAATACACATCATCCTACAACAACTGGGTCTGAAAGAGCACAGTTAAACTTTCTTGTTGCCGGTGTATGTGCGTGTGCTTCCATGGTCTTGTGAGACTTTTCTTGTTCGTGATTTACACCCTGGGGGAACACAACTCTTGGCAAACACATCCCCCCTCCCAAATACACCATTGTATCCCAAGTGCCCCCCCACCCTTCTTCCCTCCCCAGCTCCCTGTAATTCACCCTAATGCTTTATGGGACGTGTGAATATTATTTATGCCTGACTCTCAGGCAGCGCTAAAGTAGAGTTTTCCATCTCCAGTCAGCTCTCATAGTCCTGTTTCTAACACTTCACTGACACTGAATCAGGAACACTTTGTTGCACAGAGTATCTCTGTGCTATCTGGCCAGCACCACAGAGCATAGGCCCGAGCTTGGCCAGGAAATGCCGATGTAATAAAGCAACTAAAACCTGCCATTAACAGACGATTTCAGCCAGAACCCATTGACAAGAATCCAGGAGGTACAGAGGGTTGAAAGAAAGTAAGTGAGAGCAACGAAGAAGCTTTGTTTTACATATTCCAATCCAAATGGACATCCAGTATTGACTTTGTTATACATCCATCAGTCCCAGAAGAAGTTAATACAAAGACCATCTGCTGCTTACTGTCGCCTAAATCCCTCCTTGTATGTGTCCTTCCAGGTCTTGATGCTTTGAAACAAAAACATCCCTTAAAGAACATCAAAGAAATTGTTTCACTTCACCTTAAGCTGACTTTTTCTCTTGAACCATTTTTCCTGAGTAATTGAAAAGTTCCCTGTGATTTTACGAGAACAGATTGAACAATTGCAGGTTTAATACCAGTACTGCAGACAGGGTTGGAGGGGAGCTCTGTCATTTGGCTTGTCTCACTGATTAGTGAGTTAGTGACATTTTTCCTGGTATGAACTGGATATTTTTCTCTTCATATCTCCTCACCTGTTCATCATTTTTCACATCATCCTGTCACTACGTTCTTTGTTATTCTTTTCTTTAACCAATTTCTTACTGCTTTTTCCAGATTATTTTCTTGGCCTTATCTCTGTTTCTCTCTAAAACATCTGTCAGCAAGCCCTTAGGGTTTCCTAATTACCCCCTGGTCAGACCCATCCTAGTTATTAGTCTCACTTTGAAGTGAGTAAAGTCTGCTGACATCTTACAACACTTGGACAGAACACAGTGGAACTTGTTCTGCATGGCCACATGCCAACAGAAATAGGATGAAGAGGATTTGTAGCTGGTTTCTTGCTGTTGTGGATGCACATTGGTGATAAGAGGAAAATAGTCAGAGACCAGGGGAAGTCGAGATGGGAGGAGGATGCAAATGGGAGTGAATGTAGCTGAGTGGAGCAGGTGATGAACAGAGTGCTGAAGACAGGCTTCTTTCTGAAACATTAAGGTAGAACAATGCATCTTCCCTCTCAGGAACTTCTTTGTTCCTGAACTCAGATATCACCCCGCCCCCCCCTCAGGGCAGGGTGACCTCATGAGATGGAAGAAGCAATTGAGAAGAGAGGCCGGCCTGGCTGTAAATAAAGTTGTTCTGACGCCCTTACTTTTGACCTTGTCCGAGTCGTATAATCACAGGTCAGCCTGACGCCCGAGGCGCTGAGACTAAGAACACACCGGTGTTATAACATTATAACACAATAAATCCCTCTCCGGCATCTCAGATGGACACAGATTGTTATTTTCTTGTTTTGGAAGCGTTCTGTTTCTCCATTGTGAAGACTAGTTCTCACCCTGTATATTCTACAGGGTGGAAAGGTCAGAAACTGGAGATATTTCTAGCAGTGGGAATAGAACAGAGGAAACATGGCCTTGAAGGGATAAATTACAGTTACACATCATGAATCAATTGAAAAATAGTTTCCAATTCCCCAGCTTCTCTGGGCCTTGGTTCAATATTCCTGCCTGTTTTACCAATAGATAAGAAATGAGGGTGAAAGATATGCTGTGAAACATTGAAGAAATCCAGCTACAGTGACAATAAAAGTTTATGCTCTGTTACATCTTACTGCTGCGCCTGATTTCATTCAGGGTGATGACTTGCATGTAAAGGTCCAAAACATCATCGACAACACCTTAAGTGTACTAATATGTAACACTATGTGTTTCAAGATTTTTATGTGACATTTCTCAAAGCCAAAATCACTCATATCCTTAATGATGGAAAATATATTTTATTTGATGTTTTCACATCAGGAAGCGAACCCCCAAATCAACTGTATATACATTTTAATCCATAACTTAGTTTTTTACTTTCACATATTTTAATAGTGATTGTTTCAAAGATAGACTGTTGACTAATTGATTGAATTTAGCCAGTGCAGTCATTACAGTATACTAAGTGAACTGAGCGACTGAATTAGACGAATATTGATTAATTGTTTGATCTGGCAAATTTGTATCTTTGTACCTCTCTTTAGCTTTCATAAAGTCATATCTTATCTTGTATGTTTTCCTTTAGAGGTGCCCAGGGTTTCAGTAGAGCCCCGGAATCAAACCTTTACAGCAGGAGAGGAGATGAGGATCAGATGCTCGGCCAGCGGCTACCCTCCACCCCGTCTGGTCTGGACCCACAATGACATGTTCATCATGGCATCAAGCAGGTGAATTCATCTCCTTTCACTTGAGTAGATTTGAGGACTTTTCTGTTTCTTAATTGTTTTTGTATTTTATAATATCAATCAATCAAAATTTCAAGTTCTACTTTACGTTTTCCAGTCATGCTTCCATGTGATCATGTTGAAATTTCATGAAAATACTGAATTGTGTATTTTGCGTGTTCAGACACAGGATGACTCCTGATGGCACGCTAGTTATAAGAAACATGGAGAAAAAGGATGGAGGAGTGTATGGCTGCCTGGCAAGCAACAAGGCTGGAACAGACACGGTGACCTCCATCCTCACTTACATCGGTGAGTGCCACAAAGCATCCATCCATCCATCCATGAGCTATATATTATCCTTTAGACGGTCACGAGGAGCTGGAGCCAATCCCAGCTGACATGTAGTGAGAGGCGGGTTACAGCCTGGTCAGGTCGCCAGTCAATCACACAGACATACAAGCATAGAGACAGGCAAACGTTCACGCTCACATTCACACCTATACCTAAAAAGAAAATATGCATGGCATGACACAAAGCACATGCAGTCAAATGGAAATAAATAAAACTGACATTTACTTCAATGTGCACATCTGCATTTCCATTTGCTCCCTCTGTCATACTGATGTTCTGTCTGTTCAACAATTCTCCTTTCCTAGAATCTCCTGTGGTGACAGTGGCTTTGAGGGATATTCTCATCGCCATTGGAGAAACCACAGTGATGGTCTGTTCTGCATCTGGAATCCCACAGCCTGAGATCTGGTGGTACAAAGGTAACAGAAGAAGGAAATACAACAACAACAAAAACAATATTTGGACATTTGAATATTCAGGACAAACTAAAAAACTAAAACCATGAAAAAATATGAAAAGCTCAGCGTTGAGCTAAAATAACACCCCATTGGAATTTCAAAAACTTTTAGTTTTTCCCACTAGTTGATCACACAATCCAAATAAGAATTAAGCTGACCACCCTCCACTGTTGTTTGGCCTAATTGCTAGGTGATGTCCAGCTGCATTCATCATCCCGCTTTGACGTGGACGCGTTCGGAGGTTTACTGGCAATCCAGGAGACCCAGGATGTCGATGCTGGAGATTACACCTGCGTAGCTGTCAATGCTGCTGGCACCTCATCAGGAAAGATCTCTCTTGATGTAGGAGGTGAGAGTTGTACCAAGTTTAGTTGTAAAAAGCACTAATCAGAATAATTAACCCTGAATAAGAACAAAATAAATAGCAAGATTACAACTTGTGCAAACTTACCATAGATGTCAATGTGCAGAATGCAGAGTTTGGAAGTGATGGAGTCATTTCTTGTTTCTTGTGTTGCAATGTTGCTACAGGTGGCTGTTTCATGGTGTGCTTCTTAGATCCTTAAACCCTAAACGGTCAATGAATTGGGTGTTGCTCACAGCATACTCTAGCGATGTCTGTTTATAATGATAGAAAGGCTGCTTTGGTGCAGTTAATGAACGATGCCTTTGCTCGGCATAACGTGTCTGTTTTAAACCTAAACAATGTTACACAGGAGTGTGTTAATATCTGTGATATATAATATCATTTTATCATTTTTTATCCATGTGATTATTTGTGTCATAATTACTTATTTAATGTTAAATAATCTGGCGCTCCATATTCACACAGTTTAGTACGTAAAACCAGTTGTGAACAACCCGAGCTTACATGATGGACAGGTTGATTGTCTGTAGAATGCAATACAGATGGCTGGATATCCCCCAAACCTTTTGACCTTTTCCATCTTCAACCTCGATCGTTCCAGTCGCACCCAAGTTCACCCGAGAGCCATCCGATGTGGCGCTGGACATCGGCTCCAATGGGACCTTGCTCTGCCTTGCCCAAGGTCACCCCGAACCACAGGTCACCTGGAAGAGAGAGGATGGACTTCCGATTTTCAACAGGCCCCGCGCATATGGCACTATTGCGAGGAGCAGGGAAGGTCTTCATATCACCAGTGAGTGTTTTAGTGGGAAACACATTACGCATGAAATTCTCTACATTTATGCCGACATAAATATCCCTTTTTCTCTCAGACCTGTGGGTGGAAGATGAGGCGGTATATGTCTGTGAGGCTCACAATCACTTTGGCAGGATCCAGGCCCAGGCAAGAATCACTGTGACTGGACTGGGTGAGTACAAGTCTTGCCTTTCTGACTTTTTTTTTCTGTCTCTTAAATGGTAGTGTCTCTTAATCTTTAAATGAAAGCTATTATTCACAGAAATACATCAGGCTGTGTACTTTTTTATTTCCATCTGGGCTCTCATTGATTTATTAGTGATTGATTAATTATCTTAGAAATCACGAGGGGCAATTTGATATGGGTTGACATGCAATAAGTTATGTGGAAATGACGGAATACAGAAGCGTAGCTGAACTGAAAAAGTGCTTAGATAGACCTGTATGTCATAAAAAAGATATACATACTCACACATGCTCACATTACTTTTAGCTGATTATGCATTTATGTCCATTCAATGATCATATCTACTCTCCATGTCCAGTACATCTTCTAAAACCGCATACAGTACCGTTGAGGGCCTATGTGCTGTATGTCCTTGTGGATGTGTGTGTGTGTGTGTCTCTGTTTCAGTCTTTACACGTGAGTGTGAGTTCATTAGCACATTTCAGTGGGTGTGTTTGAACACATGGGCCTTGTTAACCACTGTTACTATTTCACGGTTTTCTTTACAGTGGAAACACGCTGAGCTCTTATATGTGGGCCAAAGGTTAGAAACCACAGACCCACCCAGATGACATACACTATATTACTGCCCCACTGCCCCATTTCCCCACTGACAACATTGTCTCATGAGATACGCACACCCAATGCAGAAGCACATGTAAAGTACCTTCTTTGGAAAATGGTGGAAGTAGAGAGCAATTAAGTTGGCATGCATGTGTATATGCGTGTTTGTGTGTGTGTGTGTGTGTGAGGTTGTGTTCCCAGGTCCTTCAGGGCGGTCGTAAAATTCCCCTTGACAACACCCTGTATGTCTGTCACAGCATCAGCATTGTCTGAGTGAACACAGCCAAACCATTTAGACAAAAGTAATGCCATTACGCGTGTGTGTATATGTATGGGGGTATGTATAGGTATGCATATATGAGGGAAGTTAGAGTGTTGCTACTTTTAGCAGCTGTGGAAAATGTATACTGTATATGCTGTATTGTTAGTGTATTTATAGCAAACAAGCATTCCCTATTCATCGTACATTACACACACAAACACTTACACATGTGCTTCCTTCGAGAATAAATACAACCACACTTTCTGTCCATTCTGTTAAGTGTTGACACACCAAATTTAAAACATTTGTTATATTTTATGACAATTTATTGGGTATTTTTGTCTGTATGCTTTCAGACACAGAAAGCTACTTGACCTGTGTGTGTGTGTGTGTGTGTGTGTGTGTGTGTGTTTGGTCTCTATGCACAGTAGAGGCTGCTACCCACATATTGTACAGCTCAACAACATCGAATCACACATGATTTTTACAGCTCCCTGCTGATATGAATCTACTTAATAATTTTCTTGAATACTTTCCTGTCATCTTCTCAGCTTCCTTGATTTTTTTTATTTATTACATAAGCCCTGTATAATGGTTTGCATGGTATCTGCAGTCTCGCCTGTCATTGCGATGAGTCCGGCTGTACTCAGTGTAATCGAGGACCAGCAGGTGACTTTGCCGTGTGTGCTATTGGCTGGGAATCCGCTGCCTGAGAGGCAGTGGCTACACAACTACGGCTTGGTGAGAACACAGAGAGTTTACAGTTTCTAAATGTCTTCCATGTCTTTATTTTAAATAGCCATGATTTCATTTGAACCACTTCAACCTACAAATGTTTCAGGTGACCTCAGACCAGTATTGGACAGTGAGGAGGGACGGCAGTCTGCATATTGAGAGAGTCCGGCTGGACGATGTGGGTGACTACACCTGTTTGGCTGAAAACGTTATTGGGGCCACCAACCATACCACCACTGTCAACATCTATGGTAGTCTACAAAACTTACATACAAACTATGAATAGACATGCACATGCTTAACAATTTGTTAAAACCCTTTTTGAGCACTAGCTGGACCCACATTGTGTGTGTTGTATCAGCTGGATCACATGGATAAACATGTATGTGCAATAAGAATTGGGGAATTTTGATATTTCTGCTGACTGTACAGGGTCGTAATACAAATGAGTAGTTAATGCTAATGTTATGTCTCTATATCATATTTTACTATTATTGAATATAACTGGAAAAATGTCATCAGTTGTCTAATTGCCATATATTTTGTCAATTTGTTTAGTTTTACCTTAAAGACTGACCGAGTCTATTTAATGAAAGGGGCAAAAAGAGCATAAAGTACTCGCACAATTTCACAAAACAGCAGTTGGTGCCATTCATTTGATGTAAAGGGTAGCAATGTGTCTAAAAAGGAGAATAAAAAGAATCCAAATAAGATGCTCTTCTTGAAACAGTGACTTTTTACTTAACGTCTCCCTATTTAGCCTTTATAAGCAGTATATAAACATTTAATACATTGTTTATAACACACTATAGTTCCAGGTTCCTTTTTCTTTTTCTTTTATTTTGTTTCCTTCTCCATTTCTCACTGCCCTGCTTGAATGTCTCCTCTACACTGCAGAGGGCTCTGAGCCTCATGAATAGGATTATCTTTGAGGTTGCATTAAAACCAGGAGCAGCTGAGGGTAATGGCAGAGTTTTGAGCACAGTGAGAGGGGAAAATGTGCTCACCATATATATATATATATATACATTTATATTTTCTGTAAATGCACTGACTCCCTTCTTGAAATTAGGTCAGTCCTTTCTATCTGTAAATACACAAAGCACTGGATATTTACACTATGTAGGTCAGTGTATAGTTACATTTCCCATCATAACCTCTGAGATATACATTCCATAGAGCATACATAATGCAATGTATGTGCAAAGACTGCAGATAGAAGACCACCATGCCATACAGGATCGTATTGTGTACACCGTGTGTGATTTTGTTAGTTTAATCACATTTCTCATTTCCAAGAAGAGGCTTCAAGCCTCCCAGGGCTGATCTTTTCTGCAGATTCCCAGAGTTGTAACAAACAACAAAACAAGTCAAATAGTGAGAAGGAAGGAGAGAGGGAAAGGACAAAGAAGGGAAGAAGAAAATAAGAGACACACAGAGAGAACCAAATGCACACTAGATGCAGAGCAGGAAATTCATCTTTACAACCAGATTTTACAAATACTTGATGAATGTATGTATACACAAAAAAACGAATCTTTTTCTCCTATGTTTCCAGTGATTCCTACCATTCAGTATGGCCCTCAGGTGTTCAGCACAATTGAGAGCACACCCATCACGCTACCCTGCCGTGCCAGTGGAGTACCCGCCCCTGACATTACCTGGACCAAGGTATGGATTGGCATCACCTGTCTTAGTACCTGTTTTAGTATGAAATATACCAAAGTAAGAGCCAGTTCTCCCTGCTTGCAGTGGTGTGCCGTTTTCCTGCCACTGAAGACCTTAATTATCTCTTCATCAATGGCAAAATAATAAAAGGGAGATAAAGTGAAACCAAATTAAAAGTATGTAAGTGAATCAAGAAAAAGCATACAGGTAAAATGTATAACAGCCAAGATTGCTCATGTTGCATCACACTTTGGCCAAGTATCACCAGATTAGACACCGCGACATGGTGCTCGGTTAAAGCTTTTATGCAGCTCATTTGGATTTGAAATGTGAACAATTTATGTTCATGTAGTGTGGCTGTGCAGTTTTGGGCAGAGATAAGTTCCACTTGAAATGGTCCAGATGTGGATGCACTGTTTTCAACTACAGGGGATTAAGTCCTTGTGTTGTTTTGTGTCAAAGGTCAGCGTTGTCGTACACTTCTTACTCTATTGATAGCACATGATAGGAAAACGTCTGTGTGAGATTACATGTATGTCGATCATGTGCCGCTCCATTAAAACAGCTCTACCCGTGTCCATTAGCCCGTACTGTGTGCTCAGTCTTTACATGTGCACTTTTGTGTGTTAGTGTGTGTGTATGTGGACAGTTCCTCCCTTTTTTCCATCTTTTACACTAGTTTCTCTGAGTTGTAAAAGCGATGCTGTTAAAGTGAACAGGGCTAGAGGGACACATGAAACTAGACCCTGCTAAGTTTTGCACCAGCTGTTAAAATGTGATTTCCGCTGATTCCTTTGCTGTTCTCTATAACATCAATCAAGTCAAGTCAAGTTAGTCATGTCAGATTCAAAGGGGCAGTCCAGAGACAACACAATCCGGAGGCACTGACTTAACATTTGCTTTTTGTTTTGGATTATTTGATTGTATAATATATATATAACTAATACAATTTTTATTACAGCCTTTTTAATCAACAGCAGCAAAGTTAATCAAACCATAAATTTAAGAACGCTTCGTAGGTCAAACCACTGACACCATGACAGTGTAAATAAAGTAAATGAAGCTGAGTTAATGAAACCGACTCTGGCCCCTGCCCTTTCCCTGTTGTGATTTGTTTTGTAGGGTGGGGAGCTGATGTACTTGGGTGGTCCAGCCTTCTCTCTGGGTTCTGACGGCAGCCTCCTCATCACCTCCCCCTCTGGAAATGAGACTGGAGAGTTCATCTGCACAGCTACCAATGCTGCCGGCTACGCCTCCAGGAAGGTCCAGCTCACTGTCTATGGTAAACCTCATCACCAGCTAAAGGTTGGATAACATCAGTGCAAAGAGAAAGAAGCTATACGTAGCATTTAACATCAACAATTTATTACTAAATTAATTCATGTGTATAATTACTGTGATCATTGCCAAGATGTCTAGCAGCCTCTACCAGCTGGCAAACTACATTAAAAGTCATGTCACTGTGTTGGCTGTTGGATCACTACAAAACAGGATCTACTATCCATTATTTGGACTTAATGGTTACAACTCAACTGTAGTTTAGCTTCTCCATGTGCAGATCCAGTGTCCTCAATGACTGGTGTTGCTTCGTAAAGCCAAACCTCTGAACTTCTTTTATTTATTTATTTTATCCTACAATATGCTGTCACAGTCATGGCCCACTTACAATAGCAAATGTATGTAGGCGTGAAAATGAGCAGAGCTCCAAGTGCTCAGCAGGTTATTGTCTCCACATTCTTCTTAACTGCTCCAATTGTCCCCATGTTGTGTTGTGTGTGGTGATGGAGGAGTTGTAATTAGATTTCAGAAATTAGGGGGACAGATATGAGCCAACCTGGCCTCTACTTTTTTAAATTTAACTGACACAGTTAATAGAAATTGCCTTTACCTGCTATAAATGCAGGATTTTATTATCTGTAGCCAATTTATCAACCACTTTTATCATTAATTACTTTTGCTTGATTATCTCCAACCCTATCAATAGATATGATGACGACCTTTAAAGATAGCCATTCGAACAAAATAAATAGAAAAAGGCTTCTCTGACATTGTGGGCAACAGGTTGTATGACTTTGTACTTTTAAATATGTATAGGCAGATAAATGCACTATGAGCATATGAGCAATGTCAGATCCTGTAAAATCTCTTTATAAAAAAAAGTATTTTTCTTTTGTTTGTTTCTTTATAAGGTTATTAAACATTGTCTGAAATTGTCACATTAATGTCTAAGAACTTTGAATCGAGTCACTGTTTCTGTGTATATGTATGTCCAGTCCGTCCTAGGTCCAACGTTAGTGGCGCCGGAGGCTCAGCTGAGCCGATGAAAATGTCAGTGATCGAGGGTGAGAACGCCATTTTACCATGTGAGGTCCACAGTGTCCCACCTCCCACCATAAGCTGGGCCAAGGAGAGGCAGCTCATCTCTCCTTTCTCTCCAAGGTAAAACACATACAGAACCCCTTTGCTCACAGCTGAGGCACAGTTTTTAGCCATTTTTCACTAAATTCACTGCTATTGTTTTATAAACACACCTTGCTGCCTTAAAGTAAACCCCCATGAATAATATTGTACATTAACTATAAAAAAACATTCGATAAAATCATATTATACTGGCTGTAGGCTCAAAGTTAGATTTGCAGTTGTAAAAGACATCCCATGCTGTCTGCATTGCTGTGCTCTGTCTCTGGACCCTTCATCGCCTCAGGGTAAAGTTTGTGGTTTTATAAGATGACTGAGTAATCTTACTCTTCTCTGTGATCTGTTGTACCTACTGCCACTGCACCTACAATTATGGTTGATGGTGGATTAGTGAGAATTCTGGAGTATCTGTTGACAGAAATGACTGAAATAGTCATTGAGTGGAAAAAAAATCAGTCTGTTTTTTGCTTGTTTTGTAATTGGAAGCTTGCGTAATACTTTCCCCTCAGACTTTCACTTTACAGTTTATTGTATTGCTGCTTGTGTGTGTATGTGTTCCTCCCAGGCACACCCAGCTTCCCTCCGGCTCTATGAAAATCTTGAAGACCAGAGTGTCAGACAGTGGACTTTATGTGTGTGTTGCCTTGAATATTGCTGGCAACTTAACACAATCCATTGAGCTAAGTGTTTTGGGTAAGTTCAAAGATTACAAACACACAAACAAATATTTAATTATGCTTTTATCAAGGGTTCCTGAGCAGCAGCATGACTTGTTTCTGTCATGTAAGTAAGGATTCCTGTTTTTCTAAGTGTACTGTGTCTAGGTACATTTTAAAGTACTATCAAAACATCACATGATGAACATACACTCATTTGGATCAACGTTTCTCGATGTATTCATGAAATTTGTGATTTTCATCCCTTAGCTGTCATGTAATTAGCTGAATAGCATTGAAAACTACCCATTCAATACTCATACATTACCCAAATTAGAGTTGAGAGAGTTGCAGTCTAGACATACTGTCATCATGGATTACATAGAATAACTACTGAATGACAGAAGCACATATACTATAATCTAAACGTCCAGGCCGATGTACCTGTGTGATAAATAACATGCAGGTGCAGAGGAGGAACTAAAGCTTTTTTAAATCTGGCCCTCTGTCATCTGTCCTGCAGTGCCCCCCAGTATCCAGGCGGGACCCAGGGTAATGAAGGTTCAGGTGGGTCACCCTGTGGAGCTACCCTGTGTGGTGAGAGGGGTCCCAGAGCCCACCCTCACCTGGACAAAGGATGGTAAGAGGTACCCAGTATCGTCTGATGGCAGCCTGGCACTAAGGAATGTGGGGCTAGCTGACGAAGGACCCTACACCTGCACAGCCACCAGCACTGCAGGCAGAGACGAGGCTCAAGTACGGCTTCTTGTGCAAGGTTGGTCTCTGTTAATGTCTTTATCCCAAATAACTTGCTTTGTGTTGAAATGTTTTCGGAGTTGTATATGTCTGTTAAAGTTGTATTGAACCAAATGACAAAAATGTGCAGCACAAAACATTGCACACATGCTAAAGTAAGACATAATGTACTGTATGTTCGTGTATTTTGGAGTGCGTATTTGTCGTTAATTATGTGTTTGTGGGTTTTCAGTGCCCCCTGTGGTCGAGGTGTTGGAGCCGCCCTTCAATAGTCCCCTGCAGGAGAGAGTTGCAAACCAGCGTATTGCATTCCCCTGCCCTGCCAAAGGTTAGGGAACATTTACAACCACCCACTGATATTATGAGGAATAAGAGGATTGAACATAATTCACTTTTTATAGGATAACAAAATGTACCTACACTTCTACCAAATCGTAAAAGTAAGATAAAGTTAGTTAAGTAATTATAAACATTCACATAAGGGTATACGCAGTAATAATGACTATGTCAAATATAGTATATTTGTTATCCTTTCACTATCTTCTCCATTTCAGGTCTTCCCAAGCCAGTGATTCGGTGGTTGCGTAATGGCCAAGAACTGACGGGTAATGAGCCCGGTGTGTCCATCCTGGAGGACGGTACGCTGCTGATTCTGGCCGCTGTGTCACCGCTGGACAATGGAGAGTACATCTGTGCGGCAGTCAATGATGCTGGATCCACCGAGAGGAAGTACCAACTCAAAGTCAATGGTGATTCACCTGTTCTCCATGTTTCTGACTTTAGAATATTTGCTGACACATCACTTAAAAAGTATCTTCTATCTTATATTTTGTATACATTTGATTCCGTGGAAACAAATGCTTAAAGCTCGGTAATCACCGTTGACACCTCCACAGTGCCCCCGTTTTTCCGTGACGAGGAAACGCCTGGCAACGTGTCATTGGTCCTGAGCCAGTCCACCAGCTTGGTGTGTGATGTCATAGGAAGTCCGACCCCTGTCGTCACCTGGTACAAGGAGGGGACCCCGGTAGGTGAAATCCCATAGAATATGCTGTTCACATATATTTTAAACAAAATATGTTGACAGTCGTCATTCATGTTTAGAACACAAAAAAAGATTTTGTAAGTATGTTACTTCAAGGTAAATACACACACTATCACTATCTTCATCATCATCATCATCATTACCATCAAAGACACAGTCTGAGAGATTAGGTAACATGCCGCCTTATAATTTTCATAACCTATACTTATACTGTGGTCGAGTAGGTCATGTACAAGGATTGGATTACAAACTTTACAGCCATAAAATCACTGAGAAATTATAATGACCTTTCCTTTCATTTATTAAGTTCTCATAAAGACTGAATGAGCGCTGATCACAGGGTACACTGTCCAAGAGAACAGACCTGAAACCACAGTGGATCCTGTGTGTATGCGTTTGTAACAAAGACCAGCCAGGCGAGCCATGGAGGCAGCATGGTTTAAAGCTGTAATGGCAGAGTAATTATGATAAATTGATGCGAGAACAGAGAACTAGCACAGACTTTGCTGTAACATCTCAGTTAGCTGGCTGCTTTTTGTTCCCTTGGCTGCCTTACAAATTATTCCTGCAAAGCACAGATGGGAAAATCAGTTCTCTTACTTTAAACTGTTAGTTATGAGCGATCTAATGAACAATGCACTCTGAATTTTCTTGGCTCTAAGCAACAATTTAAAACGTTTCATGTTTTATAATCATATTACTCAGCTGAATGGATCGTTGGCTCTCTCTTTCATTCTGCCTGAATTGTAGGCTGCAGCTTTTTTTAAATGTAGATCCTTTTATCATGATGTCTTGCAATTAGCCCCATAATTACTGTCAAGCAGTATTTCTTAAACTCTAAATTATGCTGTTGTTTTTGCTTTTTAATGTGATTCAGTTTATTGGTGTTGATCGACAGGTGGTTGCAAGCAACAGCATCCAGATTCTTGACATGGGAAAAACCCTGAGACTACTGAAGGCCGCCACAACAGACACAGGAAGCTACAGCTGTAAAGCCATCAACATCGCCGGCAGCACAGAAAAGGACTTCTTCCTGGATGTATTGGGTGAGTAAGGGCAGTGTGCAGCGTCTATGGAAACTCCCAAGAATTACAGGGAAAGAATTGTGTGCAGACATGTGGACATACAGAACTTGAAATTGATTCCACATTAATGGTTCTGACATCTGAGACCCTTTTGATACATAAAAGCAGCCACATGTGTAGGACTGTTTGTGCTTTCTCAATGAATCAGTTTCTTGATGAGTCTGCTAATATACAATGATACTCTCGCTCTCTGCCCCAGTCCCACCAACCATCGTAGGGTCAGGCTCTCCTGGAGATGTTTCAGCCATTGTCAAACAGGAGATCAGTCTAGAATGCCATGTGCAAGGAGTGCCCTTTCCCACAATCCAGTGGTACAAGGACAGGAAGTAAGTGCCTTCTAATATGAGAGTACTTACTGTCTCTATTATGGTAAGAATGATCAAACAAATGGAATAAACTGGGTTAAACTTATGTTTCTAGGCTGGTGTTTCTTGGTGATCCCAACCTAGAGGTCTCAAACAGGGGTCAGGTTTTGAAGATAAAAAGTGCTCGACTTGGGGACAAGGCCCGCTACCAGTGTAGTGTCGTGAATACAGCCGGCAAACAGTCCAAGGATTTCAACCTCAGTGTCTTTGGTGAGTGTGGATTTTGACAGATCCTATGTAGTCGGGTACTAAATGTGACTAAATACAGCTGAATTACAAATTTCTGATTCGTAATTTTTGTGCCATTGTTCCAGTGCCCCCCTCCATCAAAGGAGGTAACATAACCTCACAGGTCACAGCCCTGCTGGACACTTTGATAACACTGGAGTGTGAGGCACGGGGCTTGCCGCTTCCCACCATCACCTGGTACCGAAACGGTGAGGCCATCCTGTCCCACCGACAGCTTCAGTATGTCGAGCGAGGCCACTACCTGAAGATCCCTCGGGTGCAGGCGTCAGATGCTGGCCAGTACACCTGCAAGGTGACCAGTGTGGCCGGGAGCGCTGACAAGAGCTACGAACTGGACGTCTACTGTAAGAACCTGACATCTGAGACCTGAGATCTGAACATATGTTCCTATTGTGTGTCTGCATTTGCAATCATTCTCATATGTTCTGAGCTCTGAAGCTTATTATTGTATTAATCAGAGATTTGAGGCATTTGGTTTCACTCACAAAGCATAAATACCTTTGCAGCAGTCAAGAATAATTTGAAACAGCTGTGGATGGTGCACAAACAATTTAATGTAAAAATAAAATCATTGATCCTTGAAGAGCACAAAAATGGATACAGAGTGGAGGAATTTATGTTTTAAAGAAATGTAACATGTTGGAAGCCTTGAGTGTGAGATGTAAATAAGATATCAGTCAAGTGAAAAAGTCCTCCAAGCTTATCCCTCCTTTTGTTCTGTTTCTCTTGTATGCCCCCCCAGTGCCTCCTACCATTGCAGGGGGCGATAACGGGCCAACTGAGAGGAAAGTGGTCCTCAGAAAGCCTCTGATTCTGGAGTGTGAGGCTGGGGGACACCCTCCCCCCTCCCTCACATGGCTGAAGGATGGAGTTCCTGTGCGTGATGGTGAAAGTGTCCGTCTTCTCGAGCAGGGGAGTAAAATAGAAATCCTCTCAGCCACGGTGTCAGACTCGGGACGTTACGTCTGCGTAGCTACAAGCATCGCTGGAGAGAAGGAGGTCAAATACGACGTCAAAGTTCTAGGTATAGAAACACTACAGCCAACTGACAACATTGCACAGCACATACACACACACTCATGTCTCAATGTTTTATCATTGTCACTGTCGTGTTAGACCCAAACTAACGAGAATTGTTGGGACCTCACTTATCTTTGCACAGGTTTTTTTGTCTTAATTCTAGTTAGTTGTTACTTATTAGTTAGTTGCTCAAATTGTTAATAAATTAAAAAATAGTATACTACTACTGGTAGTGTACTTGCCGTATGCTATAGAGTATTAACAGAAATTCAGCATTGTGTTCACTTCACAGACAGCCATTTAAGAATCCACAGTGCAGATTTTAAGTCGTCTCTCTGGTATTTAATATTTAAGAACATACCTCATTATTTCAATGACATGTCAGCTTGTTCTATGCAACTTTCTATGGACAGTGGAAAAGTTATTGATCGTTGTCGGCAGGATTCGAACCTGCGCGGGGAGACCCCAATGGATTTCTAGTCCATCGCCTTAACCACTCGGCCACGACAACTTGTGTCAATATGTGACTCACACTATTATTTTGTCCCAAGGCCTCTCACACGGGAAACAGGCACCTGCTATTTTGCTGTGACTTTGCATGTCTGACTAAGGAGAACTCTTTACAAAAAGCATACTATATTCACTGACCTTTTTTGATATTATTACTTACAGCAGCAGAAATAGAGAAAGACTGGAATAAATTCTAGTTCCAAAGTTGAGATTTTATAATGAAAAAAAAAAAAAAAAGAAGCTTTCAATTCATTTTTACATGGTTTTCGAGTGTCACATTCACAGGTATTTATTGTGGTTTTCCGGGTTCAAATGCATTGAAATATTACTTTAAAGCGACACAGACATTTATTTTTTTCAATCCTAGTTCCTCCTTTCATTGACGGAGCTGATGACGTGACAGACAGCACAGTGATAGTTAGCAGCCCTTTAGAGCTGGAGTGTCAAGCCACTGGAACACCTGCTCCTGTCATCACGTAAGATCTCCATCTCATGCATACAGATACACAGATTTAAATAAAAATGCATACACACACATGTTCAATGTAAAACTATTCCTTTCCAGGTGGTATAAAGATGGAAAACCAGTCAGACAGGCTGAGGGGTTGCGGGTAGCAGCCAACGGTCGACGGCTGGTCGTTTCCCGCGCTCAGGTTTCTGACACGGCTCGTTTTCAATGTGTGGCCACTAATGAAGCAGGAGACCACGAGAGGGACTTCAATGTGGTCGTCCATGGTAAAATGTTTTGTCACACAATTTTTCTGACAACAAATGAATATAGAGGAAAGTTATGCATACACATTAATTGTAATAAATGTGATTTGTGCTTTAAATGCAAGCCACAGAGACACTCCCACCTTGGGTAAATACTACTTTGTCTTTTTTGTGATGTCCTTTTTTCCAAATTTGCTGTAAAGTGTTATCAAGAGAATAACTGTATCCTTTTCATCTCCACAGTTCCTCCATCCATTCGAACCACCGGGCCGGCTGAACGTTCGGTGGTTCTCCACAAGCCCATCAGTCTGGAGTGCATCTCCAGCGGCATCCCTCCTCCCAGCATTACCTGGCTGAAAGATGGCCGACCAGTTGACACAACACAGGGACACGTTAAGGTTGGTCCGCTGATAGACTGAATATGAATTCCACTGAAGTAGGCACAGCCTCAGTCAAACCCTACAGTACATGCAGTACATGCAATGCTACACAGAAGGAAAGAAAGGCACCGTTATATTCAGCAACATTAATTTAAGTTGCTGAGCGTTGCAAGGCAACAGTTTGTGCAAAGTTTGTTTTGTTTTTTTATTCTAAATGGGAGTCAATTGCAGTTGACTCTTTGACTTTTGGCCTGTGATGTGTTTTTAGCAAATGTCTGAATACGCTAGTATTGGCTGATTGGCTTCAGCTGTTTGAATCTCAAACTGACAAATTCCTCCAACATGTAGAATATACTTTTATGCTCACATGTTAACATGAAAAGTAGTTACCAGTCTGAATTGTCTGTGTCCTGTATGTGTTTGTATCTGTCACAGTTGGAGTCAGCGGGCAGAATGCTAAAGGTCACAGAGGCAAGACTAGAGGATTCTGGGAAATACACCTGCCTGGCCACCAATGCAGCTGGTGAAGCCCAACAGCACATACGGCTCAGTGTCCATGGTAACTTCGAGATACACACAGCACTATCTTTCCATGTTTCCGTCCCTTGTCTCACTCATCTCCTGGTTTCTGTCATAAATACTTCTCTCTGCGTTCTGTGTCAAGGGACTAGGTGGAGCCAGGAGAGTATCATCTGATACATTACTGTTCTTGTGTGTGTCCCTCAGAGCCGCCCAGTATCCTCCACTCTGGAGAGATCGTGAACCAGACCATCCTGTCAGGCTTTTCCACTGAGCTTGAGTGCAAGGCCACAGGCAGCCCATTACCCGGTAAGACGGCTCACAAACTTTGTCCTCCTTCCTGCTGTGCTCACTCGTGGGCTCCAGGGCGAAGTTTCCTCTGACTTCTGAGTTGGTATTGGCTGTTCGGCTCTTTTCCTTATCTTTAACCATTAATGGAACGGCAGAAAATGTATCTCAGATGACTCCCTACAGGCAGCTTTACTCTCTTCCCACTGACTTTCTCTCCTCAGTACAAGTTCAGTACAGATAAGCAGGCACATTCCAGTGTTATTGAACCCTCCTTTCTTTGGCTGTGTGCATTTTACAGCAGGTGTTTCATTCCAACAATCTGATATCTGTGAAAATGTTACATGTGAAAATATTTTATTATAAATCTGTTTTAGGCTCCGTTGTTCAAAGCACAAATAGAGGTCCGGTTTGTAAATTAAATTTCACGACCACAAATAGTCAAATAATAAATTCTATTACTTTGACAAAGCACTAAATGTTAAAATAGGTCAAAATACATCACGTCACTGATCTGCTTCTGTGTTCTGAAATCTCGAAACCTCTAAGCACACCTGGACGGTGTTTGCTTACTTTTCTGAGGGTTGAAACAAAAAACACTGAAGCAGCCTTTAGTTTCTATGCACCACATATCTGGAACAAATGTAAGTTCTGAGATGTGATCCAACTCAAAGCTAATCATGGCTAAAACAAGGGTTTTGTTTTTAATTTTCTTTTGTCCTTTTTTTTTTCTACACAATAACTGCACTTCAACCTTTATCCCTTTATCTGTTATTCTTTTCTTTTTCTTTCTGATGTCTTTTAAATCAGATTTCCATGTGTTTTTTGCTTTATGTAAAGCACTTTGAATTACCTATTGTGCTTCAGCTATCACTTGGTACAAAGATGGCCGACCTCTGACAAGTGCAGCTGGCCTGACGATGCTGAAGCGTGGCCAGATGCTGGAGATTGAACGAGCTCAACTGTCTGATGCCGGGATATACAGATGTCTAGCGGTCAACCTAGCTGGAGTTGCTGAGATATCCCACAGCCTACAGGTGTACGGTGAGTACATACATTAAACTGAGATTTACAGATTCTTTATAAAATCAGGTAAGTAGACATCATAACAATGTTTCTCTAGGAGACGACTAAGTCACACAGGGATAAGATACTCTTCAGTCAACCACCTTATCCAATTTCTTAAAACTACTTAAAATGCCAGCAACTTCTCTATCTGACTATTTGTCATGCATTTATGCAATCATTTCCTTTTCCTTCCTTGCAGTGCCTCCGGTCATCTCCAGCCGAGGTGGGACCGTAACAGTTGTGGTGAATGAAGCTGCCAGGCTCGAGTGCGAGGCCACCGGTGTTCCTCTGCCCAGCCTCACATGGCTCAAAGATGGCAGCCCTGTGGCAAGTGTGTCACATGGCATACAGGTGGCTACACATTATTCTCATATCACTATGATTATGTAGTTGTATTTTTTACGAGGCAAAATGGGGCATAAAGTCTCCTTAAATTGTTATCTTGAATTAAATCAAACATATACAATATATGCCTACATTTTCATGAAACGTGTCATGGTATTGTTCTGTAGTTTTTTTTTATTGCTGTGTTTTTATGTATTTGTGTGTGCGTTGTGTCTGACTTGTTGATGTGTTCCTCCCAGGTGTTGTCTGGTGGCAGAGTGCTGTCTCTAACCAGTGCACTGGTTAGTGATACAGGGAGGTACACCTGCGTGGCTGTCAACGCCGGAGGAGAACAGCATAGAGAGTACGACCTGAGAGTTTATGGTGAGTAAATCAGCACGGCAACAATTCTGAACATATATAACGTGTATATATACAGCTACATACTTTACGTTTACATACAAAACAATAAATTAGAAACTGTTTTGACAGTAGATTTATTGTTTTAGCTATTTTTCAAGACATTTTGATGAACTAGCCTCTGAAGTGTGACGATTCTCATCTTTTCCATGTCTTACATGATAGTAAACTGAATATCTGTTTTGGACTGTTTGTCAAACATTAGTGTTAAAAACAATTAAAATATATCATCTTCAGCTCGGGGATTGTTTTTAATATTCTGTGACGTTTTGCTGACAAAACAATTAATTAATTAATTAATTCAGAAGAGGCAGAAAAATGAGCAATGAAGTTGCAGCCCCAGGTGATTTCAGTCCTAAGTTTTGACTTTCAGTGGTGGGTTTTTCGCTTTTGTTTACTTTTAGATCACAGATTCAGCCAACAATGACATAACTTCCATCATCATTATGACAGAGACTTAACTAATGCTGCACTGCATTATATTTGTGGGATGCTTTGAAGTGCCCATACGTTTTGGTCTTAAAATTGTTACCTTGATTAGGCAAGTTGTTGGCAGGTGCTGTTGAAAGGAAAGTACTTATTATTCAATTCTTCTCCTTAGGACTTTGTGTTCATGACTTTAATGTCTTTTCCTTGTTCCCTTCTTGTTTTACTGAGTAATGGCTATGGCCGACTGTAGTATGTCTTTCAACAGAGCATCAGTTCCAGCAGGGAACATGAATTGAAATACTGAAACAATATTTGAACAAGACCTTGAGCAAGTCTCTGCATGGGGACGAAGTATGATTTGATTAAGTTTGGCATTTCAGTAAACCATGTCAGTTTCCCAACATAGAACTGTGCTTGATGGCAGGACAGTTGTTATACAAGTTATACAAAGTTAATCTTACCGAGCAAATAGGAGACAAGTAGTTTACATCTAAAGTCTGCGCTTGTATGTGTCTGTTGCTGTATGTCTGTTTCAACATATGTATGTGGAATACAAGCGTTTCCTCAGAAAGATCAAAAAGAGCTTGTCCAGAGAAATAAAGGCAGATTTGTTGTGGTAATTGCTACCATTCTTCTGCAGCTTCCTGTGTCTGGCCTAGGCTGAGCTGAGGGTCTGTTTCTGTCTTTCCCCAATGACCATGATGTAGGGGAAATTGGCGTGCAGCCTTTTTTTTAGATCAGGCCAGTTTCACACAAAAAGGGGGACTGTCCTGTCTCATGAAATACTGACATACAGAAGCTCGGATTAATAAAATTGAGGAATGTTGCAGGAAATCTAGTTAACAGGTCTCAGCAACACCCATCTTTGGTTGTGATGATACCTAGATAATCACGAGGGAACAAAAACATTCCTGTGGGAATTTCTTTGCTCCTGAGTCATTATGTATCTCAGTGCATGTTAGCAATTTCCTTGGAGATTAGGTTTCATGAACTTCTTGGAAATGAAGCTACTCTCATTGTTAATACCACAAACAAATGTTCAACAGGTTTAATGATGCTGCCATAACACAAGATATAATTAGTACTTAAAGAGCACCAGATGCCCAACTTAACCGAGCCTGTGCATCTCAGGAAGCAATTATTCAGTTTTGCTTATGAGGTAATATGAAGAGCTTACAGCATTTAGAATGGCCAAGCGGGAATAGTGTGTATGCGTACCTCATTTATGGTCTCATTTTGTATACATGATACTGTTTTCAGTAGCTTGCTTTCGTGTCTGCCACAGTGCCACCAAACATTAAAGGGGAGGAGGCGAATGCCACGGTGATGCTCGGTCGTCCAGTGGAGCTGCACTGCCAGAGCGATGCCATCCCTCCACCCACCCTTTCTTGGCGCAAAGATGGCCGCCCGCTCTTCAGGAAGCCTGGTCTGACCGTCTCAGCGGATGGGAGTGTGCTCAAGGTACAGCCAGAGTTAGAAATTATAAAACAGTTATATTAATAATTGTAAGGAGTGTTTTGAATCAGCTTGAAGTACAAAGTTTGGTGTAGGTGCTGTGGTTCCTCCTTATCAAAACAGTTGCACTTTTAATATTCACCTCTTTTTTTTTTTACGAAATAAATATCTAGTTTATTGGCTTAATAATTCAGAGTTTTTCAGTACTATATCTCATGATTTGTCTGTATATCTATTTGTTAGGTCGATAGTGCCCAGGTTCAGGATTCAGGCAGGTATTCCTGTGAAGCCACTAATGTTGCCGGCAAAACAGAGAAGAACTACAACCTCAATGTTTGGGGTGAGTTTAACTTCATTTTTGTCTCTATTTGTTTGTTATTCTGCTGAACCCACTCTTGATGAAAGACTGCATGAGCACCAGCATGTAGCTTGAATAAGATGTGAGCGCCCCCTTTAGGTGTCTTGTTCTTATTACAGTTTCTCCCAGTATCCGCGGCTCAGGGGAGGCATCTCCTCTGACTGTGATTGAAGGAAGTCTCATCACTCTGGTGTGTGAGTCCAGTGGCATACCACCCCCCAGCCTCATCTGGAGAAAGGACGGTGAGTGTATCTTAGTTTGTAGATACACAACGTGACGACAAGAGAAAAAAGGAATATACTATGGACATTGGGTGATGCACTGGTGCTATGTGTGTTACATGTTTGAACACCATACCTAACCTGTAGTTTGTGTTCATCCCAGGTTCTGAGCTCAAATCAGACCAACGGCTCAGGGTTTTGTCAGGAGGTCGCCAGCTGCAGATCTCCAGCACTGAGAGGACAGATACAGCCTCCTACACCTGCACAGCCTCCAGCACAGCCGGCACCACTTCCAAGGAGTACAGCCTGCAGGTTTATGGTACGAGTGTGCCAAAAAAAGTACAAACTTACGAATACATGTTTGTATCATGCAGCAAAAAGATATCGATATAGAGCATGTGCACCGACTCACTTGCTTCTTTCACTCCAGTCCGCCCTTCTATTAGACGCAGCGAGGGCAACACCGATGATGTTGCTGTGACAAAAGGAGGCGATGTGACCCTACAGTGTGCTGCAGAGGGCGTGCCACGACCAGCCGTCACATGGCTGAAAGATGGACGGCCTATCACAGGCCAGCACGGTGCAATGATCCAGAACGAGGGGAGGCTGCTGCAGATTAAAGATGCTAAGGTGTCAGACACAGGACGCTACACCTGTATCGCTGTTAATGTGGCAGGACAGGCTGACAGCAAGCATGACATCAGTGTTCATGGTATGAATCTTTTTTTGTTCCTAAGTTTGGGGAATTACAACCCATTTCAATGTCTTACATTTTCTTTCTGTCTTTTTGTCTCATTCCCTCTCCTCTTGTTCAGTCCCACCTAGTATAATTGGTCAGGTGCAGTTGCCGGAAAATGTGAGCGTTGTAGTGAAGAACCCAGTTGCTCTGAGCTGCGAGGCTTCTGGCATCCCTCTTCCTGCCATCACGTGGCTGAAGGATGGTCGGCCAATCAAAGCTACCAGCTCAGTGCGCGTCCTCTCGGGTGAGTTACAGTCTGACTTTCTGGGCTTTCAAATTGAAATTGTTTTTCAGGCTTCTTCCCCCCCTGTGTTGTATGTCATGTCGGATGTCTTCAAACGTCTATAAAATTCCTTCTTAGTTTAGTGTCCCATCCATGAAGGAACAGACTCGAGGAAAGCAAGCCAACCCGGGATATGAATGATGGTCTAAATTTAAGAGGAGTAATTCAAACTATTTTGAGCTGGGTTTCAAAGGCCAAGCAGTTGCAATACATTACCAGTAATAAGTTGTAATAGGCTTATTGTAACTGGGGCCAAACTCAACAGACAGAGATTCGGGAAAGAAGACAAACAGTAGCAATTACTTTGAATTGTGTTTTTAAACATTTAACCAGATGTATTGGGGTTTTCTTGCCCCTGAACTTAAGCAAACTACCTAGATGTGCAGAACTAGAAGTAACTATGCATCTGCCAATTTTTTGACTCATCTACATGTTGTACATGCTCAGGATAATTGGAATTATTTGGAAACCAAACAAATGACATTGTTTAGATTGTTAAGGCGTAGAAAGTTTACTTTGTGTCAATGTTTGCCACAGGAGATTCTCATGAACCTTCTTCAGTTGTGTTTAAAGACAGATGCAATTAGTCTGGAATCTCATTATACTGGTTTGTAAATGTTTTAACAGCTGTGAGCCTCAGAGTCTAAATTATTTTTGGTAATTGATCCCAGTTTTCTAAGAGGGGTGATTCACTTTCAGCGGGCTTTAACTGTTGTTTACACATCCACAGGATGTTTGTCTTTTGTGGAAAAGGGGCAGGTTTATGCTGACATAGCCTTTGAAAACACTCCATGATGACAATGGATAAATGTTAGTAATTGGCCTGTTAAATCTCTAGGGGGCCGGAGCCTGCGTCTCATGCATGCTGCAGCAGAGGATGCTGGGAGGTACACCTGCATTGTGTCTAACAGCGCTGGAGAGGAAAGGAAGAACTTTGACCTCGACATCCTCGGTAATGATATTATATACCTATTTTAGTATTTTGTTTCGACGGCATCATATTGAATGACAATGTCAACTTCAGTGTACAGATTTAAATACCATTTAAAAGTCTATAGGGGTGAGAATTGTTTTTGCCTTTGATTTCATTTATCATCAATCTGAAGAGATGTGATGAACATGTATCTCTTACTGTGAAAGCCTTTTAATACATTGGCAGACAGTGAGAACCATGTAATTGATTTTCAGTCTAAATCGACAGTTCCACCAAGCATTGTGGACGAGGGAACTGTGGTGGATACGAAAGTCAAGGAGAAACACAACATAACGCTCACCTGTGAGGCGTCAGGTAATTGACATCATACAGACATCTCTACCTTGACTTCCAAATCTCATGTTTTGCTGATGAAAATTCTCCTGATCGATCCTTAATGTAGATTATATTAAAGATACATTAATCCCTAACCTCACCTAATAATCTCCCAGGTAACCCTTCACCAGAGATTAAATGGCTGAAGGACGGACAGCTGTTGGTGCCTGACAGACGCCACCAAGTCTTGTCTCACGGACGTTTCCTCCAAATCTCTGGGGCCCAAGTTGCAGACACTGGCAGGTACAGCTGCCTGGCATCTAACAGTGCAGGGCATCGCAACCGCCACTTCAACCTCAATGTCCTGGGTACAAACACAACTCTTTTAAAAAGTTTCTAGTATGAATCAAACTATTTGAGATTAAATCATGTCTTTGATTTGATTGTTCTGCGCTTCCCTCCTTTTTTTTTTGCCAGTTTCTCCCACCATTGCCGGGTCAGGTCCTGACGGTTCTGCAGAGGAGGTGACAGTAACTCTGAGCAACCCCACCTCTCTGGTGTGTGAAGTCCAATCCTACCCTCCTGCTCTCATCAACTGGCTCAAGGACGGCACTCCCTTTGAGTCCAGTCGCCACATCCGAGTCCTTCCAGGTTTGAGATCACATGTACATTACGCGAGAGTCGAACTAAATAGAATACAGTAGTATGGTGCATCTTTTGTCATTCGTCACCCATACTTTCACAGGTGGGCGAACCCTGCAGATTATCAATGCGAAAGAAGAGGATGCAGGGCGATATACCTGTGTGGCCACTAATGAGGCTGGAGAGACACTGAAGCACTATGAGGTCAAGGTGTATGGTGAGATTCCTGCATCTTTTTTACATGCTCTATTTTATTTTACCAGAAAATAAATGAAGAGTACAGTGCAAAGCTTTTCATATGGAAAATATGAGTTTTTGCACAGCCTATTTCATATGCTTACATGAAGATGTAACAAGTAAACTGATAATTATCAGTAATCGAATTCTTTACAATGATTTAACTTGGAAATTGCAACCTGTAAATTCTTGAAGATGGATGAAGGATCATCATACAAACATAGCTATATACATGTGAGTGTAATCTTAAACATGTTTCTTGACTCCAGTTCCCCCTCAGATCAATAAGAATGATATCCCAGGGGAAGGACTGGCCCCCAAAGAGGTCAAGATAAAGGTCAACAGCACACTGACCCTGGAGTGTGCAGCTCAGGCTTTTCCTACACCAGCACTGCAGTGGTACAAGGACGGACAGGTAGACATCTAATTTGATTCCATGGGAGATTATGGATGCAAATAAAGAAAATAACCTGTAAAAGCCACAACTACTGTTTCTACCACAGATCCTGCGTGCAGATGACCATGTGTCCATAACAGCCAACGGTCGTATTGTTCAGATCAAGCATGCTCAGGTGTCAGACACTGGCCGCTACACCTGCATTGCCACTAATATAGCTGGAGAGGATGAGAAGGACTTTGATGTAAATATACAAGGTGAACTGGGTTGACTGATGCCGATGTATGAACTGAGACTATTTGTGCATTTCATGGGCTCAGAGTATTCTCATGCTGTTGTTTGTGTTTTTATTTTAATACTAAAATAGTATATCGTAAAGAGAAAACAACTGCAAAAATCTTGTACAATAAAAACATCTATTTTAATGTCAACATCCTTTTAGATAAATGTAGAGCCATTCCCTTGATTATGTTTCCAACCACAAACCAAAATTAAGTTTCCAAATTGCTAGAAGAAGGACTTAAACATTTGTACTCTTTCCTTTTCCCCCCAATTCAGTTCCACCTAATTTCAACAGGCCTGGTGGAGTCGGTGACACCACGTCTTCCCCTGGCTTTGGAGGGGATGCTCGAGATGTGATACTCAACAATCCCATCTCTCTATATTGTGAGACCAACGCTGTCCCCCCTCCAACACTCACCTGGTATAAAGATGGACAACTGCTGTCCTCCAATGACAAAATACTGATATTGCCAGGTGAGATAGACCAAAAAAAAACCAGAGACAAAAAAAGTTGGAGCAAGACAGAATGAGTTCATACATACTAACCTTTGACAGTTTTATTCTCAGGTGGGCGAGTCTTACAGATTCCCAGATCCCAGGCTGAAGACTCAGGCAGATACACTTGTGTGGCTGTCAATGAAGCAGGAGAAGACTCCATTCAATATGATGTGAGAGTGTTATGTGAGTAAAAACACTTTTCTTTCGTCAGTTTAACAGAGCTGGGTGAAAGTCTTTTTACATAGATCTGTTTCTCATTGTGTATTTCTGTCCTTCATCAGTGCCCCCGACCATACGGGGAACAGGCAGTGATTTGCCTGATGAGGTCACAGTCCAGGTCAACAAAACTACCCAACTGGAGTGCCACGTGGATGGAAACCCCGCCCCCAAGATCACCTGGTTTAAGGACAGCCAGCCAGTCAGCTCAGATGGGCCACATAGGATCCTGTCCAATGGGCGAACACTTCAGGTAACAACCAGGAAGCACACGTTCTGTTTCATGCCATAGTTCATTTTAGTTTGAAACCATTCCAAGTTAAAGTTACTATATATAATACACAGAAACCCTTGTTCAATGTTATTCAGTCTAACAGGAGGTTAATGGAATAAATACTTTATTTATGCACAACTTTCTAAGGTCCAGAAACATTTACAACGGGAATATCTGTCCCATTAAAAAGAAACGCTGCATCACCTTGATATGGTATATTTTATCTTAAAATCTGTGTTCTGACTTGATTCTACATGTCTCCATCTTTCCCAACCATCAGGTGTTGACTGCTCAGGTATCTGACA
Source organism: Pholis gunnellus (assembly GCF_910591455.1). Classification (NCBI taxonomy): domain Eukaryota; kingdom Metazoa; phylum Chordata; class Actinopteri; order Perciformes; family Pholidae; genus Pholis; species Pholis gunnellus. The sequence continues at coordinate 15,315,942 of NC_136530.1, read as the reverse complement.
CAGGGCGCTATGTGTGTGTGGCTGACAATGTGGCTGGAAGTGCAGAAAAATCTTTTAACCTTAATGTTCATGGTGAGTCGCATGTGAATCACATTTACATTCTAAATGCTCAGTTTGATCAAATTGTGAAAAGATGAGTTGAAAATACATCTACATTTACTCTCATGTAGAAAGAACTGATTTTACCTAAATACTGTTAAAGACTGCACTCTGAGATAAAAACTACAGTTTGTTTCTCGTATTTTTCCTTTCAGTGCCTCCCACCATTATCGGCCTGAGTCCTGAGACTGTGACTGTGGTGGTGAACAACTTTGTATCTCTCTCTTGTGAAGCTACTGGATTCCCCCCTCCCACCTTGAGCTGGCTAAATGACAGGGGCCCCATTCAGGCCAACACCAATCATGCACTCATCATGCCAGGTGCTTAAAATATCACATTTAAAAGAATGAACATTGAGCAGTGGGTGACAACTGAAGCCATTTTTATTTGTGTCCATTTGTGCCTTCAGGTGGTCGTACACTACAGATTCTGAAAGCAAAAGTATCTGATGGAGGAAAGTACAGCTGTGTGGCCATTAACGCAGCAGGAGAGGCTTACAAACACATCTACCTCACTGTTTTTGGTCAGTCCACATCCACAATGTGTGCACTGTACACTGAGCGCCTGACTTTACATCATAAACTGACGGTCAATGTTTTCCTCTCTCCTCTGCCTTCCAGTTCCTCCAAGTATCCGGGACAGTAGCGGGGACTCTCCTGTGGTGGTGAATGTGCTGGTTGGGAAATCAGTAACTCTGGAGTGCGAGTCCAACGCTGTACCTCCTCCCACCATCACCTGGTACAAGAACGGCAGGATGGTGACAGAATCAGCAAACCTGCGCATCCTGGCGGAACGACAGATGCTTGAGATCAAAGGCTCGGAGGTAAGAGATGAATGGATGCAATGCTGTGTCTGTTCTCGTTTTCAACATCTTTCAGCGATTGCATGTCCAGTCAAACAGTATGGCCATGACTGTGATGTCTTTTTTCTTTGTTTTAATTTTGATGAAAGCTTGAGTTTTTGTAGCAGCCACACTTTGACTGAGCTTGACTGAGCTTGACTGAGCGGGCCATGACATAAAGATGATACTGACATAAAGATGATACTGCCTATCAAGTCAGTGGGGCCAGCCACAGCAGTTTAGTCTAAGCAGATAGAGTGTAGATATAAGAGCAAGTATCTGCTCTTTGCATTGGAGAGAGTAGGACCTAAAGGCAGCTTAAAGGTGCTGTTAAGTCAGGGCCTGAGAATGTCATCCTGATACCCATTGCAGGGCCTGATGTTGGGTCAAAACATGATTTGACATGAATGCTTCACTTCCACAAGAGTTCTTACCGAGCTTCTGGCACATTTTCCTTTTAATTGATAACTGACTATTACTTTTGCTGTTTATCTTCCTTTTATGTCTGCTCTGTTCTTCAGGTGTCTGATACTGGACAATATGTTTGCAAGGCCAGCAATGTTGCTGGACAAGTGGACAAGAACTTCCACTTAAATATTTATGGTAGCTCATGATATATTTATTTATTCAAAAATCTGTATGAACTTCATAAAAACACATATTGAATTTTCAAACAATGCTTAACACTTAACACAATATAATATTAAATAAACGTCTCCCTCCCTCTTCAGTACCTCCCAGTATTGACGGGCCAGCAGAGGAGAGTGTTGTGGAAACCATCAGTAACCCAGTCACCTTTGCCTGTGATGCGACTGGAATCCCTCCTCCAAGCCTTGCTTGGTTGAAGAATGGACGACCCATAGGTACGCCTTCGTTTAGTTTTCATTTTTTTGTGAATCACACAAACCAACCCACTCAAAAATGTAGTTTGTTAATGTCGTCCTGGGAATGATATCCATTATTAAGCTGTATCTTATGTTTCTCTACAAGTTTACACAGAAAAAAACACAAGTAAGGGTGGATGAGGGAAAGGGCTAATGTTAGATAACTAGGTTCTCATTGTAGTTTCATTCATATGATTCTTTAGAGTATTCAGAGTCTCTGGAGATGCACATCTTCTCAGGAGGAAGCAAGCTGCAGATTGCACGGTCACAGCTTTCTGACAGCGGCACTTACACGTGTTTGGCCTCCAACGTGGAGGGCAAGGCACACAAGAGCTACCACCTCACCATACAAGGTACATGCAAAGCCTCAGTCACTATAAATAAGTTTAGAATATTACGACATACTCTTGTCGACTGTATGCTGTCAAGCTTATAGTTTATCATACAGATAAATGTATTTACCGTTTTATTTTTTCTTATGGTATTCATAGGATTGTGCTAAGGCAAGTAATTCTCTCTCAGTCCCTCCCAGTATCTCTAGATCAGAGCTGCCCAGTGAAATGGGAGTCCTGGTGAATGAAAGCATCCAGCTGGTCTGTCGAGCCCGGGGAACTCCGACTCCAACCATCCAGTGGTTGAAAGATGGGGAAGTCATCAACAATACGAGGGACGAGGGGCTCAGGTAATGCTTGCCGCAAGAAAATAACAAAATAGAAGGAAATTTATGGGATTTCACAGCAGGCCAATCCAGTGGTAAATGATGTTATAATGATAAAAGTGGTGTTAATGCTGAAGCGATGCTGCCTTTGTGTGTAGAATCAGTCCAGATGGCAGCACACTCACTGTGACTGGAGCTCACACCACTGATAGTGGCAAGTACACCTGTGTGGCCACCAACACTGCAGGACAGGAAGACAGGATATTCAATCTGAATGTGTATGGTGGGTTAAATAGATTTTACTACTTGTATTGTCCAGTACAGACAGTCTGAGTCACTTGTCTTGTTTATTTTAATGTCACTGACTTTGCTTCACATTTACTTTTTCAGTGCCTCCTCTAATAGACGGCAACAGTGAGACAGTTGAGCAGTTGACTACAGTTTTGGACAGTTCTGTCAACATTGAGTGTGTTGCTGCAGGCTCTCCACCGCCCCAGCTCAACTGGCTGAGAAATGGCTTGCCTCTGCCAGTGTCCTCCCACATACGGCTTCTTTCTGCTGGACAGGTGCTCCGGTAGGTCAGTGGACAGGGCTCAATAAGAGTTTGTAGCACATGGTGCTGCATTAACAACAACATATTGTGCATTGTATGTGCACATAAGTTGAAATGATTGCAAAGCAATTAGGGTAAGACTAAGGTATTGGTGCAATTGGTATCTGTTAAAATTGCAAAGAAATCGTATGTGTTCACTTGCGCAATTATGTTTTTCATGAATTAATTCTCTTTTTAAAAACCTGCTGTATCCTGCAGGTTTTCCTACCGTTAATTCGGTATAGAAATTCACCCTTCATAAAAGGAAAAAAAAAATAGTTTTTTGGTTATTTTACACCTTTAGTGAGAGTTCAAATGTAACAAGATACCTTTTGTATCTGTCAGGATTACACGAAGTCAGGTGTCCGACAGCGGCACCTATACCTGCATCGCGTCAAACAGAGCAGGAGTGGACAACAGACATTACAACCTACAGGTGCACGGTAAGTCTGAAAACATTCCTTGCTTGTAAAATCTGAGAACCACATCACAAAAGCAAACTGTTGCTCAATAAATGGTAATGAACTGTATCTTTTATTGTTTTCCTCAGTCCCTCCTGGTCTGGACGGAGCAGGGAGCACAGAGGATGTGACTGTAGTCAGAGGAAACTTGGCTTCTCTGCTGTGTGTTGCTGATGGGACCCCGGCCCCTTCTTTGTCCTGGCTCAAAGACGGGGGAACTCTAATTCCTGACCCCCACCTCAATTTTCTCAATCTGAATACCACTGTGCAAATCATCCAGGCCCAGGTCAATGATACAGGGCGCTACACTTGTGTAGCTAACAATACCGCTGGCCAAGCTAGTCGCCACTTCAACTTGAAAGTTCTGGGTGAGTAAAAGCACATTAAAGCTCTTATTCTCCAGCTTCAGCTGCGATTCATGGATAAGAAAACAAATATCGTTTGGTTTATGTTTTCATTTTCAGACCCTCCCCACATCAAGGGCTCTGGTGTACCAGCAGAAGTATCTGTCGTGGTTAATAATGTGCTGGAGCTTCAGTGTGAGGCCTCAGGTATCCCGACACCCTCTTTGACCTGGCTGAAGGATGGACGCCCACTCCCACAGACGGACAGTCTACGCCTCCTCCGGGGAGGAGAGGTGCTCCGTGTGGCCTCGGCTCAGGTAAGTGCCATGGGACTGGTACACATTCAATTTAAATGGAATCTCTTTCTCTTATCTATAACAAATTAAAAACATACTTTTATCAAATACTGTATATGATAATATAAGTCCTGCAATTTTGGGCTATAGCCTACAATTTCAAAGTTATTTTCATAGGCATATTACAGTCTCAAGTCTCTTCATAATCATTGGCATCCTCAACGTTTTATATTATATATATATATATTATAACTTAGCTGTTTGTTAATTCATATAGAAACAGAACAGTCTATTTCGTCGAACAGCAGCGCTCTCATTCTGGTGTTCGCATTGGATTTACAAACACACCTTTTGTCACACTGTTTTTCTCTTGTACTCAGTTGGAGGACACAGGCAGATACAGCTGCTTAGCCAACAGTCCGGCAGGCGATGATGACAAGGAGTTCCTCGTTCGAGTGCATGGTGGGTAACACAGATGTGTAATACACATTGCTGTTAGCGCTGTACATGACATTGTTGAAACAATTTCTGACTCAAAGGTAATTAACGTATAGTACAAAAAGGGATGATTCAGTCAATCTGTACATAGGTAATACATATATTTTACTGTCATGCCTGTAATAAATACATAACACGGTGACATGAGATTGGGCTATAAAATCCATGTCACCACAGTCTTTTTCTGTTGTTTCTGCAACAGTTCCCCCTAACATTGCTGGGGAGAGCACACCTCAGGATGTGTCAGTGCTGCAGAACAGACAGGTGACTCTGGAGTGCAAGTCAGATGCTGTTCCACCTCCAACTCTGACGTGGCTCAAAGATGGCCAACCATTGCAGGTCAGAAATGAAACAAATGAACAACTATCCACACAATGCAATTAATTCTCATGAAACGTGTTCACAAATTACTTATCTTTGTGTAGGCCTCTGCCCGTGTGCGTATTGTGTCTGGTGGCCGCTACTTACAGATCAACATGGCTGAGCTCAGCGACAAAGCTCAGTATACCTGTGTGGCCAGCAACATTGCTGGCAAGACCACGCGACAGTTTAACCTGGCTGTAAATGGTACAGTAACATCATTTATCCACAACTAATGTACATATAGATATACTGTATATCCTTTCTTATAGAGCTGAAAAGGAGAAGTTTTTTTCTCTTTACAACTCCGTCTGTAATTACAGAGCAAAACTCAATGCCCAGCTACAAATGAGTACACAAATATTAATCTGTCACCTGTGCCTTCAGTGGCCCCAACTATCAAGGAAGGCTCACTGACGGTGTCGGTGCACATAAACAAGCCAGCGGTGCTTGAGTGTATCGTAAGTGGAGTGCCACCGCCTCGTGTCACATGGAGAAAACATGGCGCCATATTGGCAGGAAACAACCCCAGGTAAAGCCACATGTTATGCAACAATGATGCCTCTATCTCAAATTAATACTATTTGCATCATAAAACAATTGCATTTGCAGTTCTATTTGATATTATGTATTAGTGTTTTCCAAGTTCCACAATCTAAAAATCATATATTATTATGACGTTGTAGCACAACTCAGTTATCAGTTATTGGCATTTCCTCTGTGAAATGCCAATATCTTATCTATAAGGTATAGATAAGTGCTATACCTTATCCAGTTTGTACAAATGTGCGCAGGTACACATTTGCAGAGGATGGGTCATTACACATCCACTCTGCTCAGGTGACCGACACTGGACGCTACCTGTGTATGGCAACAAACCAGGCTGGGACACAACGCAAGAGAGTGGATCTGCAAGTATATGGTGGGTGGTAAATATGTGCATACAAAAACAAAACACATGAATACCTTCAAACTGTCTCAATCACCCACAAAGACAGTCACCAAGGAACCTTGTGATCGTCGGTTCTTATCTTTCAGTCCCTCCTTCCATCGCTGACAGCCGCACCAATGTGACGGTCACAGTCAACGTTCAGACCACCCTGTCCTGCGAGGCCACCGGTATACCCAAACCCACCGTCAGCTGGATGAAAAACGGGCGAGCCATCAATACTGACCAGAACCAGAATATGTACAGGTTGAGCCAGGTTTTCTCCCTCTCCAGTTTCTGATTCAATAGTTAAGACTGACTAATACAAAACTGGAACATCTTATAATTCCTCATCTTAGATGACATTAATAGCTTTATTGCTTAAGCGTTTCGTTGTAAGATTCACTGTTTAAAATATATGTATACATATTATTCAGTTTTCCATCTTTTTATAGAGCGCCTACATCTATTTTATTGTTTCCAGATTACTATCATCAGGCTCCCTGGTAGTTATAGCACCAACAGTGGAGGACACAGCAGTGTATGAATGTGTGGTCTCTAATGAAGCAGGGGAAGACTCCAGATCCATCAACCTCACTGTCCACGGTGAGTAACACAGCGTTTTTTGAGAAATGTATCATTATTATTACAGCATGTTCATTGATATTATATCAGGATTTAATTGAAATTATATTTCTGTTGTAAATATTCTTTGACATTTCATTTGCTACATGTTTTCATTTATGTCCGTCTAGTTCCTCCGTCTATAGCAGATGAACCCACAGAGCTCGTCGTAACCAGACTGTCCCCAGTGGTCATCGCCTGCACTGCCTCTGGCGTCCCAGTGCCCACAATCCACTGGACTAAAGATGGCATGAAGCTTACCAAAGAGGGACAGGGCTACAGCATCCTGCCCACAGGTCAGAATCAGGATTAATGTAAATAGTATGCACATTTTATTTGGTAAGATTTTTACAAATTGACACCAAAATACTTAAATTGCTGGCAAAATACGTTAATCACCGACTCTTTTATGAGAATTAGTAATGCTATTGTATTCAGTTAATTCTTTCACTGGTCTTGCTATATTCGAAGAAAAGCTACCACTGTGAGTCATCTAATACACCATTAGAGGTTATACCAAGTGATAACTGTGTCAGGCTACTTTATTAGCTTCGTCAATTTTGTTGAATTGGTGTGTTATGATCTGTGCTCAGGTCCAGTAGAGATCCCCTCAGCTCAGCTCAGTCATGCAGGACGCTACTCCTGCACGGCCAAGAGTGCTGCAGGCTCCACCCACCGCCACGTGCAGCTCACAGTGCAGGGTAAGAAGAGAGACTCCCTGCTGTTTGGACGCTGTGCAGAGACAAGCAAAAATAATCATGGTTCTGAACTTAACTGATTTGCACATCATCGTTTTGAAATATAATTACATTTCGATTGATGAGGATTTCATTAGTGATATGTGTTCAGCGATGACTTTAACTGCTATATGACTCTTGCATGCTTTTACTGTATCACTTTATTCTTTTTTTTCTTGGGATCTTTCTGAGCATCACTCTTTTCCCATCCCTCTCCTCAGAACTCCCAGTAATCCAGTCTCATCCCTCCACCCTGGATGTGATCCTGAATAACCCCATCACTCTGCCCTGCAGGGCCACAGGCTCGCCCAGACCCACCATCACCTGGCAGAAGGAGGGCATCAATATACCCACCACAGGTAATTAATGTCTCTCTGTGTGTGTGTGTGTGTGTGTCAGTCATCATAAGTAATCAGGCATAGCATCATGTCTCTTGTTTCATGTCAGGTGGAAGTTTCACCGTGCTGCCTAATGGTGGTCTCCGGATTAATAAGGCCTCCGTGTCGGACTCTGGGACATACATATGTGTGGCTCAAAACCCTGCAGGGACTGCGCTGGGCAAGACCAAACTCAGAGTACAAGGTAGGGCACTCACTCAAGTACAAGTAACTAGATTAACAGACGTATTATGTAATATTCATTAGTTGTGTACAGGGATGTAAGAAGAACACCTTACAATCATGTGTTCTGAGACAATAGCGCTGCATTAAATACTACTTTTGAAAAGAAAAGAAGAGCTGACATTCATGAGTCTTCAATTCCAACCTGCAGCCCCTCAGTCATCTAAATTCATATTCATCAGCCTCGTTGCATTTTTGATTATTTCCAAAAAACGTCAATAAATATTCTAAATATGTTTCCATTTGCTGTGTCCTGCAGTCCCTCCAGTAATCAGCTCAGTGACTCAAAGGTATCTGGCACCTGTGGACTCCTCTGTGACGCTACACTGCCAAGCTGACGGCTCCCCTCCCCCCTCCGTCACATGGCATAAAGACGGGCAGCCGCTGAGTGAATCTGTGCGCCAGCGGGTGCTCAACTCAGGGTCCCTGCAGATCGCCTTCATCCAGCCAAGTGATACTGGACGATACACTTGCACTGCTGCCAATGCAGCCGGCACAGTCAGCCATGAGATGAGCCTCACTGTACAGAGTAAGTTTCAGTTAGGACAGTATTTTAAACTACATCAATGAACACTGCGCATTATTTTTGTGGTGTCACACAAACATCATATATTGTGAAACTGATCTAACTGAATGTGATACATTGGTATCTTCAAATATTTTAAAACCACATTTCACATACAATCTTAAGTACCACTTACCATTGCAAAGATGTAGCTGTAACTACCCATGTACTTATGCTTTAAGTTTCACTTTACTGAATGAGCACTTCACTAGTTACACCACCTGTGAGTGTAAGCAAGCAGGAAGAACGAAGCCTTTTTACATTTTTGGTGTACTACATTTTGCCATGTGCAATAAAGCAATCCAGTTAATTGCCTCAAAATATAAAATGTAATGTAGAGGGCATTAGCAGCTTTGCATATTTTCAAAAACCTTCTCTAGACTGTTTTAAAATGAATGTGATATCGACTTCTTTGCAGTCCCACCTTCCATTCAAGATGGAGAGCAGCAGGTAGCGGTGGTGGAAAACAGTCAGGCTCAGCTGGTGTGTGTGGCAGAGGGGGTCCCTCAGCCCAGCCTGTCCTGGGAGAAGGACGGTAATCCTCTCAGTGAACGCACAGGGGAGTACACAATCCTGCCCTCTGGAGAGCTGGTAATAGACATCGCTCAGGTAAGAAAAACATAAACAACAAATGATCTATACATGTTTGTTTATGTCTGTAGATTTCTGGAAAGTGAAAATAGCTTGTGTTAAATTTAGTTTAGGTGCCTTAAGTGGCTTCTCTTGCATCAAAAAGATGCATTTAAAGATTGTTTTCTGCTCCCACTCTCCTCATCTCCCCTCCCTCTGTACCAGCCTGACGACGTAGGCAGTTATACCTGTGTTGCCACAAATGCAGTCGGACAGGACAGTCGGACAACAACCCTTACTGTACATACTCACCCTGTCTTCACTGAGGTGCTAGGAGATGTGGCCCTCAACAAGGGAGAGCGCCTCCTGCTGGCTTGTGGAGTCAGTGGCATCCCCCCTCCCAGGATCACATGGGCCTTCAACAACAACATCATCCCAGGTGTATAGCAAGACCCCATTGATTAGGAAAATGTTTTATATCAACGGAAACATTTTTATGTAGCTGTACTGTATGTGATATATTAGAATACCGGCGTATGATTGTCTTTTTCTTATGGTCTTTTTCTGCCTTTTGTTAATGCTTTAGTTCACTACGACCACATGAACGGCCACAGTGAGCTGGTGATAGAGCGAGTGAACAAAGACGACTCTGGCACCTACAGCTGCGTGGCGGAAAACAGTGTAGGAATCATCAAGTCACCGGGCTTTGTCTATGTCAAAGGTAAAACCACAAATATTAATGTTCATCAATGTGTTTAACAACTATAACCCCCTTTGTAGGCACCCATAAGTGGAGGCTGATTTATGAACAGATAATGCATGACAATATAGTAAAACACAGCTGTAATAATATAAGATATCTTTTTATAGGAGACATTGTTGACAAATATTGAACATAACCACTTAAAAATGTCCCTATAGCTACACACAACTACATTATATTGTATTAAAAGTATGCTGCTTTTAAATGCTAAGTACAATAAAGTAAAGAGCTACCATTTAACTTACAACTCAATCCTAATCAAGTGGTCTTTCCATAATGTCAACTTCTTCTGTCTGTCCCCAGAGCCTCCTATCATCGATGGGGACCTTCACTCCAACCGCATTGAACCTCTGGGCGGTAATGCCATCCTGAACTGTGAGGTTCGGGGAGACCCCCTGCCCACCATCCGGTGGAGCAAGAGTGGAATAAACATCCAGATCAGCAACCGCATTCGTCAGCTGGACAACGGCTCTCTGGCCATCTATGGCACTGTGGTAGGAAAAGACATTAAACTGAGGTGTCTTATGTGTAATAGTCTGTAAATAAAGTTGATAAACAGTGAAAGTGCTCTGTTGGCTAAGTGGTTTAACATTTCATGTAAACATAATTTCTTCAATGTCTTTATCTGCAAACAAATAAGTAGAAAGTATTTTTTATATTGTGCAGCTTTTCAGACAGTCATTTAAGTATATATAGAGATTTTTTTTTAAACATATTTGTGATGATGATAATGAACTGTGCATTCATTGACTTTAATACAGAGTGAAGATGCAGGCAACTATATGTGTGTGGCAACAAATGACGCTGGAGTGGTGGAAAGGAGTGTTACACTTACCTTGCAGCGTAAGTGTCTATCTTATCTGTGTCTGTCCTATTTAGCGTAGAGTCTTGCATTTCGTGACATGAACAAAATGCAAAAATTGACATAGTACTTCAGTGATTTTGTATTGCACCTTAAACAGTGACATCGTCAGGTTTTGTTTTTTTAGTGCTCCCAAACTGATTTCAATGTGTGAAATCGGTGGAATTCCCCTTTAAAGGTTAGATCACATAGATCTGCCCTCTTCCAGGTGCGCCGACCATCATAGTGGAGCCAGTGGAGACGGTGGTGGATGCTGGCACCACAGTTGTGCTCAACTGTCAGGCGGAGGGGGAGCCTACCCCCATGATACAGTGGTCCCACCAGGGGCGACCCCTGCTGGGCAACGACCGCTTCTCCACTTTGTCCAACGGTTCCCTCAGGATCAGCAGTGCCCAGAAGGAGGACACAGCTCAATATGAATGTGTGGCCAGAAACTTGCTGGGATCAGTGCTGGTCAGGGTCACTCTTACTGTGCGAGGTGAGTAGGACATGGTGGGGATTGTTATCGTTTCAGCCAACTCTCATTTTAAAAGTACAGTAAACAATCATCCAAATGGACCAAATGGCAAAAGACATGTTGTGTTAACGTGCAGTCATTTGTTTTCCAGTTCATGGGGGCTACTCCGAGTGGTCAGAGTGGGGTCCTTGCAGTGTGTCCTGTGGTGTCGGGTCCCAAAAAAGGCTGAGACAGTGTAACAATCCTCTACCTGCCAATGGGGGACGTCACTGTGCAGGATTTGACACAGAAACACGTAGTTGTCAGGGAAAGCCCTGTCCAGGTGGGAGTGCTTTAAAATAATTCAGAGGATTCAGTACTTGTGCAGGAGACTGTCCAAATGGCACATGTGGTAACAAAGTCTTTACCTTTGTCCCTCTACAGTGGATGGTAACTGGTCTGATTGGTCTCTCTGGGAGGAGTGTTCTCGTACCTGTGGTCAGGGCAACAGAACCAGGGTCCGGACCTGCAGCAACCCTCCAGCTCAGCATGGAGGCAAGCCTTGTGAGGGCAAGGCAGTGGAGGTCATCATGTGCAGTGTCAGACCTTGTCCTGGTGAGTGACGTGACAGATGTAGTTCAGCAAAAGGCTGTCAGCTGTGTGAATAGTTGGTATGGAAGGAGGTACAACTGGCAGGAATGCTTGTTTCATCTTAACATCTCATGTTTGTTTAAAATCACACTTTTCTCAACTTCTAAATACAAAAGTCAGTTCTTTACTGAAATAATGTTTCAATGCTATTTATCTCAATTGTGTGACTGCCTATAATAAGTCACGCATTTACAATGAACAGGCTTTGTGCCAGATTCTATTATTTGCCTTGATTTTCACAAGGTCTCAATAAACAAGCTTCCTTTATTTTGCCGGATTGTGGGCCTTAACAGTGGTGGAAGAGCTATTTACATCCTACTCGAGTAAAAGTAGCAATACCACAGTGTAGAAATAGTCCTTGTATATGTAAAAGTCAAAATTGCACTTACTTACGTACTTGCTTAATATATGACTCTAGGCTTGAATAAATTGACTTTGTGTTTATACTCCTGCAGTGGCAGGTAACTGGGGCTCTTGGTTACCATGGAGCTCATGCAGTGAGAGCTGTGGTAAGGGTATGCAGTCCAGAATCCGGCTGTGCAACAGCCCTCCTCCAGCATTTGATGGGCCGAAGTGTGAGGGCACAGACACCCAAACACAAGTGTGCAAGGAGAGAACGTGTCCTGGTGAGGGCTCAGGGATTGTACTTAATGATAAAATCAAATTGAAAGAGATTTTAGTCCAGATTCAATAGTCTGTTGTCACTGGATGGTGTAAAATCAGTATAAGTGACCTGCTTCTTGCTCCTCCTTCTTTTCTTGTGCTGTCCAGTGGATGGGAAGTGGTCGTCCTGGGTAAGCTGGGGAGCCTGCAGTGTTTCATGTGGAGGCGGGACAAGACAGAGGACACGCCTCTGTGCCAGCCCCGTCCCTCAGCATGGTGGCAGACAGTGTGAAGGCAACGATGTGCACATTGACTTCTGTAATAGCGACCCCTGCCCCAGTGAGTCATATGAACTTTTATTTACTCTTGCTGCATTTCTAAAATCTAACTAGTATCTTTTACTTTACAGTAAAAAAAAAAACATGTATTCTTTACATCTAAATGTAAAAATGTCTGTCTTGTATCTTGATTCTGGGTTTCTTTCCAGTAACGTACCTGCTCTTTTGGCTTATTTTTGTTCTTTTTCTATCTTTGACATTTTAATTTCTTACTGTCAGTCAGTGGTAACTGGGGTCCGTGGAGTAGCTGGGGCAGCTGCAGCAAGACATGTAACGGGGGTCAGATGAGGCGCCACAGGACATGTGACAACCCCAGACCTGCCAATGGTGGAAGAGCATGTGCAGGTGCAGATACACAGATACAGAGATGCAGCACAGCCAACTGTCCTGGTGAGTCAGCATGTTTAAGACCGTGTTGGGGGTGAAAATGGTCCTAAATTGTGAGGCATGCAACAACTGGTTTTTGGTGACTTATTGTATATTATTGCAGTTGACGGTAACTGGGGCTCATGGCAGCAGTGGGGAGAATGCTCCGCTTCCTGTGGCGGTGGAGAGAGGACACGTGTCCGTTTCTGTAATTATCCGTCTTCTAGCAACGGTGGTCGGCCGTGTCCAGGAGACTCCTCTCAGCTGTCCAGGTGTAACAGTCCCGCCTGCCCAGGTGAGGCATTTTTGTAAATACAAATTGTACATGTTCGTAACTGAGCATTGCACCAAAAATGTTCTTGAATACTTTCTTTTCCTTTGTCAGGTGGAGCCCAGAAGGCACGAGGAAGCATCATAGGAAACATCAACGATATTGAGTTTGGCATAGCCATCCTCAATGCCACCATCACAGAGAGCAAGTCTGGTGGCAGAATCATCAAAGCCACTATTACTAATGTACCAAGGACATTAGGTCAGTTTTCCAACAGTTATATATATTTAAATCTTCTTCTTTAAATGCACCAAATAGTACCTGCCTCCATGCAACTAGAGCACCTAAGTTGTTCTCTTGAACGTTCTCAATAAATCTAATAATAAATTAAATATGCTCTTTTTATTTCAAGGTCCTGCAATGAGAAAGCTCATCTCAATCCTGAACCCGGTCTACTGGACCACTGCACAGGAAGTAGGAGAGGCTGTCAATGGCAACACGCTAACGGGAAGCATCTTCAGGCGAGAGACACAAGTGGAGTTTGCCACAGGTAAGAATTGACAGGCCTTGGTGTGTCTGTTTTATTGCTACAATATGACATGCTTAATGAAATTGTGTAAATGTTGACTGATGATTTTGGATGTGAATAATGCTAGTAACTTGACAAACTGTCTGTGGGGTAATCTTGGTAGGTGAGATCCTGAGGATGACTCACATTGCAAGAGGCCTGGACTCAGATGGAACGCTGTTACTGGACATAGTAGTGAACGGACACATCCTGCAGCTGCCCTCACATGCTGACATCAGCATCAAGGTAAATAAATAAACTATGCATGTGATTCAACTTTGTGGCCTATCGATAGGTATGTTTATTACTTAGCAATACATTGCATCTTGTATAAGATCTAGGCAAAAGTAGTAAAAACATTGTGAGCGTAACAAATGTTGTATTTTCAACAATATTTTATCCACTTTACTACAAATGGCATATCCATTTTATCATTGCAGATGCCATATTGTGTGGAGCTATAACATGTCAAACTACTTTAAAGCTGCCTCACATGTTCCCTTTGTTCGACTCAGGACTACACAGAGGATTACATCCAGACAGGCCCAGGCCAGCTGTACGCTCTGTCCACCCGCATGTTCAGCATCGACGGGGAGAGTGTGCCCTACTCCTGGAACCACACCATCTCCTACGACCTATCCAAGGGCAAGATGCCTTACCTCGTAGAGACGCTATATGCCTCAGCCATCAGCGCTCAGTACCACCCCATGGAGGAGATGTTGGAGTATAGCATCCAAGCTAGTATCGCCAAGGGTGAGAATACTGTCCTAAGACATTACGATCTTGCTTTTTTTTCCTTTCATGTATTTGTTTCAGCTGTAATTTAAATTGAATGATGAAATGTTTATTATTCCAGGAGATCGCAGTAACCAGTGTCCTCAGGGATTCACTTTGGTGTCTGCTGGGCCCTACTGTGCAGGTAATGTTTATTAATGCATATTATGCTCTTCCCAATCTCGGCCTATTGGTCTGACGACGGGTAAGCCTCTCGGGGCAAGGGGCTATATTTCTGGGGTTCCACTGTAGCAATTGTTCATTGTTTACAGTTGTTAACGATGAACAACTTGAGAAGCAAGACAGGAGTTGGATTTGAGAGGCAACACGTACGACCGGATTATTTCACAAGTAGCCAGTTTACAAGCTAATTTTAAACCAATAAAAATCTAAATCATCATCAGACGATTGCTGTTGGGTTCCGTCTCTTTTGCTCTCCACACTCCCAGACTGCTTACCTGCGTTGAACCAAAGCCTGCTCAAACGTGATTGGTCAATAAAACTCGGACTGCAAACATAAATCAGAACGCTTCCGACCCCAAAATCTCAGAGAGAATCAGCTAACCAACACTGTAGTCAGTCGCTAGATAATAATAGTGATATGTTAAGTTAAAAGTCTATTACAAATGTGCTTTTAAAGTCACATAGTGGATTTGAAAAGTGCCTTTATATCTGTCAACAGCTTATCCAAACATACTGAGCAGAACTTTGTATGCTTGAATCTTATCTGATTGTTGCCATATTGTTGTTTATGTATCATTTATGTGCCACAGATGAGAATGAGTGTGAGGTAAGGAACCCCTGTTCCCATGTCTGCCACAATGCCGTGGGAACCTACTACTGCTCTTGTCCCAGAGGCCTCACTATCTCAGCTGACGGCAGGACCTGTCAGGGTATACAAATCACTTCTTAATCACTGCTCTCAGCGTTATTATCACACACACACACAGGTCATTGTTTAGATAATTCAATGCTCTTCATTCTCGTAGATATTGATGAGTGTTCACTGGGTGGGGACGTGTGCCACGATGGACAGGACTGTGAGAACACCATTGGCTCGTACCGATGTGTCATGCGCTGTGGGCGTGGCTTCAGGAGAACAGCTGATGGTCTCAGCTGCACCGGTACATCAACCTAGCTGTGTTGAATAACTGAGGATTTGTTGCTGATGTGAACCATTTTTTTTTTATAACTATCCTCTTTGTTGCTTAGATGTGAATGAGTGCCAGGAGTCCAATCCGTGCAATCAACACTGTCTGAACACGATTGGCAGCTACCGATGCGCCTGCGAGCCAGGCTTCCAAATCAGGAACAGACGCTGTATAGGTGAGACAGCCTCACCTCTCCACATAGTGCTCTATCTATATCATCATAATATAGGGATACTATTTTGTATTCCTTTTTATATAATTTCATTCTTTGAAACAAAACACTTCTATACTTCTCTCTCTGATCAACCCAGATATAAACGAGTGCAGGCAGAGGGTTTGTCGATCAGATCAGCAGTGTAAAAACACACGGGGTGGTTACAACTGTATTGACCTGTGCCACAATGGTATGACTAAAGGTGTCAATGGGACATGTGTAGGTGGGTATTCATAATTCAACATTCTCTGAAGTACAATATTTAATAAAGTACAGACCGGGAAAGATTTTAGTTCTGCAACAGGATTTACTTCTGTATCCTTTGTGTTGTAGACATCGATGAGTGTAGAGATGGCACTCATCAGTGCCGATACAATCAGATCTGTGAGAATACCAGAGGCAGCTACCACTGCACCTGTCCACGTGGCTACAGGTCTCAGGGAGTGGGACGGCCCTGTATCGGTACGTGCATCCTTTTCTGTCTCTTATAAAAATTAGACAACATAAATCCAGTATTGTGTTCCTCATTTTCAGTATTCAGGCAGGTGGTACTTCCACTTTCTTGTGTGTGATTCTGTTTAGCTGAGGATATTTGCCAAAGCATACAGCATGTTACGCAATGAACGTGTCAAACATTTTTGCACTGCACCTCCTGTCAGCTTGTTCGCTTCTACCAGCATACTTCTCTCTTTGTGTCAGTGACTCACTCCTGTTGAAAAACTAAAATAACTCCGCTGACATCTGCAACATAGCTCATTATATCCTGCCAGGGCTTGCTTACAGTTAAAACCGCTGACTAACTGATAACTTTAAAGACGCTGCAAAGCTTTAATGCATGGTGTCAGGTCCTCTAAAGCTCTACATTGATGCTACGTCTACTTACCTACACTGTCAAATAGGAGTAAGAGAAAGGGTCAGAAAGGATTGCAGAGGAAGGGAACTGAAAATAAATGTGTCCTTCTGCAACACATCAACCATAAAAAGACCAGCACCATGACTTCACAGCTCTGTCGGTCACTCTGTCCATTTCACTCTCTTCCAATCACGACTTTTAAACTGTTACCTTTATGTTTGGATCTGGCTATTTCCTGGAGTTGCTTTGTGATGGCATACATTCACTGTTCCCCTTGTGACATCATTAACATTGTACGCTGATGTCTGTCTTTGTGAAATATTCAACTGGCATGAATTGGATTTTGAACCGGATATCAAATGTGAATTATATTTGATATTATTTACTCCGATAAAAGGTTAACTAGATTTAAAATGGAATTTGAAGTTATTATCTTCAAAGCATTACTTTTATTTGACATGAGAAGAGATAAGTCTCTCATTCAAATGAGACAAATGTATTTATAGCCTCAATACATTTCTGTCTTAGGGACATGGAAATGTATTGTTGTACAGTGGGGTAATTGACATATACCCTTTTTCCCCCTCATTTTCATCTCCCTCCTCTTTCTTCATGGCCCACACCACCTCGTTTGTTCTTTTCATCCCTCTAAATCCACATTTCCTGTTACTTCTGTACTCTTTTTGCACCTTTTTCTCCTTCTTTTCTGTCTATTACTGCTGCTGGTCTTTCTTTATGCTGAGGGCAGACATAAATGAGTGTGAGCGGCTTCCACAGCCCTGTGCCCACCAGTGCATCAACACACCTGGCAGCTTCAAGTGCACCTGCCCGCCGGGACGCCAGCTGCTGGGGGATGGCAAATCCTGTGCTGGTCTGGAGCGTCTGCCCAGCTATGAAAGTTACTCATTTGGCTACCGAACATCACAGTCCTCTCCTGAGCGCAACTCCTACCAGCGACTGTACCACAACTTGGCCTCTCAGAGCTACCACTCCTCCGTGGCCACCGCAAGGGGGCGCAACAGGAGCCGGAGCCGCAGAGAGACTCCCATACGTTCCTCACAGCAGGGCTTCCTCGCTTGTCAGCAGGGGTTTGAGTCCAGGGGTGGCTCCTGCTTAGGTAACAATGGAGGACAGGCAGGGTTGAGATGAGGGAGAGGATGAAAGTTGTTCCTAGAGGAACTGTCTCTTTGCTTTGCTGCTTGTGGGTTTGACTTGAATATAGAACTGAAAGCTTTAAAAATGTGTCTTAATATGTAATTTATGTTGTAAGATTTTCCCTCACATCATTCTGTGGTTGTTTGTGTGTTTTGCGTGTGTAACTCCAACAGACATCAATGAGTGTGAGGTGAGGGATGCCTGTCAGCACGAGTGTATGAACACACCAGGAAGCCACAGGTGTCTCTGTCCTGCTGGTTACCGCCTCATGACCAATGGCAAGACCTGTCAAGGTGAGAACCACCAGCTACTTCCATCACCATCATTTAATGTTATTACAGCGTGTACTGTAATGACGATAAGCTGTTTGCTGTATTTACAGATGTAGACGAGTGCCTGGAGCAGAACATCCAGTGTGGAGTGAACCAGATGTGCTTTAACATGAGAGGAAGTTACCAATGTATTGATACTCCCTGTCCACCGAACTACCAGAGGGATCCAGCCACAGGGTAAACCTTCACAGAAATACACTCAATGAGGTTATACAATTAGGATTAATCCATTAAAGTGATGAAACATAGCCACTCATTGTTTGCTCAATTTAGGGGATTTGCAATTATGGAGCAGTTTGAATATTTCGGGGGTATTTTCAAACTTTAAAGGACCCGTGTGTAGGATTTAGTGGCGTCTAGCGGTGAGGTTGCAGATTGCAACTGAATGTCCATTCTGGGCTACTGTAGAAACACGGCAGTCCAACATGGCGGACTCCGTGGAAGAGAACCCACTCCGTGGGTGTTTCTGAAATCAAGGAAGGATCCTTCAAAGGCATTGACTGTTCCAATGCCTTGCAATATGTACGTCCTACTGCCTACTAAATAAACAATTAAGTATGATCTACTACAGACTGTTCACATTAAAGTATACCCAAAAAAGACGTATCACGCGACTGACGGACAGATCTCCTAAAACATTGCAGCAAATTTCAAACAACAGCCGTTATTTGGATAAACTGACCACATATTGAGAATGTAAATGGTTACTTTCTTGCCTGAAAACATATTAAAAGTAATCTCAGAGCACCCAGGTGCAATGCATTGTGGGGCAGAGTATGTGCTGAGAGCTCACTTCTCATACTCAGAAATTCTTGCCATTCTGGCCCTCAAAGTGACGTACTCTATTTTAGGTTTACGGGTTGGAGAGGTATGTCATAAAATAACTGTATGCTGATGATGTTCTGCTGTTTTTTATCTAAGACTGACACAAACAAAAACACACTTTCTCAGTTTCAGGTGATTAAATATGAATGAAAACATAATTATGAATATTATATTCCATTTCTGCCACTAAATCCTATACAATTTCTTCACAAAGCCATTGTGGTGCGATATCACTTTAGTTTGGGTTTTATCGGCAAAGTTTTTGAGCCCATTAGTGCTCAGACTTTGGGGTTAGTAAAGATTCTAGCTGTCTATCCTCGACAATATTAGTTATTTCTCTGCTTTTCCCACATTACACTCAACTCTCTATGTTGCGTCTAGGTTTTGCCTGAAGAATTGCCCACCAAATGACCTGGAATGTGCACTGAGCCCTTACGCCCTGGAGTACAAGCTGCTGTCTCTTCCCTTTGGCATTGCAGCCAACCAGGACCTCATCAGGCTGGTGGCCTACACACAGGACGGAGTGATGCACCCCAGGACCACGTTCCTAGTGGTGGACGAGGACGTCACGTTACCGTTTGCCCTGCGAGACGAGAACCTAAAGGGAGTGCTGTTCACCACACGGGCGCTACGAGAGCCCCACACGTACCGCATGAAGGTCCGTTCCCTCTCCTACAGCGAAGACGGAGGCATTGAGTACCAGACGACCTTTATCGTCTATATCTCCGTCTCTGCCTACCCCTACTGAGAGCACTTTAAATGACACGAGGCAACCGTGCGTCGATGAATTGCGTCCTAAATGAGTGAGTGGGTGTGGTTTTTGGAAAAGCAGCCACATCAGTAAACAAACTGAAAAGACTTTTGTGTTCAGTGTGAGAGAGGCCAGTGAGTGCACACAGCCCTGAAGACACAGGGAAGTAGATTTAAAGTGGATACAATACAGGCCACTGGCGGTCAACAGGAGGCTTGGTTGAAACTGGCTATTTCTTGGCTCTAATCCCTGGATTCCTCACGTCAATATGTCAGGATGTTTTCAGTGAAACAATTGATATTTTGTTATTTTCCCCTTCCCCTTCAGATTTATTTATAAGATCAATAAGATTTTTCTACTCAAAGCCAAAGCGTCCACCGCAGGCTCAAAACGTAGGCTTCATTCCTACTCAAGAAATCGTAGCTAGCCTCTTATTTACATCTACCTATTATTAACTTATTGGGAAGTGCTTGAACGAGAAAAATGGGCAGTTCCCACCTTTTTAGTTTAGCCCTCGTGTCGTCAGTCACCAAAGTGGAGCAGTGACTGTTCAGACATGGTGCTTATTTTGGCTATAGAAGACTTGACTGTCACATATTGTACATCCTCAGGTAGCGGCCTAATATACACACACGTGCATCAAAAACAAACCCTATCTAATTATTACACTGATTACATCATCAATGTGCCATATACTGCTCCATCCAATAGTTGATACCGAGATGTATTTTATTTTTATGACTTGTACATATGTTTTTTTTCTCATAATGTATTGCCATACTGTACGTATTGTATCAATTTTGTAATAAAAATGAAATAAATGAATATTCACTGAAATGTATGTCTGCAGCACTACTTCATGAAACAGCCCTGATCCTTATTAAGCATTTCATACTTTAAAAAGTCAGACTTGATCAAGCTACTTCCAGGGTAACTCTCCAGTGATCACATCATTTATTTGTTATTTATTTATGTATTCTCTGCAATAGAGAACTTTTAAGATGCAATTGTATTTGTTTGAATTTCTAATACCTCTATCTCTAATATCTCTCCAACAATGTTATATATTTATAATGTATCAATGCGGATGAAATAATGCTAATATTAGCTGGAATTGAAACAAAAAGCAGGTAGACAACGTAAATCAAAGACACCTTGAGGATAATTTAGTACAACAATTCAATATATGAAGCTGTATGGAAAGTGATTGCAAGAAAAGATAATATAAACATTATTCTTGATGTTTTCACTCCTGATAAATGAAAAGAAAAAAGGTGTAATATCCTGTCAAATCTTTAAATTAAATGCAAAAAACAATGAGCTTAAACTACCCTGTTCTGAATTATCATTTTGCTTCAGAATCGTTCATCATGAACAATGACATTTAGTACAGTCTACTCTCAAACACATCTAAGAAGTTGTATGCTCTGTCGCTGTACAGCTTAGGAACAGATCATTCTTAAATTTAAAAGTAAAGGTGAAGGATTTTTACTTATATCTTGAACTTACACCGATTTCTGAAAGTATTCAGACATCATTACCTTTTTCCCAATGTGTTATATCTCCCCCCCTCATCAGTGTCACTCAATACTTTTATCGAAAAGAAAGAAAACTGAAATATCGCATTGACATAAGTATTTAGACCTTTAGCTCAGGTGCCTTCCATTTCTCTTGATCACCTTTGAGATGTTGCTACACCTTGATTGGAGTCCACCTGTGGTCAATGACACGAGGTTGAAGAAACCGCCTCCAGAGCTCTGAGACAAGCTTGTGTCGGGACACAGATCTGGGTGAGGCTACAAAAACTATTTCTGCTGCATTGACGGTTCTCAAGATCACAGTGGCCTCCATAATTATTAAATGTAAGAAGTTATATTTAACATAAAGCTGCAACATTACAAGGGGGTCTCAAAACGTTCTAATTGTAACTTTAAAAATATGTCACTGTTAGCAGTGATTGTCTTTGTATTCAGCATACTTTTGTTTAAAATAAGTCACAACAGTTGTTATCAGCAGTCACACCTTTTATTAGTTTTGTCAAAAAAGCACAAACATAAAAAAGGAATATTGAGTAAGGCAGTTTGTACATCAGTTTGGGATGCTCCCTCGACTAGAAACACATGAAGCAGAAGAAGAGCTCAGGCCGTCCTCCTTTTTGTTTTCATGTAAAACTTTACTGCATTAGAAAAGGAATCTAATATCTGGATGAATCATCACTGATGACAGTATTCAAACATGAAAACCCATGTCTAAATATCAACTTGAGTAAAACAGCTGTGATGTGCTTTAGAAAAAGCAACATCCATCCTGTGTTTGATTGGAAATGAGCACGAACAAAACATTATGCTGGAGCTGAATTCCTCTGATCGCTGCGTTTACACAATATCTTCAAAACAGCTTTTTTTTTTTTTTAACCATAACACACTTTGCTTGTATGTTCATTTATACTGTTTATATCCGTCACTCCGCCGCTTTGCCTTTAACATTCTTCTCTAATACACAGGGGCAACAAAATCATCAATGAAAGCATGAAAGCAGAATAAATCATTTGGCAACAAACGTAATCTACCGGATAAGGCAGATACAACTTTACATTTCCAGTTTTCCTCATATTATAAAATGTATGGAAATATAATACGACTTCCTACTGCCAGACAACACCGTGTGTGTGGAGGATCTGTGTAAATGAACAAGCATTGATTTAAACCCAGATTCAATACAAAAATCACTTAATGTTTCCAGAAGAGACATGCAACATGTACAAAAGACAAGTATGAAATGCTTGACATAATACTCAAAACTCTCATGCAGTGTGATCATGCAAACAAAATATTTCTTTTTTTTAAATCGCACAAGAGAGACAAAATATCAATTATCTTATTTTAGGCTCTCCTGCAAATCAAGCACACAAACCTTTTAAGCAATAGTTTTAATTTGGAGCAGATAGGGATTTGTCCCTGAGGCGAATAAAACAATAGAAAAACCAAGAGGAAAATATTTAATCCAGATTATTTTTCTGTTAAATACCAAAATAAATGCTTCTCAGGGTGACGCGTCATTCCTCAAAGGACAGAAGCAAAGCCACACAAGTCCCTGCACAGCGGCAACATGAGAGACTCACACATGGGAGGGATGTGAGGACCAGTAAAATGGGATTAATAAGAGTGGTGGTGGAGATGCATCGTGGGTAATAATCCTTAACTGGGGCAGCGTTAGAGGATGGATGACACCAACCCCCACACTACAGGGTAAATGGCGCCGCCCCCCCGTGAGCAAATCCACCACCACTCCATCTGTGACTGTGCTTTTTAAGAGCCCCCCCACTGCTTCAGTGTTACAGTTCGAGGCAATGAGAGGACTTACTGACTCGATCAGGCTTTTATTCCATCAGGAAGTCTCTACATTATACAAGATGGGAAAAAAATACTGTGAGGTTGTTGTTTTTTTTTTCCTGAGAGAAGCAAACCTGGAACCCTCTGTTGTGTTTGTGTGGAAGTTAGTGGAGGAATCATTGCTCAGAGTCGTGCCTGTGAGTGAGCACTCGGGCTGTGGGCCCAAATCCTCCATCATGTTATCGGTTGTCTCTTTACTCCTAAGTGACTTAAATACAAATAAAAAGTATTCGCTCGTTAAATTAAGAACTTCAATGCAAAATGATCACATTTTCGGAACTATTTGAGTTAGTATTCGATTATTGTCAATTTTTAGATTGATTAAGAGGAAGGTTTGTGGAGCAGGAATATGTTTTCTGCGTTTAATTGTGTTTTCTAAGATGCATCTCTAGTCTGGGAAACTCTGGTGTGTGGACCGAGCACACAGTGTGTAGGACTGACATGGGGAGAACGGGGGGGGGGATTCTGTAATTAGATGAAGGAAGCAGCACATGTGACGCTCTCTGTAGCTCCCTGTGAGGAACAGGATTTAGTCGGCCGTGATCATGAATGGGAAGAAAGAAGAAAAAAGTTTTAAAACCTAATGTGACCCAGATTTGACTTTGAACGCAACAGGATCACATTGGGTTGAATCCGTTTTTCCTTTTCGTCCCTCTGCCATCTGTTGTGATTACGTGGTCTCCTGTATCCGTCAGAGATCCTCCGCTCCTCGTTTAGACCGTCTTCC
Organism: Pholis gunnellus; assembly: GCF_910591455.1. Classification (NCBI taxonomy): domain Eukaryota; kingdom Metazoa; phylum Chordata; class Actinopteri; order Perciformes; family Pholidae; genus Pholis; species Pholis gunnellus. The sequence continues at coordinate 15,291,833 of NC_136530.1, read as the reverse complement.
TCGCCGTTAGTACCCTGACGATGCTGCCCACTCCTCCAGCTGCCAGAGCCTGAAGGCACAGGACAACATTTTTTTTTATTTTTTATATATCTGAAACTGAGTTTCTGCTAAACTCTGGTTGCTCATCCTGTATGTGGTTGTGGCATCTTGTTTAATCCATCTCAAACTGGCCTTTAGAAGACCCACCATGGCCTCAAACTACGGACCCCCATACATGATGTTAAAGAAACATTCACACGTTACATCAGTGATGACCCTCGTTCTTCTCTCATCATTTCTAAACCGTTTCATTGACACGATAGAGTTACTGCTAAAGCTACATCTAAGACAAACCAACCTCAGGGTACTGGAGGTGTCTTCATTTCAAGCTTGCTCATCAGCATCATCTAAAATGTCAACTTCTCCCTCTAGAAAAGCCAGTTTTATTGATAAATCAAAAGTCTTTTAGGAGTGCAAACATTTACCTTTTCGTGCCACTGCAGTAGGACCGCGCTGCTGTTTTCTGACGGCCTCTCGAAGCCTTTGTAGATGTATTTCATCAGCAGGTCCACGCCGTTCTTGTCGAGGGCCTGCACCCCTTTCTCGATGTCGCTGCTCTTAAAGGCGCTGAGCACCTTCAGCACCAAACCCTCGGCACGATCCTGAAAAGAAAAAAGGCAAATCAGGAAAAAAAACGTATCGCTGCATTTCAAAATGGTCCATCAGCAGACATCGCCACGTTTAAATTACCATACACACCGACACAACATCAGCTACACTATCGAGACGGATCGTCGTTCAGTGTACAAGCCGACAAAGTGAATCATTAGAAAAAGAAGAACCCACCTTGACGTTCTGGTTCTTCGTGTTGATTGGCGGGTTCTTCAAGACGGCTTGCAAAGCCTGCATGAGATTTCCTGTGCGGGGAGGGTTAAGGATGCAACACAGCCTCCTAATCACAATGTTGAGCTACGAGCCCAAATATGATACATAAAGCAAGTGTTGAGCCATTACTAGTGTTTCTATATAGAATCAGATCCTGATGCTGCCTGAGACCTGTCACAACAGTGTCCACTTCCAAATGCAAAGCAGGTTTACGAACAGTGATCAGCGTTTGTCTGTGTGGTGGATGTTTTTAGGATAGCTGGGGGTTCCTTGGGGTCTTTGCACATGTATTTCAATGTAAAACACACTTGATAACATTGTCTTCTATACAAGCATACAAATGAAAATGTCATTTTTTTCAAGTCTGTCTTGAAACAATACTCACATGTCCATGTGTGCATTGAAAGTTGAGTTATTGCTTTAACTTACTTGAATGTAAATAAAGGCCAGTCAGTTTGGTTTTCATGTTCCTATATAGAGTATCGTTATTGTGAGGCATTCATTCCTCTGTACTGTAACATGTAGTGGGAGGAAACCGCCTTCTGCAATGAGGAAGTGCTGCACTTTCATGCCTTATAAGGCCTACATGACTGAAACTGCTGAATGCAGACTTCACAGAAACACCTCCGAGCCTTTCCGTAGACACGCGTACCCTAATAAATACATTTGTTTAGCACATGAGCAAAAACACAACGACGTCGCACGAGTACTCAAAGAACACGGCGGTTAATTAAAGCGTTATGCGATTAAATGGTGAACTTGTAACGTCAGTTGGGCAAAACCACACTAGCTTGCCGTTGATGTACATACATTTAAAAAAGAAAAAAACAAAGCCTGTTCCGTCTTGGAGCCCCTGGAATGTGACAGCCAGGCAAGTCTGGGCAGTAACTGGCCTGCTTACAAAACGCCCATTCAACCCAGAAGCGACACATAAAGACGGAATATGCGGATAAATCGCAGCCCTAAAGACGCAGACTTTGTTGGCTGGTTTTCCTAAGCATGCTAACAGACCGGCTAGCTAATCATGTAAGGATATTGTCTGATGAGGGAGTCCACCTCTGCCTCGTCGGGACCCTGCTGGTTCTCTCCTCCGTCCTCCTCGTCCACAAATTTGTTCTCGTCGTACTCGTCCACGTCCACTCGCCTGAAGCGGGCGGCCACGGTGTTCTTCGACATGTCGGTGGAGTTTTTTAGGATAAGGGTACAAGCTCAAGTCCGGCCTTTTTTCCTCTACTGTGCTTTTCTTTGATACTGCTGTCACAAGAGAGAAGCTTCCTGACTTCCTCCCTTTTCCACTGGGTGTTGTTTTTTGCTTCCGCGTTTATGACATCGCCCCTAGTGGGCAGAATGTGAAACTGCAGGTCATCGCCTGTAGTTCTTATTTTTGGTCGATAGAGGGCGACAAGACACAAGAAATATAACCGCTGTCTTTGAAAGACGCTCACTGGCAACATATCTATTTACTGCAAGTCAAAGTCATGAGTCAACCGCTGTTTTGACAAATCACCAGAAACGTTAATACATATACAAAATAAAACCATACAGTTTCCATTTTTCTCTTTATTTAACTGTGCAACTTTATTTTTTTGTAAATTAAGTAATTAAGCAAGTGTTGTTCCAGAGTCTTAATTACGCTGCCAGGTATGAAAAATAGAATATTAAATCCCTTTTTATTTAAATGAATCAATAGCCTAATTTGAATTTGTTTAATCAGAAGTACAATGTACAAACAATGTATGTGTGTATGTGTGTATGTGTGCATGTGTGTATTGTAGGTACAGACCTTTTCGAATGTCATTAAAAAAGCACCACATTCATTACTGACACGGACTGAAAATGAAACATGGTTTCATAAATGATGATGTTTGTGCATCTGACAGTTGTGACTGACTATTTTTCTGAACATCTTTTTAACTTACTTAATTAATTACTTAATTAATATGATGTAACTGCTTGCTAAAACACACATTTATATATCCAGTACTTCTACTACTACTACTACTACTTGGCTATTTTTCTTAGTCTTTAGCCTGTAAAACACAGAGTTCCTTTATTTCATAATCTTATTTATTATTGTGGTCCATTGTGATGTTTATATCTGTCCAAGAACCCCTCATTGTGATTGTTGTAACATGTTGAACAAAGAACAAACAAACAAACCCATACAGGAACAGTAACATGGCCATACCCTATAGACAAACAACTACAACAAATATATGATTGAAGAATAATGTATAATTTCCATTAAACTTTTTTGTCATTTTACTTGCATACAATTAACAATAGTCATATTTTCCAAGATAGTTTAACTTGCTAAAAAGATTGTTTTATTAGTATACAATGAATTGCTGTAAAAGTTGGGTGCCAAAATATTTTAAGATGCTGGATCAATAACCTCACATAAAACTTTCAGCACCAAATTGTTTTGCCTTCAGCAAAAGAATACTAAAACGTTTGACCATTAACAATTTTAATAATCCACAGAGTCGTTGAAACTATTTCTCCATTTACATAATATACATTTTTTAGCAGCAAATGTTACAGCCAGCATATTTTCATTTTGTTGGTTGGTTGTCATTTTAACAATTAGTTTAACTGAGATAAAGATATGTCTTTCCAGAAAAGCGTGTACAAGAAAATAAATAATGAAATATTGCAAGCACACGCACACACACGCACACACACACACACACACACACACACACACACACACACACACACACACACACACACACACACAGGGGTGCCGTAAGTGTGTGATTCCTCCCTATGATGATGAGAATTCAGTCTGCTTTATCTGATGGAATCCAAACTTTGACTCCTTTTTTCACAAATGTGTGTGTGTGCGTGCGCGTGTGTGTGTGTTTGCTGAGTCACTGCGCCCACTGACTATGTCAGTGGTGCAAGTATTTATTTAACTCGGCCACTAATGCAGACCACCGCGTCAGCTCCGTGATGTCAGGGGTTTCCTGCGTCACATGAACGTGCATTTTTCTCTTTGCAGGAAGTTAGACACACTTTCCATGTCGCTAATGCACACGCTCATCTTAATTTGAATCAGAGAGACAATTTGGAGTAAACACAAACAGATATATCCGCTTGTCAAACTGCCAGAAAAATGGGTGAAAGTTTTGACGCCTTTCATCCTCAAACTCATATGAACTCGTGTTAACTTCTGGCTGGCAGTCCTGTGATGTTTCCAAGGGTAACAGGCACACAGTACGTGTGTGGATCCTGACCAAGACAAACTAGTTTGTGACACACAGGCAGTTTCTGGGAAGTATGGAAAGTGGGATACGCCTACGTTTTATTGATACCTTTTTTTTTGTTGGAAGTGGAATTTTTAATTTCCTTATCTGACCAGTCTAGACTGCTGGGCATTTGCCTCAAGGGGTCAACATGATAAGCAATGGAGCAAGTACAGCAACATGCATTCCCATCATTCAAATAGAGGGAGCACATGTTTTGCTTCCCAACATTTTGTCTTTAAAAAAAACCAAAACTTACATCAAACAATCCTTACAATCAGGTAATTATATTTAAGTAGCTTATATCAATGATCATTTTACTATTTTCAGCAAATCACAAAAACAAGTAATACAAAAATCACACATTTTTGGACCAACCTTTGAGTTGGTTCAGTCGAACCCGTCGCTTTGGGCGTCAATCACAGTCTGTCAATCCACACAGGAGTCTGCTGGGTAAGAAACATTTAAAGAGGCAATCCTTCAGATCTCAGTCCTGGTTGATGTAGAATTTATTTCTGAGTTTATTTCCAACGCTTTGGAATTGTAGCTTTTTGTTGATACTTTCGCTTCCAGGTTTCATAATTATTTTTTATAGTTTTGTCTTTTTGTGTAGGTCCATACTATTGAGAAATACAGCATTTTTTTTCGGGAATGTCGGCATTGACACCCATTTGATGATACTGTAAATATATAAATATTGCAGTACTTTCATCAGTGGGCCATTATAGGCTCAAACACCATTGTGTCACCTCCTCCTGTGATTTATTTAAATGAAATTCTTCGATATTACCATTTCAAAATAGAACATAAGAAAAGACTTTAACCTGTGTGGCCCACTGACTCCAGCCAAACTTCAAATTAGCTAAAAATATGATTGTAGCTGTCTCCATAATGCCGAACTGATTTTTCAGTTCCAAATGAAAAGGCAAGGCAAGTTTATCTGGCACATTTCAACAACAAGGCAATTCAAAGTGCTTCACATAAAAGCATTGAAAGCATCAAAACATAAGGCCAAAGAAAAGGAGATTTAAAAACAGTTAAGAACATTCATTGAAACATTAAAAACAGTCATTAAAACACTAAAAAGCAGTGTAAGAAATAAAATACAGTAGTAAAATGCAGAAATGCAGGAAATTGATTAATATCCTTGAATCTGGTTCAATTGGAGGCAGCAGCAAACAGAAAAGTCTTCAATCTTGATTTAAAGGAGCTGAGGGTCTCAGCAGACCTGCAGCTTTCTGGGACTTTGTTCCAGATATGTGGAGCAGAAACACTGAACGCTGCTTCTCCATGTTTAGTTCTGACTCTGGGAACAGAACGTAGACCGGTCCCAGACGACCTAAGGGGTCGGGATGGTTCATAAGGTAGCAGCAGATCAGAGATGTATTTTGGCCCTAAACCATTCAGTGTATTATAAACCAACAGGAGTGATGTGATCCACTTTCGTGGTCTTAGTGAGGACTCGAGCTGCAGCTTTCTGATTGACTTTTTACAGAGACCTGTAAACACACCGTTACAGTAGTCGAGTCTACTGATGATAAATGCATGGACAAGTTTTTCCAAATCCTGTTGAGGCATAAATCCTCTAATTTTTGATATATTCTTCAGGTGACAGTAGGCTGATTTTGTAATTGTCTTGATATGGCTGTTCAGGTTGAGGTCTGAATCCATAATTACACCTAGATTTCTGGCTTGGTTTGTGGAGTTGTCTCTTTTAATTGGAATGTGGCTATTAATACTTTGCATTAGCCCTGTCGATATTAATACTAGTGGAGGGTTAATCCAAAAGGTTAGGTGGTGTAGAAATGCAGGATATTTGATTGAAATTACCCCAGACCTCCCGCCTTTTATGTAACTTTCAAAGCTTGCTCCCCCATTTTAGAACATAGCCAGGCGCCCATCATCACTAGTTAATGCATTACGCATTCTGGACCTTCCATTCCCTCCGACACACACGTGCACACACACACACACACACACACACACACACACACCGTATCTGACTTATCTGACTCAGGAGCTGGTCTGTTCCTGGACAGTAAGAAAGTGTTGCTCACTGCACCGGACATGTCTCTGTGGATGTAAAGCTCAATAACACAACTAGAAAAGCAGGATATTATGATTGGGAAACTGAGGAGTCTCATTTAATCTCCCACCACTGCTCTCCTGTAGACAGTCAAGATACCCATGCATGAAAACATACACATTTATTTTCCTTCTCTCTATCCGTCTACCTTCCACTCCCTCTCTCTCTCACACACACACACACACGCACACGCACAGACAAACACACACACACACACACACACAGCCTTGCGTGCATTGGTCATGAGTGTCCTCATTGTGGGCTTTGTGGGGTGCCCCAACCCGTCTGCGCTATGTGAATGACTCACCACATCAAAAGGCGAGGATACAGGCACATACATGACCTTCACGTGAATGTGCAAATTAACAAGCCCTGGAAAATTTCAATATTGAGGCCATTTACCTTCCTGCCGTACGGCGGGCACTGAGACAGACAGGCATTGCAGAGGGGATGAACTTTGAAACAGCCTCCGAGAAACTGTCTGGTCTCCCAGATTTCAATGTCGAATCTGTTGGGCGCCGGGCCAGGTGCTTCCGTGCCAGAGAAAAAGGACTAACAGCATTGGAAAGCATCCTAAGCACTTAATAAGTACTTTCATATGAGGGGAATATTGCTCTTGGATGATGATTTATTTGGGGAATGTAATTAATTAGTGGTGCTGCGTTGGAGCAGGTCTTCAGCCTGGGAGGGACGGTGGGTGGCTTCTTGCTTTCTGGAGGCGAAAGTGGTTCTGGTGTGTTGTTTTGTAACATCACATTAAGCTATTTAGGACATGTTTGGAGTATTATAACAGTGATGCTGATGCTTTGAGATTTGTTAAATAACACATTATCAGTCGACTTCTGATATGAGGGAAGCGACTGGTTGCCCCGTCGCTCAGACGTCCCTGCGGCCGATCGACCCGGTCACGGCTTTTCTCTGTCCTGGCCCCACAGTGGTGGAAGGAACTCCCCACTGACGTCAGGACAGCAGAGTCGCTGCCCATCTTTCGGGCTGAAAACTCACCTATTCAAGAAGTACTACCCTGAGCCTTCCACTTAGCACTTATTGTATTCATATTAGTTTGTTGCACTTATTGTATTCGTATTAGTTTGTTTCTGTACTTTTGCTCTGGTTTATGCTCTTAGATGCTTGTTTAAAAAAAGGAGATGCACTTATGACTTCTGGTGACTAGTAGTTCTCTTGAATACTATGTTGAATACACTTATTGTAAGTCTCTTTGGATAAAAGCGTCTGCTAAATGACTGTAATGTAATGTAACTAAGCTAGTAAGGACTTTGGACACAATCACTAAAAGAAAATACAAAGAAAATGTTCTTTCTAGTGTATAGAATACACCACAGTAATACTACGTATCCATGCAGATAGTTTTGGTGTCGTTTGGAGATAACCAATTTTAGGATTCAATTCTTTACAGCACATAAAATGCACAATTTAATGTGCATTCTAAGGTTCAGTGAATCCAAAGTACAAAAAACACATACACCGTCTCTCTTAACTGTACTAGTTTTAACCCATGCAGATAGTTTTGGTTTTATTTTGTGTCTGAGATTTCTGCAACCTCCCCAAAACAGTGGAGGTAAATGGAATCGCTCACAGCACAGGGACAATATTTAGTTTTTTAAAACGGACACTCAAAACTTAAATAAAACCAATACTATTTTAATGGCAAGAGATACCACCCAAGGTAACACAAACATGTGTTGTTATCTTTTTGTAATTTGATGAACCTACACTTTAAATGTACACAGTTAGAGCGTGTTGAGTAATCTAACTTTTTATGAAGTGTAAATTCTTCTCAAAGTAAGTTTTGACCTTAAGATTTGCAAACACATGATCTACTCGACTTTTACAGACATCTTAATGAATACGTTTTCATCGTAACACTCAAGAGTTTTCCTGTTGTACTTATCAATACAAATCCTGGCCAACTGCCAGATTGCTTTTGTTGTTTGAATTATTTTAGGCAATTTAATACGACTGCCTCCTATTCTTCTATGATAGCCTAGTTTCTATGACAATCGTTTCTTGTTGATGATTAATGTGATTCATGCAATACATTAGATCTGTTGTTGGATTTAATATTTGCCTGTATAATATTTATCTTTATGTTTTCCATCAGTTTTTGGCCATTCTATAGAGGCTTGCTTTGTCCCCTGTGTGCGAGTATCACACAGTGTTGTCCTGCTCTGTCCTGACAAGTCCAGTCTGAGAGTAGATTGACTCTCAATTAAGCAGATCACAACCACCTGAGTGATGAGTGTTTGTTTGTTTGCTTGCTCTGCTTTGTAATGGTGATTTGATCTATGACACTATAAACTAAAATAACTGGGAGCTATCAGTGTCTAGATCAGGGGTGTCAAACTCATTGTTGCTCTGGGGCCGCATCGGCATCATGGTTGCCCCCAAAGGGCCGGTTGTCGGGGGGGGGGGGGGGGGGGGGTGCTACTGCTCCTTCGTCGTCGTCGTCGTCGGCGGGGGGGGGGGGGGGCTGCTGCTGCCACATACGCTGGTGGAGGTGTGTGTGCGCGGATCGGGGAGGAGCTCCGCCGTGCGCGATTACCATTTTTTTTTTTTTTGCTGGTAGATTCGCGGGCCACATAAAATGACGTGGCGGGCCGGATCCGGCCCGCGGGCCGTATGTTTGACACCCCTGGTCTAGATCTTTCATTGTGCCAGATTTTTTCCTTCAGTAGTTTACTTTTGATTCAGCATCTGTAGACGTGTTTTTCGTTTATGTACCCTACACTCACCCAACATTATTACCATCATCATACGGCTCCCGACTGACTTTGAGGCAGCTAGAACAGATTTTGAACACAATCATTGACAATAGAATATCATTTATAAAATAGTCTTTATAGAGTATAAAACACCCAATCTATATTTGAATGGTCAGTGCACTCAAATTACAAACTTCGTGCAACCAATTGCATCATTTTGTTAGACCCTGTCTGGTAAACAACCGCATCTTTAAAACTTCATCCACCTCCTTTTTGCAACACACGCTTTTTGTTGTAAAATTGTCGTCTTCGAGCCCAAACCAAGGTAACCTTGAAGACCTTATCGGTGGGATTTTTTATATTTCACCATATCTAGGTCTGCCAACACTGTCATGTGTTTTTTTTTATTTATTTTTTTGCTTTATTCAATCCTGTCTTCTTAGTGAGCTAATGAGCTCGGTAACTAGTTTATGGACTATGAACATATGGACGTTTTTTTCCAGGAATACATGAGTGAAGCTGAGAGAGTGAAAGAAGTTAAGAGAAGTTTACAACGTCTGGGTCTGCCTCTGACACAGAAGACATTAAACAATCGTTTTCAAGTAGTACTGGGTCGTGTGATATGACATAATGTAGTTTAATTTGAAATGTGCGTTAGAGTTAAAATAATTCAAAACATTAAGTTAAGTTAAAACATACTCTAAACAGCTGTTGTAGCTTTACAGGATGATCTTACAAAGGAACAGGTGAGAGCATGTTTTTTTCCTCCAATGAAACAACCCTTTACGAGCCTTGTTTTAAGGTATTCATTTGTAGGTTTTCTGAGATAACATCAGGGGTTTAAATATGTTAGTCAAACAGCCCAAAAGACAAACGCTGGGATTCCACATCTCTGCTTTGAGCTGCAGTCCAACACACACTAACACTTACAATTCATATGGTTAAAAGATCTGTCAAAGATGTACTATAGAGACAAATCCTGCCACCCAATGTTTTTTAAAATATCATCCAAACAAAAGGAAACAAAACAAGCTGGACTGGCGTCCCTGGACTTCTTCATCTGCTGTGTTATTTCAGGAGGGATCTCGGAAGAAGGATATATTTTAACAGAAAACATTGCACACAAGATAAATTCTCTTTTATTATCCTCCTTTTCTTACGATGCGCATAAACATTATGTATGTCGTGCTTTGCCAGTAAATGATCACATGACGGACCGTTTAGCATCTTAAACATTTGGAAACATTGTCAGAAATCATACAAATTTAATACGACAAATATTAGGAAAATTATAAAACTACTACAGGTTGTGTGGGCTTTTAAAATGACCATACCTAAAATAAAAGTGATAGCTCACAGAGTTTGACAAAATGTTAATCAAAAAGATTAATGCTTGTTTGTTTTTTTGCTTCGAGTACAAGTTTAGTTTAGTTTAAAGTACTATTTAAACATTTGTGAGAATGTGCTGAATTGATGTAAAGATCAGTACTACTCTCATTTGTCTTTAATCTATAAGGCTACAGCATGTACATGTGGTATATACCATCAGATTACATGATCACACCCGAGGCAGAGAAGAAAGCAAAGGAAAGGAACCGCCCCCCTCAGGTGCAATCACTTCACCTTGGGCCATATATGCTGCCTTCCCCCTTTGTTCTTCTTTCTTTTTTTAAGTTTCTCCCCAGCCATGTTGTTTATGGGTCTCTCAAAAACCACTAGCAATTAGGGTCTAGAAACGTAACAGTAACAGAAGCTTGCAGAACAGACGCCAGATCAGACGTGACGTCATGACTGTGACTCCTATGTGACAGACAAATGCTGTCAAATAAACGAAAGTGAATAAATGTATTCCCCAAACTATTTCTTGAAAGAAAAACTAACTAACAATGCAATTGACTGCAGAAAAAAAATATCAGGAGAAAGGCACTTTGCAAATGTTTTTTGGATCATGAACTCCTACAGAGAGACTGCAGAACAGTTTCCTCCAAACCAGCGGGGCTGAAACATGAGCATAGGGGTTGGAGGTGCTTCAGTATAAAATTCCCCTGCTCCGTGTGCAGCCTTTGGGCCCCTGCAGGTATAGGTGTAGCGTGTCAGATTCTTGGCCTCCACTGCTGCAGGTGTAGGTGTAGTGTGTAAAATTCCACTGGGTGCCGGCGAGAGACACCGTTTTCAGCTGCGAGCGTGTCTCGTGATCGCGCTCACCACCTCCACCCAGCATGACGTGAGCTCCACTTCACCGTAAGGGGCTGTTGGAGGCGTCCTGCAGCGAGTTGTGTTTGATGGATGAGGAAAATGCCTGTGTCTAAAACGCAGCCTGAAACAACATGATCAGGAAAATAAACACACCTAGAGATAGCAAAGAAAGAGAGGGGGAGATAAAGAGCGGGGCCGTTTCTATGGCATCAAGTTTTGTTTTTAACAAAATGGTGGCTTTAATTTGAGACACTCCCTAGAGGGAAGCAGGGAGTGCTCCTTCCCGGTAGGTGGGAAAGCATCATTTAGATGTTTGAGGTATCCAGCGGGGGGGTGCGCTTGGCGTGTTTAGGAGTTGCCATCAAACAAAACCAATGGTTACGAGCTCCTCTTCTATGTTTTCAAAAAGTATTACATGTTTAGACGAGCCATCCAGTGAACAAAAAAAAATAAAAACAAAATATGGGGATTTGCATGTTCTGCAGTCAATATGGAAATAGTTCAACTGACAAACAGTTACAGGTCCAGATGATGCTTTCTAGTGAATTCACACAGCTCCAAGCTAGATTTAGATATGGCTGAGTCATAGTACAGATGCAAATGCAGCTTTGCTCTAGGCAGCATGAAAACCAAGAGGCGTCCATATGAACTGGGAATGTTGCAACTGGAATAGAACATTCACATGATGCATTTAATTGAAGTGCATGAAAACATAGATCTGAAGTGGACATTTCTTTCACTCGTAAAGAACTAAGAGATAACATAGTTCAGGATTTTCAGTAAATATTAACAATATCCTGTTTGTGATGGAGCCAGATGTTGGCTGTAACAATCCATTCACACTGCAGACTTTAATAAGTGTTGATTCTCAACATCCAGTCTCTCTCACTGCCAGCAGAGAAATTCAGCTGGTTGTGTTCAACAATCAGACCCCAGAACAATCAGTTTCCCCAGAAGTCACATTCGTGCAAATGAAGCCAGATGAAAATTCTCACTGTGTTGTTGTATATGAATGCAATCATAAGGCTTTAATGAGTAAACACTATGGTTCTTTACAAAGTTAAAAGTTTGATTCAAAGTGTACAGGAAAGAGATCACCATGATAGCATTTTCCAAAAAGAAAACGCTTTTCTTTAAGACTGAAAGTTCGCTATATCCTAGTCTTAGATCAGGCTACTGGTTGTCATTTCACATACGGTTCCACGGTTTTGCCCCGAGAATCTCTTTTGAGAAACCTCTTGTTCGGGATCGCACTGAGGGAAAAGGGAAGGGAGAGGCCTGAGGGATTCTCCTTTCGGGACAGGATGCAATCCTTGATGGCTTCTTTAATCACCTGCGGGGGACAAATACAGGGATTAAACACAAAATGCCAAACTGTATCAATGAATATTGTATCACCAATGAAAAATATATATGCTATCTCGAATCCATTGAATTAGGATTGGTAAACTTTCGACGGCTTTCTTGCTAGATTTAACGACTTTTGGAAAGAGTGCTGCTACCTGCTTTCACTGGAAAAGAGTTGGGAACACTGGGCATGGTTTTTTCTGTTGGATAATATTTAAAATCTAGTGACTCAAGATAACCAACCCTGCCTTAAAGCCATACATCAAAAGGTGGGCGATTTCATTAAATATCGTTTGTTATAAGAAGAGGTCTTTAGGTCATCCAACGATATTCCAATCTGGACCAAGGTAGCAGACCAACTGACATTACCATCCCTGGAGCCGTCCACCAGCATGGCTAAAAATGTCGATTGACACAGCTGTTAATGTACAAAGATCAGTATGCACACATTTGTTTCAAGTGCCGTGGCCATCTTAATTAATGCTGCAAGAATAACCAAACTTTGGTGTTGCTGGGTATTCTCACACATATATAAATGTGGATCGACGTAATATCAAGCTGTATTGAGTGCTGCTGTCTAACTGTGCTAGAATCCATAGAGTTGAGGCATCTCTGTTGACAGCATAAGTATTAGTCTGTCTGAATGAGCTGACCTTCCAGTGAAATCAAAAAATACATTGCATCACATGGAAGTGACTCAGATACAGTGAGTGAAAGTCATTCTGACCTCTCACAGCAACACACCTACTATTAACTAGACCAAACTTGTAGTATCCGGTCTTGAAGGCCTTTGGGATTTTGAAGTTTTGATGTTGCACAACAAACAGGTATTTGTATAGTGACAAAACAAAAATGTTAAAACTTCCCTAATGACAACACTGAATGATTGTGGATTAACAAAGATGACAGTGAGTCTTCCAAACCGCAGACATCACTAGTGTTTCATGTGAAAAACCTTTGCAAACTATGAGGAAAAAACTGACCTCCAGGTTGTTGAGAGTGTTGAACTCCATGAGGTCATGGAGTCGGGTGAAGGCCTCGTTGGAGTACTGGAAGTTAAAAGTGGAGAATGGTGACTCGGGATCGTCAAAGATGTCGAAATCAGCAAATTCCTTCTCCATCTCTGTCACTCTGGGAACACCTGTAAGTACAAGTAAGAAAGTAAGGAAATGAATCCACAAAATCCGGTCCACTTATCCATTGGCAGACCTGATATTAGGGACAAATGTTGAATTGTCAACATTTTTTTAATCTTTTGGTCACTTCAAGGTCTATTGATAAGCCTTTCTGAAGCTAATTTCATATATTTATCAGCAGATGGAGTTTACCTGTTTTTCGGGGAGTTGTAGATGTACAATTTGTCCTACTACTTTGTGGACCTCTCCTTGATCGATAAACATAGACACTTTTAAGTCAACAAGAATTCAAAAGTCCTTTAAGTGGTAAGAAAAATGTAAATCTGTGCAAACCCCATCTGCTGATGAAGCTCACAAGATAGAAGAAGTAATTGAAAGCTCAAAAAATGCTAATACTAGACCACGAGATGAGCTAGTTTTGTCAACTATGTAACATAATATTCCTCTCAATTGATTAAAAAAAATGCATGCATACCATAGTGAACCAACTTCATAATGGCCTGTATAACTTCCACAAAAGGAAAGTCCATTTATGGCATATTTCCTTCTGATGACTTTCGGGTTTGAGTGCAAAAAGTCTATGTTATGTCCATAAACAGACAGCGGAAGTATGTGGGCTGATGCCTTACTGGATGTAAAGACGCATCAGTGCAGATAGTATGTCTTTGCAGGACTCATGTTATATGGTCTGTTTACACAGAGCTCTCCCACTGGAGCGAGAGATTCCCTACTAGCACCTGGCTCCTTATGGAACCATAAATCATATGAGCAGTTCATAAAACACTGAACACACTGTAGTCCACATCTGTGGGTGTGCACACACACACACACACACACTCAGTAAACTGCTGGTATGCTTAAAGGCAGACGCACCATTTCCAACACGAGACCACACAAACCCTGAGCAAGGTCATTCAAATGAGGGGCCCAACTTTTGGCTGAACATAAAAAACTGTCTGCTGCAGAGTGAATATGATTAAATTACAGTGTGCAATTTCGAGGAAGAGATGCCTCATGTGCCATGACGCTGAAACAGCAGCAATATAACAATACAAAGGCATATTTTCCTCTTCGCACATGCTGTGGAAACCGCCACCTATGCACATACTTACCAGGTGCCTTGAATGTCCTGAAGTCGATGTTGACCAGGACAAAGTGGATGACAGTCGGGCAGTTCTTTTGGCTTTTTTCTGGTTTGAAGACGTAGCATTCCTTCAGGCCCTCACGGTCAAAGACTTTGGGGTCGATTTTGGGGAATGGAAGCTTGTTCATTCGAGCCCACTTTTCTGCTAATAGGAGCTCCTGTAGCATACATTTACAAATGAGAAAAACATGTTCATGATTCCCTGTCAGGGCAGATTGTTTTTAGCAATTTGTGACTGTAGAAAGAGTTGAGTCGGACCTTAAATGGGGGGCTGGTGTCGCTGGGTCGTGCAGAAAAGTCAAAGGAGATAATGAGGTTGACGCCGCGCTGCGGCCGCAGAATGAGAGGGTAGGGAAGGTTGTAGGTCAGGCCGCTGTCCACTATGTGAATCTTCTTGCTCTTTACATCTAGAGGCTCGTAGATACGATTGAACTCATCTGGGTCTGAGAAAATCATACTAAATCAAATAAATGATGCAGAAACATGATTGGGAAATCAGACAATTTTATTCCACATGACTAATCAAACCGAAACAACTGTGTAATGACTCAACTACTCACTTTCAATGGAAGTAGGGCTGGTTTTCATTTGAAAATCATTTAAACCACAACTGCGCTTCAGTACCGATAGTAAAGCTACCTTACTCTGCTAAATAAAGTTTTTTATTAACAATGGCCTAAAATGACTTCATGTAATGTGAAAGAAGTAGCTTGTAGTTATAAACAAACACCCAACTCTGCAGTTCCCCTCCGCTCTAAGGAGCATTTAGGCATCTTTCTCGTCATTGTTTCACTTTTCCGCCGCCAACCTTACTGTTTTGGTTGACTCTCGTCACTCTCATCGCAGACAGCTATTTGCAGCAAAAAAGTTCTAAAAGGCCACTGTAAGCTACTTGCCCAGCACCAACCAGCAGACAGACAAGTTTAGCAACTAGCCGATGAACATAGTGGAGCATTTAAGAGCTAAAGATCCAGATGTTTCCTTCAGAAATTGGTGGAAACCAGAATGATTATTATTATTATTATTACGAATGATTATGTTGCTGCTAGACATCTGTTATGTTAGACAGATGTGTAAATAGGCTGTGAAAATGGGTAAATAGACGCAGTTGAAGTGTTGCTCAAGCGCTTATTGATGTATTCATGTTGTTAAATAGCACTGAGAACAGGCCAAAGGCATTTCTTGAGATGGAATGGAACGGGGTGAAACAAAAACAAATGATTGGTTGATGCTTCACTGCGTTATTGGAGCGCTGAAAAAAGTTAAGGCCAGGTCAACTTTAATTGGTATCGCGTCAGGCCTATCACGCAGCGACTAGTGTCGGGCTTAATTTTGTAGCTTTATGTCAACGGCTTCCATTAAATATGACTGGAATAATGTTGCAGTAGTGTGAACAAAGCGTTACTCGCATGCATCTACTTGCAAATTGAGAAATAAGATACTATGCCATTGTTCTTATCCATTTCCAAATATTTTAATATGATTGCTTTTGCAACTGAATACAGTTCCTAAAAATGGGTAGAGAGGATTAACAATAAACTGAAGAATCAAAACCAGAACATGTAAATGATCATCTCCTGTCCTGTTTTTCATTTCCTTGAAAAAGCAGTTAATTGTGACCATCTTTCTTACCTGTGACGGCGTCCACCTCGTCTTCAGGTGTGGTGGCGTTGCACATGATGTCATTGCCTGGAGAGAACGGGAAGCTGGTGTTCAGGTTCAAACCCAGCATGAAATTATGCACCTGGCAACAGGTGAGATTAAAGAAAAAAAAGGTTATTGTGAATTTGAATACAGGAAAAGTGAAACAAGAATGCAGCGAGAGCACACACAGTGTTTTGTATGAAGTGTTGCATAATGTCATGGTTTCATGGGGAATGAACATATCGAGTTACCTTTCCGGCCCGGCCCTCTCTTGTGTTGAATAAGGATGAGTCACTGAAGAGTGATGTGAACATTCGTTGAACCCAGCTAGCCTGAGCAGTGCGACTGTACTCCTCTTCTGCGTACTGGTTCTCTGTCCCACCTGAGCACCAAAAATAATGACAGAGAAAATACTGTCAAATCATATGTTGTGGCAAAGAATTTAAATGTGGCTCTGAAAATGAAGCATTACCTGTAATACAAGTAAATAAGATATAGTTTACAAGAATCACATAACAAAAGAAAAAGAGAAATTACCCGTCGACCTTCCAAAATGAAATTGAATCTACTTCACCAGAATTGCTACTGACAGCTACTGACTAGCATTTAGCTGATGAAGAGCCAGGAATTTCCATCAGCAGACCAAAAATAGAACTGAAAGAATGTTGGACTTCCATTCATCATACAGTCAGAAGCACGACTCTAAATGAATGATAATGTTTCTATGTAACTGCATTTGTTCTTGGCCTGACCGATACCACAGTAGATTTCCATATGTAGCTGAGTCACGCTAAACGTGTTAACATTACCAAAGAAATTCAAGAAAATGTGTTAAGGCGTCGACTTTCCCTCGAACCCATGTGTCAAAATAGTAACTGACACCATTCAAAGACAGACATATCAATTGCATTGGAACAGATGTAATCATACTGCACACTGTCTGTTTGTGAGCTCCTCGTAGCAATCGCGCACATCACCTTTACGTGACTCGTCTTCACTGTCCAGGCTGTCTTCTCCGACAATGTGCTGTGGTTTGATCTGCTCTGTAAGACACAAGACAGCTTCACTCATCAGGTTTAACGCAACAATGTATTTATTTATACCATATATCAGCATTGTACCTGACAGAATGCTATTGTTCTGTTAAGTGACATTATCAAATTCACTGTCTATTGTCTATCTCTGTCAAATAAGTCCTCAGAGAAATTCAATACACCCGACAAAGCATTCTTAAACTGGGTGGTTGTGCAACTGGTTTAACGGTCACCCCAAACAAATGAATTCAAACACGACAAACTGTTGGAATTTTCACAGGAAAGCTTCCTTCCCACTGTTGTGGTAACGTCACAATAACACACCGGTGTTATCTGGTGAGATAATCTTTGGTTGGCTATTTTTAAAGGTGTGAGGATAACTACAGGTGTGTGAAAACAAAGCCATGAAAAGAAAGAAAATACAGACAACAATAGGATCTCAGGCACGACTGAATGCACCATACAAGCATCATCTGGAAAAAGGCATGTTTCAAGATCCACAATTTCAAAATGTATTGTCACGTAGAGAACAACAATAAATATGATTCATTGAGATATTTGCACTTAACCAAAATAGTGCAGCTCAGAACAAAGCATACGTAGAAAGAGAAACATAAAGATTACCTAACTCCTCCTCCATGGTGCTGCCACCAGCTGTGTCTTTGACTCCCAGCACTCTGTTGAACAGAATGGAGAAGGCGCTGCCCCACACACCTGACACAGTGAAAACACACTGTTAGTAGGTGTATTCTTGTTAACTGCTCTGACTGTTTTAGATGCAAACTTTTTTCTCACCCATCAGAAAATGAAGAGGGTTCTCCTCGTATTTCTTGACAACGGTTCCCATGAAGAACTTGCTTCCAAACAAGTCGGGGGTCATGAAGGTGCCGTACTTTGCCATCCCAATTTCATATGGGCTGAACTCCACCCAGTCTGCAGGTTGAAGCCTCAGCGTTAATGTAAAAGAAACGTACCTGTCACTGACTAACACGTTGCTCCATGTGCATTTTTACACTAGAATTACAATGCATGTACAGTTAATTATAGTTCAATATTAGTCAGAGTGTCTGCAGTCGTCATTTGCAGAAGTCATAGTCAATATGAGCTAAGCTCTGCGTTGTCTGCAGTTTGCACTGTACCGGACGGGGATTCATGCACAATATAACCACAAAGAGTAAGATGAATCACAGGGGTCAATAAGATCAAAGCAGGGTTATTCAGTCACCGGCTACATTTCTCTCTACGCCAAATGAAGCTCCAGCGTAAGTTCAGTCAGGATGACTATACTTTTGCATGCCTAGGGCTGTAGTTTATTTCTCATTATTCTGCCATTCACTTCTCTCACGCAAGCTCACTCATAATTTCCTTACTGTCATTGGATGGACAATGTAAACATAGCACAGAGAAGCGCAGATTACAACACAGAGTGGGAGTGACTTCATTCTCTGCTCGGGTAGACATTACTATATATTTACACAGCGAATAGTTGTTCGCTGCTATATTAATGATCTGTCTAAGATGACTGAAGACACTTATTGCTGCTCCTTTATTGTATTTTCTATTCAAATGTTTGTTCAAATGGAGCGTAGTGTACAGTTGCTGCTCAGGCTGCATTTACAATGAGGAAGTACAACAGTCTGTCATGGCCTACTCAGTTCCTTGATATAGCACAGTTGCTATATAGCACCACAGAGCCATCATTAGTTGACAGCCTACCTCGTCATGACACATTGTGGTGTCATGACTCTTGTCTTGAGCTTGGTGTTTGGCATGTGGCCAAACCCATCTGATCATCTAAAAGGTACAAATATAGGCAACATTGTTCTCTGAGGGACATGGTGTGCATGCAACACAAACATAAAGGCACATGCAGATTTACAAAAAGGACAGACATTCACCTGCAAACATGAGCTCTGAAACATCTGGCTTGACATGCAGACATGTGAAGAGAGGAAGAGGACTCTGGGCCTGGTTTATTTTCTCCTGGATTCCACTCAGTTTGGTGTCCATCCTCTAGTGGGAGAGAACACAGTCTTTGAGTCATAAACACTAACACTCTCAGGTAGTTGGAGTTGTCTTTGTCCTGGTTAAGTGGAAGTCAAATAAAAAAGGGACAAAATGGAGGGGAAGAAACAAGCTTAAATAAGGCATTGGTGGGATGTCAGTTCAAAGAAAAGAGAGGAAATGTAACCTGAGGTTATAAGGAGACGGATAAATAAGTAATTCCATCAAAATTAAGACAAACAACAGCTGTAAGGCGGTTCTTACCGCAGGTACAAGGGTCTCTCCTATGAGCATACCAAAGATATCAGTAAAGGTAACAGGCTGCCCTGAAGCCTTTTTGGTCCAGAGGGCCTGGATGTAGTTGGTGATGTGTTGAGGCAGCAACAGCTTCAGTGGGTTACTGCTAACTCGCTTCATCAGCTCTGGATTGATGTCCTTTGGGCCTATGTTTGGAAAGTCTGGATGAGAGTAGAGAGCGGACATGTACCTAAAGGGATACAAATAAATAAATAGATGATTAAAAAAAATCACTGCTTTTAACAAGGTTTATGAAGGAGGTTCTTCCCTTGTAAGGAAATTAAATTCAGTAAATTCAGTAAGTCACTCCACAAACATACAGGTGGAGACTGAAACAAGCCAGAGTTGCTCGCTTAATGTGACAGCTTCGTACCAGCAGAGGAAGGCAAGTTTGTCAGTGAAAGGAGGAGGGAACACAGAGTCAGACAGAAAGAAAGGACAAAAGAAACATAGCTGTAATGACAAAGAGAAAGAGAAAACGTGTCTTTAGAAATTAAAGGGATCAAGGAAAGAGAAGGTGTAAAAAAAGGGAGGAGAAATAAAAACTGACCATGTAGATCCGGAGAGTCCAGCAACATATGTTGCACAATCTAGGACCCCAGACTCAAACAGGGCTTTCATCACACCTGAGAAGCCAACCATGGCACGGAAACCGCCTCCTGAGCCTGCTATGGCTATCACCGGCACCTGCAACATAGACACACACACACACACACACACACACACACACACACACACACACACACACACACACACACACACACACACAAGGAGACAGTCATAATGTGAGGAAGAAGAAGACAAAAGCATGCTTAATCGCATAATTACATACTACACCACTTACAGCATTAGTCTCACATTCATTCTCATTCTTTCACGTTGAGTAACTTCCCTCCTGTGTCTCTGAACAGTGAGGGAGCCAGTTGCGTCATGCCTTTGCAACATATTTTCACTCGTGCCATTAGATTTTTGACTATTTCATAAATCTAATTGTGCAACATTGCTTCCTTTCTGCAGTCTGTGTTTATGTCGTGGTCAGTTCTGAATATGTTGACAGACATATTTCCACAGGACTCATCCTGGATAGGTATTTGAGAAGTGTTGTAGCATGGTGGAAGAGAGTAGCTGGTTATCTCATTCCTATGGAGCTTCCGGCACATGTTGAGGACATGAGCAGGCCTCGCTGGAGATTACAGCCAGCCCCAAGGGCATCTAGCCAAAACCACACCAACGAGAAAATGAAACTGAGCTTAGCTCAGAGCAGAAGTGCAGAACTTGCACATTTGTGAGGCTCACTGTATGGTTTGCTTCCCAGTGGGAGGAATGTCGCAGTGTTATCATAAGCTGAGAAAAAGTGCATCACAGTTTTGAATTTAGCAAGTCTGATTACATTACCTAAGAACAACAGACCGTAAAGATTTGCATGATTGTTCCTTTTTTTTACATTTTGTTATCTTAACTAAGTGCTACGCATTATAACAGTGAATCTGTTCAATGAGAGCATATCACACCCATCATTTTTTTCAATATTAATGTATAATGTTAAGAGTCTACAGCAGTTCTGGCTCACTAGCTCATGTGAAATGAATTATGACGTGAGTGTAAAATATGTGCAGCATAGGTATTTAGCATCTATAGGCTCTGACTCACAACACAACGCGGCACAGCAGGGAGTGATGACGTTAATGTTCCTTTTGGGGAAAGTAGATTCAGAGCCTACATTTGTTAAAGGAATAGTTTAAAACTTTGGGAAATACACTTTAGAAGAGATGCCACTCTGTACGCTAAATATGAAGCTACAGACATTAAATAATTAGCATAAATTAGCATAAAGAACGCAAAGAAGGAAACATTTGCTGAAACGTGCTTGCTGAAACTTCAAAATAATTGAATTGTAAGAAACACAGTAGGACATTGACTGCCTTCATGTCAGCACACAGCGGCCTCTTATTTTTCATCACGCATGTAAAACATTAATTTTGATAATCAGGTATTATATGTAGTGAAGTTCAAAATGATGTCGAAATTGAGTGCTTGAATAAATTCAGCTGTCACCTCACAGATTTACACAAATGACTGAAACCTGTTTAAGTTTAAAATACAAAGAGTTGCCATGTTAAATCTGTGTTAATACTTGACTTTGTTCTGTTCCCACCTCCTCTGGAGTGCTGGGGAGGAAACAAGGCTTCTCCATGTCGAGCAGCTTCTTGATGCCCAGCATCACTCTCTCTCTGCGGGTCTGTCTGAACTGCTTCTCTTTGTCACAAAGGGCCAGGCTGAACCGCAGGTCCAGCTTGGTACTGCAGCAACAAATAATAGAAATAAGGTTTAATAAAATCTGATCGTGGGAATTCAAACAACAATCTGTGTTTTACATTTTCTGCTGAGAGGCAGATAGAATATATGATCTCTCTGTGTATGTGATACTACTGATGATGTTGCAACTGGTCTGTAGGTCAGATAAGATCTGCCTCTGGGATGGTCTGGTGTGAAACATGCATCTACTGGTAAACAACACCCTTTACTGTTTCTCATAATTATAAACCCTTCAAATATGTATGGCATTTCCAAATCCTCCCACTCACGCCTGTGTAGTGATGCCACAGGAACTTTGATGCATTTTAACCCTTGTATCATCTTGCACAAGTATCCTCTTGTTACTGAGTCACACTGCTTTAAGTTCTAATTTTAGTTTCTACACTGCCCCGCTGCATTTTTTTATTCCTGTGTATTCTTGCACCTGTGACTTCACTCACATCTAACCGGTATCGCCATTTCACACAAGTGCCTTTAGATTTATCACAGAGTGAACTGTGAAAAACAATTATAGCTGTAAAACGTAATCAAATATACTGAGACATTGTTTTAGATTTCGAAAGGGAATACATACCAGATCTCTAGTGACATCTCTAAGTAAACTTTGGTTACCTGTCAAAACAAAAATATGTGGTTATCGTCCAGTAAAGAAGCAGTAAAATAGGTAATTCTGCAAACAAAATCTATGACGTGAAAAATAAAATAAAAAGGAAAGCGACAGAAATGGTTAACTTTCTGCAAATGTTTTTTTCATCATTTACCAAATTATTGCATTATTTAAATAGAAATGTCATAAATCGCTTTATAATTTAGTAGAATTGTATCATTTAATTAATCTGTTAAAATCAAACACTAAAAAAGTCAAGAGTTATTCTGCTGCCACATTCTAGTCATTGTACACATGCAGTATGTCTTCAGTTGGTAATATGCAATATCATATTGCATGTAACATTTCATTTCCTTGTAATCCATCTTCACATATTTCATTTCTTTGGAAAACGTGGAATCCTAACTAGAATTTAAATGACGCTCCTGTAAGTTTTAACAACACTCATAATTCATAATAAAGAAACAGCCAAAGCACTCTGCTGCGGTTGAATTTCTTACTTTGCCAATGAGGAAAGGCTCCATCTTTGTCTGGCCTACGCTGAGCTTGGTGATGTCATAGGTCGCAGTCCCAAGCGTCTCATCCATCACATAGTTGGCGTCCATTAATGTTAACTGATTGGGGTAAACATTGTCAGTTAAATAGTCAGTTATTATGCTCGTATGTGTTTAAGTCCAGTTCAGCTTGGTCAAGAAGTTACACAAAGATCAATGTAGACTTTCCAAAAAATACTTAATTTTTTGTTTTTTCTTAGATTACCTTAATGACTACCAAGAAGAATCATTCTGATACTAATTTTTATGATGATAACATTTAACTCTCCACTACATCCCTGCTTGTCCTCCCGTACGGCTATAGTATGTGCAATACAGACAATAAATGCAGGTCTTAACCTTCAGGACGTTCTGCAGGTTGGGATCTAATATGAAGTTAAAGGTCTCGTTCCATTTTGGGTTGATGTTGTTGTCTATGTGCTTGGTCTTCTTTCTGCTCTCCGGGGCCGTTGGGATGAACAGCTCCACATATGGATCTGGAGTGTCCACTGCACACACACACACAAATTCAACAGTGTTACTGAATAGCAGAATCCCAATCATGTGTACAATTGTATAGTTTTTTGTGAAAAGTTCACAACCACATAGAAACAATTCCAGTGCAAATAGCTACTACATGCATGCAACATGTTCTGAAAAAATGTCAAGCAAAGGGGGGAGGCGTGGGGGCAGCAATGTATCAAAACTCACACAGGTCACCCAGCGCTCCCTTGGTGACGTTCTCGGCTCGAACCACCGTCACTATGAATTTGTGAGAAAACTGCTGCTCCACCTGCAATGCAACATTCATTCAGTTCAGATAACTGTCTCATGTGGGAGAATCCCTCCACACAGGTCAGTAGGTGCATAAACCGTACTGCATTAAAGGAATCTAGGTATGAAATGTGATGCAGGCAGGTTCCCTGCAGATTCACGGGTCAATCAGTGAGAACATCTAGGGTTTTGGCAGGTTGACTATCACATCTGCTGTTCAGGGTTAACTTCCCAGCTGTGTTCACAATATTAAGCTTGGGATTTATAGAGTTAATTTGTTCAGGTAACAATTAAATACTTACCAGTGCCTTCTTGTACTTAAGGAGAATACAAGGGAACAGGTTGTTTAACTTTGTTCTGGCAGTTTTTGTCAGGTGAAAGCAACATTTCCTGTTGGTGAAACTTTGAAGCTGGGGTAGGCAGTTATCAGTAAAAGGAAAAAGAAAAAGCCTAAAAAACTCCAGGAATTAAAAATGCAGCTCTCTTCCTGCAACTCTCCTTTCTTCCCTGTCCTAAGCCCTTTCGACCACACGAGCACAGCATATGCATAAGCAGCAACAAGTTTGGTGTCTAATTTGAGGCGATTTGAGGTTCATGTCACCCTCCCGTGTTTTGGTAGCATATCGTAACTGTGACATAAGTTAATAATTTCCAAAATACAATAATATTTTTCACAAACTGCAGGTTTGTACCCGATCATTGTAACTGGAAGGCAACTAGTACTTTCCTCTAAAATGCCAAATTGTTGTTGTTCTCCATAGTCTTGTTTTCCTCCACTGTACCTCCATTTAAGTACCAGTGGGTACCTAAATTAGTATGTTATTTGTGTCTGATTTATAGAATAAAATTACACTGTAAGTTGTGGGCTGTATTAAAAAGTGTTCCCAAACAAAGTTTAAAGGTCACCTCGAAGTTTGTGCCAATGCCGCCAATCTTAAATCTTTGTCTTTAAAGCAGAAAGTGTTGTGGGACTTTTAACAGATGTGAAATTGGGCTGAGAATGCAGCTATCACACTGATTATTTTACGCTAATCTTTGCTGCCTAAAACAACCCACATTAACCATTGCCGCCTGCTGCTGTGATCATGAAAAGGCCTTGCTGTTGAGTTTTTGCTTTGGAGCAATACGAGTGAAATTATTCTACTGTACTATTAAAGAAAAGCATATAAGGTAAGCCCTGCTATGGAGTGATTTGGGCCATGATTGAAACCACTGGAATCTCTGTTTGGTTTTGCTGTACATGGCAATACTCACGATTATATTGGAAGCCATTGTGTGTTGTCAGGTGAGTAATTCTCAGAAAAACCTTCGTCAAGATGTGAACTTTAACTCAGGAGAACATCTCAGACAAGAACTGGAGCATTTGGAACCTGGAAGGTGAAACAAAAACGTTTATTATCAGTGCAAATGCAGGAGAACAGCTTCAGCAGACAGACAAGATTACCATTAAAACGTTTTCACTGGATTTCAACAATATTGCATCGCCATCAACAATCAGGCATGTTACTGAAACTTCTTGACGGAGCATACTCTCTTTAAACAGCCAAAGCTGCTTCAGAAATATCTTGACAGGGGCAAGAGGAAGTGTGCTGAACCACAAACCCGATAGGAGGTATGGACCAATAGCGAACATTTATGTATGTGTGACTGTAAGTACACCACATACATAAAGAGAGAGAGAGAGAGAGAAAGACAGAAGTAAATAGGAATGCAACTTTAATGCCGAAGGTGACGGATATAAATACAGTACAGTCTGTGTATGTATAGGCAGGTGTGCATCTACAGAAGAGATGGTGAGATTATTATTTTTAGCAACATTAAGGCTTTCTCTTTACAATTGTTAGACATACATATGTTGATAAGAAATTTGCATACAGGGTGTGTATGTGTGAGTGTCGGTGCTGGTGATAGCATATCAAGGTCAGCAAGCCTTTTCTCAGCTGTTCACCAAAGCGTATCATTGCTGTGGGGACTGAGAGCACGTAGGGAGTCTGTGTGTTCACAGCTCCAGTCACGTAGTTCGCATCAGTGGTCCAACTTTTGCAAGTGCCAGTTCACTCTGCCCTTGTTCTGCGGTGTACAATGAGAGCATGCAGTCTGCTGAGTGCTGTATGTGCCAACCTGACCCAGAGGCTTCCACAGCGCTACAGTAGATTTTCATATGTGGACGCAAAAAGTGAAAGAGATCGGCCATGATGCAAAACAGCTACAGTAAATGATCCTACCAACATATTGAACGTAATGTTACATTCTTTACTTTTGACTCAGGACCCCAAAAACTACTGTAAGAAATGACCATCATAGCAAAAATATGAACTTGTTTCTTCTCACAACATTACAAGTTATTTGATTAATGTCATCTGAAGAAAAAGCACAGATAATTATTTTTTAGGAATGTTACAGTTCATTTGCATATTGTGTAAAATGAAAATAGACTGTGCACATGAGGAAATCCATGTGTGCTCCATCTTTGTCTGTCTCCTTCAAAACGACTGACCTGCCCTGGTAGTATGTGATACTTTAAATTAGTACACAATGGCAAATTGCATAGGCAGAACAGGGTTGTTTTGACTAGGGGCTCCCAGGACCCCAATACATTGGTATTTACAAAAACACTAATTAAAAGAGAAACAGAAAACAATGATATGAAGTCATTAGGAACCGTTTGACTGACAAAGTGTACAAAAAGTATACCTCTGGGGTTGGATTATGGTTAAAAACATAAAGTAATGTATCCACCTGTACAGTAGTCGTGAGATGTAGAAGGTAAAAATTGAAGTAAAGAAAAAAAACTCACTTTTATGAATCACTTTGCTTTTTTTCAAAAGAAATATAACATGGCAAAGTTATGAAAAGGTATCTCTCGCCAAAACGTATTAGGCCACTTTAACAGGTTTTTCCTGATTCTAGGCAGAATACGGTCAGATCTGAAGACGCTGGATGGTGAGTTTGCAACCTGCAATGAAAGCATTGCCTCAGATAATGTAAGACAATAGGGATGATAGCGTAAACTATCAATCTGCAATGTTGTGAACACAAAAAAAAGAAATATTTATGAATATGGAGATTTTCGCTTCACTCGAGTCTGCCATATTAAGTGCGAAATAAAAGCTGTTGCCAATCGAATTAATAAAGTAGTATTGCTCCGTAAGTGTTGGCAATAGCGCGTTTCCTTATCCTCTGAGCTGCGGGAAAGGCTCACAAAGACACTGGTTAAACCACAACTGTTACTGCCATTGACCTTCCTCTCCAAACTTGCTGTTCTATCAGCACAAAACAATCCACTGTAAATGAAAAAAAACAACTTTAAACTTACCTTAACTGGAGAGCAAATACAGAAAATCGGGTCATGCTCGAGATTGTCCAACACTGCAGGACTGAAGAAGAAGGAGGCGCTTCTCAATACATGAACAGCGCACGGCAGTCAGCAGGATTGCAGTACCAGACTACAAATTAAGCGAAAATCTAACTACACGCAGAAGACTAACAATAACTCTCAGTTTGAAATGTTTGTTTTAAAAACATGACAAACAGGAAAGAGTTACGGAAAACTTTAAGTGTCCGATTTTGACTCAGCAGTCGGCTCCAGAGTTCTCCACCTCTGCAAATGCGCACCAGTGCGCAATTATGTCCACGTGAGGGCGCGTAAAGACTGACTGTGTTGACAGAATAAACTTTTTTTTTTGTGAATTACTGAGAAAATGACAGAGGGGTGTGCTGGTCATTTCCAACCTTTGTTTTAAGACACACATTGATTAGAAGATCCTTTGGGTTTGACACAATTATAATTCAATAAAGTGTCTATTTGTTCATGCAGTATTGTCATCAAATGTTCTCAAGAAGCACGGTTATTTCAAGTAATAATTATTTCAGACAACGAATAAGGGAGAAAGCTCATGGCATTGATGCCAACAGGGACCCGTGGCTCTTGAGGTTTCATACTCTACCTTTAATTAATCATTTTAATTACATTACCTCAACTCAGAGAGAATCTCTTTATTTCCATTTGTCAGATATTTCCTTTGTTACATGAAATCATATTATCATCTTGAATTACAGTCGTCCTCTGGTGGAAATGTAGTCTGAATAATTAAGATATTCAGGGGAAATGTATCTTTAATATTTAAAAAGTGGCTGCATTCTGTAGCACTTAAGGATACATTAATTACAATTACAAACTCTACAACTTGTCGTTTGTATGGGAAGAAATACAAATTACAAATGAAAGCTGGCACTTTCAATATTTGTTGCCAAAGCGTTGCCAGTAAAGTCAGCTTGGTGCCAAAACACACGAAACACCATCATTAGAAATGTAGAGAAGTTGAGATTGTGAAAGAAAAAATATTCCTCTGGTATGTGGTCGATGTATTCATAGCCGCGTCTGTTCATTAAAACGGCGGCCGGATGCGAGGACGAAATGACGTCACCCTTCTCTAGCATATAAACGTGCTCCAATGAGCAGGTTGGTATTCAGACTGTTGGCGTCACAGCGACACCACTACGGCGGAAAAGAGCGAGAAGGAAAGAAAAACGAGAGCCGACAAAGTCTTTGGACTATGTACAGATTTACATTTGCAGTTTTCCTCTTGGCTCTGGGTTTTCTTGTCTGCGAAGGGGGTAAGTAGATCAAACTGAAAATGACACCGCAGATAGCATTGTTAAAAGTTTGGTTTCAGGTGTCTAAAGTTTTGCATTCGTTTTTTTTTTTTTTTTTACTTTTTGTAATTTTGTATATCTTTATATCAGAAGACATAAGTATAAACCACTCAATATGTTGTATGGCATTTAAATGGATATGATAGCCAACAACACCATTAAAGTATGTCATAGCTCAGAGGTTTATATTACAGCATAACGAATATTGTAGAGTTTTTGGGTTCAATTACATTTTGAGGCTATTGTAACAGTTGGTATCTGAAGTGAACTGTCAGTAACCGTCCAACATTGTCTGTCACAGGTAACCGGTGTTGTTCAGAGCCATGTCAGAACAGGGGCGTTTGCACAGCGCTTGGAACTGATAATTACGAGTGTGATTGCACTCGCACAGGATATCATGGACAAAACTGCACAACACGTAAGTATGAATGGCACACAATGAGGTGAATGTAAAATGTGGATCTATTTATTCTGGTAATTTGGTCAATTAACTTTTTCCTCTTGGCTTGTACAGCTGAATTTCTCACCTGGGTCAAAATATCCCTGAAGCCATCGCCCAACACTGTCCACTACCTTCTCACCCACTTCAAGGGCTTCTGGAACATTATCAACAACATCTCCTTCCTCAGGGATGGCATCATGAGATATGTGCTGACATGTAAGTGTCTCTAGCTGAATGCAAAATGAGAAGATGGATTTTCACATTCAATAATTTGTATTGCAGCTTGTAGAGAAGCAGTTGTAACTAATAATGAAATGTTTTTTTTTTCACTCTAGCTCGGTCCCACTTGATTGATAGTCCTCCGACCTTCAATGCAGATTATGGTTACAAAAGCTGGGAAGCATATTCCAACCTCTCCTACTATACGCGGACCCTCCCCCCTGTGCCAGAGGATTGCCCAACCCCTATGGGAGTATTAGGTGAGTTTCACTCTCTGCCTTTGGAGAACCAGTTTTCTCAGATTCTTGACTACTGAGCAAGAGTAGCTTGGCCTCATTACATCACGAGCAGTGCTCACATTATGTTGGAATGACTGAAACAAAATGTGCTAAGGGAACACAGAAAAACCTGCCCCAGCAAGCCTAAACTAAAGAACAGAAAACCACATTGGACGTGTATCAAGAATTTACAGTGACAGTTGGCCTCAATTGTTGCTTTTCATACAAGTAAAAGTAAATCATCACATTTCAATAACGTTAATAAGTTTCATCCAAGTTAAACCAGCTTGGTTCTGTGTCATAGTGCTGTATGCTTACTGTAGTGTTGTGTCCCCAGGTAAAAAGGAGCTGCCTGATGCTAAGCTATTGGCTGAGAAACTTCTAATGAGAAGACAGTTCATTCCGGATCCACAGGGCACCAGCCTGATGTTTGCTTTCTTCGCACAGCATTTCACCCACCAGTTCTTCAAATCTGATATGAAGAAAGGACCTGCTTTTACTGTAGCTAAAGGCCACGGGGTAAGCACAGCGGCTTTCAAGCCTTGTCAGATTTTAGTCAGGAAGGAGAGAAAAGAGATTTGTGAATTACTTGTATTTATGGTGTTTTGTTTGCTTTCAGGTGGACCTCAACCACATTTATGGAGACAGCCTCGAGAGGCAACACAAGCTCAGACTCTTTAAGGATGGCAAGCTTAAATATCAGGTATGTGAAGACCGACAGATGGCCAGTAGTTTAAACAGGCAAATGCTTCAAACCACAAGTGTCTAACAGTTGCTTCCTCTCTTGCGTAACGCTGCAGATAATGGATGGAGAGGTGTACCCCCCTACAGTAAAGGAAGTAGGCGCTGAGATGCACTACCCTCCCCACGTTCCTGACTCTCACCGCTTCGCTGTGGGCCACGAGGCGTTCGGCCTAGTCCCCGGTCTGATGATGTACGCCACCATCTGGCTACGAGAACACAACCGAGTGTGTGATGTGTTGAAGGAGGTCCACCCGGACTGGGACGACGAAAGGCTCTTCCAGACCACACGGCTAATTCTGATTGGTGAGTTTGTGTACAAACGTTTTTAAAACTTTTGCTGTAATGTAGCTGGAAGAATTCTGTCAAAACAATAGCAAGAAAGGCTTCTAATGCACTTTTGATAGTATTAATGTAGTTACGAAATGAGGAAGTTGTACTTTTTGTTTCGTTAATCAGCAACCAGCAACCCTGTTGTACACAGTGGTGCAATTGAGCTCTACCCTGAGGAAAATGATTTACTAGAAAGAGGATATGTTTGGTTTTTCATTTCACCAACTATTACTCCTCACCAGAATGATTTAAAGATCCCATCCAAACACGTTTTAAGACATAAAAAACAACACTGCTTAAATAATTATTTGTCTAATATAGATTTTCCACAGAAAAGCAAATAATCTTACACTTACATGTACTCCCTCATTGAAATATTCATAAACTTTTGAGTAATAAATATTTGCACAATCGTAAATCATCTGCTGGACAAGATTTCCCCTAATCCTTAAGGTTATTCTCATTGTATGTGCACTGGAACTTTCAAGTTTCCTCATCAAACTTACAAGAAGCAACACACATTGTAAGTGGAGAGGGACTTCAAACATCTATAATATCTGCTATAAATGAAAAATGTCCTTTTCTTTTCTTCCTGTAGGCGAGACTATCAAGATTGTGATCGAGGACTACGTGCAGCACCTGAGCGGCTATAACTTCAAGCTCAAGTTTGATCCCGAGCTGTTGTTCAACCAGCGCTTCCAGTACCAGAATCGCATTGCATCCGAGTTCAACACCTTGTACCACTGGCACCCTCTGATGCCTGAAAGTTTCCACATTGAGGAGAAAGATTACAGCTATAAAGAGTTTGTCTTCAACACCTCCGTAGTCACCGAGCACGGCATCAGCAACCTTGTGGAGTCGTTTACCAATCAGATTGCTGGACGGGTAAGAACTGTCTGAGCAACATTTGGATTCAGCTTGTAACACCACTGTTAATTTAAGGCTTATTTACTGACTCTCTATTAATTCTTTTAGGTTGCCGGCGGCCGGAATGTGCCAGGACCTCTCATGTACGTGGCCATTAAGTCCATTGAAAACAGCAGACAAATGCGCTACCAGTCTATGAACGCCTACAGGAAACGCTTCTCCTTGAAGCCCTACAGCTCTTTTGAAGACCTTACAGGTGAGACAAAGACACAATATGTACAGTACTTGCAGGTGGAAACGATGACGTTAGAGGATTAGTGAAGAGGTTATTATCATTGTGAAGTGTAAGGGAATGTTGCCTCAGGCCAAATTATTGTAACATTGTCATGCACTGATTGCAGGAGTTAGTTGTGAGCTTGAACGACTTTTGAAGTTTAAAGTAATAGATCATTTATATTAAAGAAATGATATGGACTTGGTTTTAGTGTCCAGAAGCTGTGGAGGTTTGGAATTTATTTCCGTGACTCTGAGAACCAGATGTTCATTTAGTCTTGAGATAACATAAGCAGATTGTCATCACAGAGAGCAACACATAAACAGACAAGAGAGGCCTCCTGCTTCAGACGAGAAGTTTCAAAATGAAAGGATTTAACGTTAATTAAAAACTAATTTTATCAGGCTGTGTGTGCTTGTAAGAAAGACAAGCGCATACACTCGTCTACTATTTGGGCTGGATTTGAATCAGTCAAAAGACTGAGCTCATATTTAGACTAGCAGCAAGCTTTGCAGCTGCCGAGCGAGTGATAGGAGCCAGATAACTAAACCTATGTCCTCTTTTGTGTTACTCAGGAGAGAAAGAAATGGCCGCAGTGCTTGAGGAGTTCTACGGACACGTCGACGCTGTGGAGCTCTACCCGGGTCTGTTGGTGGAGAAGCCCAGGCCTAACGCAATCTTTGGGGAGACCATGGTCGAGATGGGGGCCCCTTTCTCCCTCAAGGGCTTAATGGGAAACCCCATCTGCTCCCCGGAGTACTGGAAGCCGAGCACATTCGGAGGCAGCGTGGGCTTCAACATAGTCAACACCGCCTCCCTGCAGAGGCTCGTGTGCAATAACGTCCAGGGCCCCTGTCCCGTGGCATCCTTTAATGTCCCCGACGTCAAAGACACGGGGTCCATGATCATCAACTCAAGCACATCCCACTCGCGCGACAGTGATATCAACCCCACGGTCATTTTGAAAGAACGGACTACTGAGCTCTAATTTATATTTATTTTTTAAGCATATTTTTTATGTATCTATTTATTATTTTATTTTTGTATTTATTGTATTCTATTTATAACACAATGTTTTTTTAATATGTAATTTTGTCTAGTTTTCCAGAACAAAAGTCTGTGGTTGTGTTTATTTATTGAAAGATTCATTGTATTGTAAATTATTGTTACAGTATTGACCTCAGACACTCAGAAACTTGATACTTGAATGTTAGTTTACAGTTTTAACTACATAGTAGTGTACATTAAATTCCTAATGTTCCCTTAGATCAACTGCTACTGAAATTGTACGGTTGTCCCAGTGTTTTACAAAGGCATAGTAGTGATGTTCACAGTGAAATTAATGATTGATCTTGACCCATTTCATCCAATGTTCCTACTTCAGTATTGTTTTAATGATTGTTTTTTTTACTCCAGTCTGCGTATTGGCTTTGGGTAATTTGAAATGGCATTAATAACTTAGCTGTACTGTTGTTCAGAATTACATTGTTATTGATCAGTTCATTCAGTTATATGGCCTTAAAATATCCATGTACTTGACATGTATGACCAATTTGTAAAAAAAAAAAATGTTTGTTCTCAATGCCTATTGACTTGCAAAGTTGACACTAATAAATGCTCCCAGGGAAGGGAGCACATTTCTCAGAAATCAGCATTGTTGTATTTTTCAGTTTGACTCTGGTTGGGCTTTTATATAAACTCTCTGATGTTACAAGAGCAAACAAGTTTCTCCTCTTTAAGGAAACGATGTAATCAAAGTACTTGATTTTATGCATAATCTATTTATAATACATAAACGGAACAGCAAGAGGACGACAAGAACAGTGAATACAGGCCAGCTACATTGTGTGTGTGAGCGATAAATAAAAGGGGAAATAACGTACATTACAAAATAATAAAATCAATAAATATGTGCGTTTAACACTAACGATAACAAAAATATGAATAAAGTCAGGACCAGGGCCGCCCAGTCCACTGGCAGCGAAGCATAACCAGGCACTGTCAGGGAGCTCCAGAACGGGTCAGCAGGTTTACTCAGGCAGGGTCACCAGTTGATTTATTATGTATTTTTATAAGAAAATATTATTTATTCATTTATTTGTTTTTAATTGTAATTTTTGTATCTATTTATATACATATATATATATATATGTGTAAATATATATGTGTAAATAGATAAAAATAAAATAATGACAATGAGAATAATGAGTGTGGAAAGGGGTGATAACCAAATAAATAAATAGAGTACAAAAATAGATAAGATGAATAAATAGTCAAAAATGAATAAATACATGGCGGATGGGAGATTGCCAGTGCGGAATAGAATGTGAATTTATGTTGATAAGTTTCTTATAATAATAATAATAGAAAATAATTATAATGTTATTAACTGTAATAATAATATCATCATCTCAATAGCAATATAACATTGTCAGAAATAGTGACAAAAATGTATTTAAATAATTTCAATAATATAATATCGTCATAAGTAATAATATGAGATTATATATAATATAATATATATATAATTGTGTATGTATGTATGTATGTAGTATGTATGTGGATTTGAATTGGTAGGTTGGCAAAAATAAAATCATAAATCAATTAAAATAAATGAATAAACAATAATAACCGTAATTTTAATATTAATAGGAAGATAGATAGATAGATAGATGGATGGATGGATGGATGGATGGATGGATGGATGGATGGATAGATAGATAGATAGATAGATAGATAGATAGATAGATAGATAGATAGATAGATAGATAGATAGATAGATAGATAGATAGATAGATAGATAGATAGATGTATACTTTATTCATCCCCAGGGGGACATTTGTTAAATAGGTGGTAAAAACACAATAAAGGATGACCAAATGGAGTGATGTTCTGTTATAGTGTATGTGATGGAGGTGGTTAGATTGTTCATTGAAATGTAATCTATCATTAAGTTTTTCCAGTGTGTGATATGTGTGGTATTCCTTGATTTCCATTTCATGAAAATATTTTTCTTGACGATAGTTAGGGCTACTAGGTGTAATCGGCTGTTTGTGTTTTGATGTTTCTTATTAATTGTTGATGTCTCCTAGCAAGCACAGTGAAGGGGATAATGGGATGCGGCAGCCATATATAGTATAGTGGCTCAGGGATTTCTTTCAAAAAAGATTTAACTGGTGTGCAGTGCCAAGTGGCGTGAATATAGCTATCCGGGCAATTTTGTGTGCAATGTGAACAGATGTCTGACGTGAATCCCATTTTAGACATTTTTTGCCAAGTGCTTAAGAGTATCTTATCCTGTATGAGTTAGCATTTTTAGTCATGAAGCAAATTTGGTTCCAGAAGTCTGCAGCAGTAGTGATAATTCCTATTTTCTTGATGGTATGGATAGTGTTTTGTCAGACAGTGATATTATTCTACATAACTTTGAAATTAACTTTTTTGAGGAGGGGATGTTAATTAATTCTGAGATTGAGGAGGGAAGTTCTAGTGGTCTTAACGTTTTGATAGATCAGATGATTTAAATTGCAGATATTCCAAAGATTGTTTGCTCCCAATGCCGAACTTCTGGACCAAGTGGGTGAATGAAACCAGGGTATTACTACTGAAGATGTGTGCCAGATATGTGATGCCTTTATCGGACCATGTGTGGAAATTTAGTGGTTTCTTGTAGTTTAGAAAATCTGGATTTTTCCAGATGGGATTACAATTTGAAGGTGCAAAAGTGGTGTTTGTGATTTTGTGGAATTTCCTCCAGGCTTTTAGAGTTTCTGCTATTGTAAATCTTTTGAGACAAAGATGGCATTTGATAGACTAGGCTGAGAAATGGTAAATCTAAAATCTGAATGTCTTTACAAACTGTAGAAGTTGATTTGCTGAGAATAATGGAAACAAATGTGGGGCTTCAAGTCCTCCTTGTGTTTTCCTGTTTTGGAGAGTAGCCAGTTTAATTCTTGGTGTCTTATTTTTCCAGTATTTTTCCAGTATTTTTCCAGTATTTTTCCATTATTGTCATTTTAACTGTAGCTATTCTGCCCATAAGTGATCGTGGTAAGTTCATCGAGAGGAAAAGGTCATCATTTATTCATTTGAGTAGTGAAGTTGAACAGCTCATGCAGCCTGGGGGAAATTTCTATTCCTAAATACATGATGGGACCTGTGTATAAAGGGATAGGTGGTGTATTGGCTGCCACATCCCAACCATTACTATCTAATGGAAGGATGGGTGATTTGTTCTAGTTAATGGAGTAGTCAGAGATATTATAGAATGATTCATTAAGTTTAATAGTTTAATGCAGGGATGAGTAGGGGTTTTGAAGGAAGAGCAATATATCATCTGCATAAAGACTGATCTTATTGTGTTGAGTGTTTGGATTCCCCTTTTGTATAGATGTTCTGATGAATGGATGCAGCCAACGGTTTAATGAAAATGGTGAATAGTGAGGGAGAGAGTGGGCATCCTTGCCTAGTCCTCCTGTGCAGTGTGAAACTTTGTGAGGTTTGTCCATTGATAATGTCCTGAAGGTGCAGTGTACAGAATCTTATTCCAGTTAATAAATGATTACCCAAAGCCTTTGTTAATTTGATTTGCCAATTTACCAGATTTATATGTGTATCAGGAATTGAGTTTTCTTATAAGTAATTTAATTTATTTGTAACTTATACTTTCTTAATTTGTTCTGGGTTCCCTCTGTTGGGTTGCTTGCATTAATGATTTTGAGTCGGTTGATTTTTTTGTTCCAGTTCAGCTTTTTGTTCTTTTTCTTTCCTTTTTTGTAAACAGGGAATGGAATGAAGACAATATTTTTTAGATAGACAGATAGAAAGAGTTTCTATCCATCCATCCATCCATCCATCTATCTATCTATCTATCTATCTATCCATCCAAAAGTTATTCTATCTATCTTCTTATCTATCTAATGTCAAGAACTTTCAAGTTTTTACTTTAACGTTTTAACTTATTGTACATATATATTTTTATCTACAGATTTAAAAGTGAAAGTTAACAACAGACGATGTTGCACAAAAGAACAACAAATAAATTATCTTTGAAATAACAGTTAAGTCATCAATCGTATTTTGAAGTGGTCGTTGTGGTCTCAGCGTTCACTTTTCGGCACATCAGTTAAAACATCTATACACTTGTAAGGTAAAGGTAAAGGTAATCAAATGAAAGATTTGTATTATTTCATATTCCTGAGGCAAAGTAAGAGTGTCCCATCAGCAACAGTTTCTGTGTGCTGCTCCTGTTTTGAAATTACGTTGTGTTGATTTTAGATTACTAACATAACACATGCAACATAGCGTGTATCAAAGAGAAAGTGATGAGGCAGAGACAGAGGCAGAGGCTGTGGTGTTATTCACATCCCTAAAACTTTCCGTACTTGATGAACGTGTTGCCGGGAAAAGATGCAGAGGGATACAAATATATTTTTACTGTATATGAGGTGTGAAGATTAGCACCCAGTCCAAAAGCATACAGGAAACCTTGCCTCAGCAGTATAGGCTGGCAGTGCAACTGAGGAATAAAGTTATTGTTCCAGGGTACCCATTCCAAATCAAACATGGTGGAAGGAATGTTGACGTGACTGGCAGCACAGAGTGGTGAGTCAGGCTGCCGGGCATCATCCCATCTAAACACAGACAATGACAAGGTACATTTTCCCATCCATTCACACATTTCTCATAACCGATACAAGAGCACATTTACTCTCTCCCCTCACACTGGACGAATCGAGCTTTATACACAAAACCACACACAGAAGCGAGTAGAATGACATTAATTAAGTCATGCGCATCAGTTGTCATCTCAACTGAACCTGATGGACAGTTCCGACTCCATCTCATAATCGTTGACCTGTACTTCAAAGGACTAGGCGTAGGATTCCCCATCAGAGGGCTTGGCCCATCACGGCATGAAAATGACCTAATTGTGTGTGCAAGTTATTTGTTTTCCCCACTGGTAGCTGCCCGAGGGTGAGTTTTATTATTCCATTGTTCATCAATGGCATGCTCAGGTCCCGGTCAATGAGATTGAGCAGGCGAGCACATCTTGCTTTGTGTGGATGTAATAAGCATGAGCAGGACGTGGGCCCTGGTGTGGGAGTAGATCAGGAGACTCCATTGTGTGTTTTCTCTCTGACCTCTTCCGGACCTCTCTGCAACCGGACGCGGTGTGGAGGCCGTGATCCAAGTCCGGAGTTACGTGACGCCTTGCAGGTGGCAGGACCAGGGGTCAACTGGGAGCTGGTGCCGGCCACCTACAAATGTGAAGCACTGGCACTCACCCACCGGGAGCCAATTGTCACTTACATTGATTTAAAATTACACAATAACAAATGTATCTGAGAGTACACAGTTTTTCTAAAGTTGTCACACAACGGTAACCTTGACGCTGTGTTTTTCTATCACACAGAATTCCATCTTCAGTTGACCCAAAGATGCATCGAGTTGAAAGAGTTCTCCACCTACTTGGCACGACATTCCTATAACAACATGCACATCTAAAACTAATCTAATACAGATTAAAAACGCCTTCGCGTTCTGATTTTAGTACCCTACAACACAGCTAATACATTACTTCCTGATAAAACTAAATCTCTCACCATGATTTACTTTTACTTCATACTCGCCAAAGCATTAAATCCAAATCTGAAGCTTATTCATTTGTTATTGCCTGTCTTGATTGCCATCCATCATATTCTGAAGAAGATGAACTACAGTATTAGTGTTCTTTGCTGATCCAGAAACTGCTTTTCATTTACTGTTGGAAAGAAACTCCTCTTACCAATTATCAAAATGTATCATCTTCTTCTCAGTGTGGTTCATAATAGACTATGCAGATTTTCTCTTGTCTATTCTTTTTATAACTCATCATTGTACAATGTATAAAAACTCTTAACTTTCCCTCTCCCATCATAAGTAGACAGTGACATTGACTGCAGTTTACTTGTAAATGTGAACATTTCAATCACTCTCACTATTTAAAACAGTTTATGGTGCCTTTTCTACTCAACTGAGATACTTTATACAGCTCTTTTTTATGTCCCTACAGTCTAAAAGTAAAACGCTTTAGGAAAGCTTTTATGTTAAATAGTCCTTCTGATTGAAATAATCTACCTGTAAATATTCAATTTTGATCAACTTTTCACTTGTTAAAAAATGCCCTGGCGTCAGTTGCACATGTCCATAATAACAATACATAATAAAACAACTCTATCATTATGTATTATATCTTTATTACTCAATGCTATTACTGACATTAATAATTAAATAATCTATAAATAAATTATCCATTTTCATGCTCTGCTTGAAGTAGGATCTCCTGAATTTTGCTTGTTTGTTTGTTTTTGTCAAATGTATCATTCAATTGTCTTGTTAATTTTGTTAAATCTTTCGTCTAATTGTTGGTATATTGTACTATTGTCGTTGATGACCCCCTTGAGAATTAGTTATTCCTAATAAACAATTTCCACAAAAATTGTCGGACTAAAAATTGGGCAGTTCAAAAAAGGATCCATGGCAGCAGAACCAGATATATCATATTTTTATTTTCTTGTCAAAATCTACAGTCAAATTACCCACATTGCAACTCAACGGCAGACAGTTTGGTCAGAGATTTCGAGAGTTTTATGCTGAGCAGCTGTTGCAGCCTCGAACCTCAAGCAGAGATGAGGAGCGAGCTTCAGAGTTCTGGCCCCTTCATTCTGACTCCACACCCAAAGAATTATTTCATTTTCAAACCTTTAGTCTTCAGACCCAACTTACGCTGACACAAGTGACATCACTCAAGGACATTAATCAGACTTCATGCAGTCCCCTTATGTAGCCACAAAAGACTGTATACAGCTGTTTTCAGATATGAAGTATTCCGAAAGACTTGTAAACAGACTTCGATGTGTAAAAGCGATTTCCCTTCAAGGTCACATTACACGTAAACATTTGTGGACCTGGGCAATTTTTTAATTATTCAAATCATTTTCTTTATAAAATATCAGAAAATTGTGAGAAATACCCATTACAACTTCCAAGAGCCCAAGGCAACATCTTACTGCTTGTTTTGTCCAACCAACAGTAAAAAAAACAAAAAAAACAGTTCACTACAGATACAAAATATAGAAATGCAGCCAATCCTTACATTGGAGAAACTCAAACCAGAGAATGTTTGGTTTGATTATTTTTCAAGCATATATCATGTGCTGAGTCTCTCCCATGATGATGTGAGGTGTTTTGCTGTTGTTAGGGAAACTCAACTGGCACAATTTCTCCACTTGTCGTTGTCAATGATGTCACTTTGAAATTGATGATAGTTTCACTTGACTCTTGACACACTCATACTAATAACTTTTTTTGTCATACTGTCACGAGCATGCGATAGATTAAGCCGTAGTGACTGTCATAAGGAAAAGCCCGGGGCATATGAGAAGTTGTTCGGGTAAGACTCCTGTTAAAACCCACAATTTTCTCTTTGATGTCTGGGTGTATTTCTGTGAATTGGCAGGTTGATCTACGGCCAATCATTGCTTTAACGCTGAACCTGGTCATTAGAAAATTCCTTTTGTGGGCAGGAAGATAAGTCAGAAAGCTGGGACTAAACGGTAAATGCGCAATTGAGGTGAATCCATAGGATATAAAAGAAGCCGCTGCAGGAAAGGAAGGGAAGGGCAAAAGATTAAAAAAAAAATCCACACACACAATGAATCATTGTGCAAGTAAGAGGAAGAGAAGATCTGATGACTCATCTTTATCTACCTGTGTGTTTACACCCATTTAGCTCTGGTTGATGTTGGCTTGCTCATAATGACATTCCTAGCAACAACAAGTTTAAATTACACCATAATGAATTCTAATCTACCAACGATAAGCTATGGAAATGTGCCACTAATTCTTATTTTTGAATAATTGCTGTGAAGGGCAGTGGAGGTCAATCCTTATTCCTGCTCTTGAAAAACAAAAACTGCTCATTTATCAAAAAGTAGTGATTCATCCACAAATTAAAAATAAGGTGTCTGTGCTAAGAAATAAAACCAGAAGAAATTAAGGAAAAGTTGAAAGAAAAAAAAAAGAGAACGAGGAAGAAAGTGAGAATAAATCTGGCTATATGGTCTTCATTCTTGCCAAGGTCTGACCCTCATGCTCTGGATGTCTCTGTGACTTTCAGCGGGGAGGAATGCATGGCACCTGACTGTTTCCATTTCCGATCAGCCCGCATGCTTCGTCTGATGTGGACATCACAGGAGTGTCCCTTAGACGGAAACTGCCTACAGCATCTCTATAATAGAGCCTTTTAAGGTCACACAGGGGGGTAAGAGACATCTTCATCTACAACACTGTCACAGGATGACAAAATAATAAAATCTGTCAGGGATCACACGAACATGCTGTCATGTCATATCATCGACAGATACTCACACACTTACTCATCTTTCAGACATACAGGACTGGTATACATCATACAAGACCATTTGAG
This sequence comes from Pholis gunnellus, assembly GCF_910591455.1. Classification (NCBI taxonomy): domain Eukaryota; kingdom Metazoa; phylum Chordata; class Actinopteri; order Perciformes; family Pholidae; genus Pholis; species Pholis gunnellus. The sequence goes on along the minus strand of NC_136530.1, from coordinate 15,250,601 downwards.
GGCAAGAAGAGGCCGACTCAGTGGATGACATCACATACCAAAGATGTTAGAGATGATCTTTGTTTATCTAACTCCACTCTCAGACCTTTACTTAACCTGATAAGAATCACTGAATCTCTCAAACTTAAAACACTGGAGTTGTACGTATTGCACCTTCAGCCCCAAGCATTCTGACATATTACATGAAGGACGTTTTTTTATTTTGATACAAGCCACTATGCCACTTTGTACATTGCTGACAATGTCGATGTTTCAAGAAGAGATCTCTTCAGAGGAAATAAATATTTCTGAAAATGTTGAACTATTCCTTATTCACAAAAATGAGACGGCATTTTTGCACTTCTGGCACCCTTGTCTCTGAGTCGATGTTTTTTTGAATGGGTTTTTGGTTAGATGCCTGAAATAAGGTCTGTGGTTAACATAAGCTTAAGAGATTTTAAAGTTTTGTTCTACAATATAAATTTTGTCTACTACAAAACACCATCACGCTGACTAGTCCGTCTTCACAGCTTTGATGTGTACACTCGCGAACATGCAATTGTGGTGTAGTTTGTTTATAGCCGTTAGCTTTTTACTTTCAAAAATCATAAAAGTGGTGTTTATTTGTGAAGATTATCTTGTTTGATTGCAAATTAATTCTTAGAGTGTGTGAACACTTAAGGGGACATGTTTTTTCTTAATGCAGTAAATTTGGTCTGAAAATATAATTACCTCTTGTCACACACAGACTTTGGTATCGGTGTTGCTCAGTCACTTTCTCACACATCCCTCCAGTGACTAACAGCATTTTACAATTGACTTGTTAAATATCAGTTGTTTCAACTGGTGTCTTGAACGCGTTCCCATGTTAGTAATAGGGTGTCTCAAGCTCTCATACCTTGACACGCCTTGCATATCTGTCATATCTATTTGCAAAGCCCTCTGTCACTAATTCTTCTCTGCGTTCCACATCAGTGGAAACATTTGACTTTTAACAAACAAACAAGTATTAAAGGAATGAATGAGGTGTTTTATTGACTTTGGCAGGTACAAGTGTAGCTATAAATCATAAACATATATAAACTATTATATCAAAACACAAGCAATGACCACAGATTAACAATATTACCATTTTATAATGACAGCCATGTGATTCAAATTTGTGACTATTCAGTAGTTGTACTCCTGGCTAGAAACCCTTTCAGTACTTTTCCTTTTCAAAGAATAAAACGTGTTTCTCATTTAATCTTTCCCAGGCCGTCAAAATGAAATGATGTCTTTGCATTTGTTGGAAAGCTCTGTGAGTCAGACTCCACAGGGATCCAGGACTTGGCAGGAAGGCTGCTGGACACCAAGAGACTGACTGGAAGCACATTCAGCAAAGCCACGCTTAATTGGTGTCCAGAATCAGCACGTAACTTGACGATAAATGTGCGTGTATGTGTTTGTTCAATTTTAGGACTTCCAGCAGCTCTTTCCTTCATATTCGGACAGGCTCTTCAAGATCTCTTGACAAGTTCTTAAGTGGAAGTGGAACAGAAGTTAAGTGTGAATGTGGATTTAAAGAAAATATGTGAATGTTCAGTGGTGGAAGAAGTTTTCAGATCTTTAAGTAAATGTCGAAATACTACGCTGTGAAAAAAAAGTGAAAGCAGCTGCATTCAAAACCTTACTCAAGTAAAAAGTATGTTATTATCATCAGCAAAATGTACTTGTAATATCAAAAGTACTCATTCTGCATAAAAACGATCCCTGACAGTTACTTATGTATATGTCATTTTTGGATTAATAGTACTGCTGCATCATCATGCGTGTTGTATTTTAGTGTTGTAAATGTTTATGGGTGTGCTAATGTTAAATAATTGTTTAATCTACAGTAATGCATCATATTCTATAAGATCATCATATGTTTGTGGCGTCGCTGTCCTGTGAGAACCATAAGTCTAAAAAGTCAACTTTTTATGAATACAGAAAAACAGCTCTGTTTTCATCTTTGTGATGATGCAATCTCCAGTTGATCCAAGTCAGATTTAAATAGTTTATTTACCTTTTTTTTTTAGAAAGGAACACTTCATCCTTCAGTTTATCAGAAGATAAGGGTATAAAATATTGTATTCTGAAAAATAACTAACCAAACAAACAAATTGTCGCGTAACATCATCATCTCAGTGCCTCTGACATGTAATCTAGTAGAAGTATGAAGATGCATGAAATGGATATACACAAGTAAAGTACAAGTACCTCAAGTTTGTACTTAAAGTTCTTGTCCGTTGGATCTGGAGGCATCTACTGAGGAAAGCTTTTTTAATAATTTTTGTTTCATAGAATGATAATCCTCCAATTGTTGTTTCTTAGAACAGAAAGACAGGAGCATTTATTTATGGGAATTATGAAACAATCGAAAGGACGACAACTTAGAGTATTATTGTAATTTGTCACAAAAGTACAACTTTGTTACAGAACTTATACATATTGGTTCCTTTCCACCACTGTAGTGGAGTGTAAAACAAAAGATTTGTCTGATTACATAGATTAGTTCAGTGAAATGGGGATGTTGTTGTAATGACATATGCTGTGGAGGGGAATTCTGTGTCAGGAGCTTCTACTTTCTTTTTTACACTTTTACCAGATTAAACTTGAAACATGAAACATGAAAGAAGTGATGGTGGGTGCAGTGTTGTTGACATTTTACTTGTTTACACCGATTAACTGTAAGTCGGATAACAGCTAAGGTTTTTACAGTATGAAGCTGCTGTTATTTGGGTGTAGAAATACCAGTGTTTGTTTGTTTTCTTTCTCTTTTAATAAAATAGTTTAATTCCAAATGAGGTGAAAAAAACATAGATGTACATTAAAACAAACTGGACAACTGGCAAAAAAAATAAAAGCACTCTGCTGTTAGCTATCTCCTTAAACATTGTGGTGTCAGGTTATGACAAAAATGCAAATACAAGAGACCTGTTTGACGTTAGCTGTAATGTGTTCCCTAGAAAACGATGAGAACAAGGAAGTTGGAACAGTAACAATAACTTGATCTCATTCTTGATAACCCTGTTTGTCATTCTTTAGATAACAACTAGTTTGGTGTCTTTCTCCAGAAATCCGAGCATTGGCTGTCTCAGGGACTCTACTTGTAACCTTCCACCAACAGAAGTGCTAAAGTTTTTATGCCATGTGTAATCTTTGTTCTGTGTTGTCACAACACGTCTGGTGACAGGCGACATGAAACTCAAAGCATGTCATCAATGCAGGAGCACACTTCCTCATGTTGCCTTGGAAATTAGAAGAAGGATGTGTCTATGTGGCCATGCAAGCGTTTGAATGTAACTCACACTGGGGTTAACTAACCGAAGCCCATCGTTTTCTAAAAGTCAATCATGTCTTCAGATTAAAAGAGAAGACTTTCCAAAATAGCACAACAATGATGCGCCTGTAACAGAGCACAATGTTTCAAACAACCACGAACCAAAGAAGAAGATATTTGGGTAAAATATAGTTTGAATTTTAATTATAAAGACACCTTTCATACTGTAAAATGTACAAACCCTGTACTGTATCAGCCACATAACGGCAGAGTCATTTTGTGCATAGGAAGAAGGCTGGCGATATGCTTCTGTATTTTAGAAATAAAGTCCCCAAATACTTTCTGAATGCCCATTTGTTCGTAAAAACGAACTGACTTACATATCATAACATTTAAAAAAAGAAAGGCTAAACAATTTCCTTAAACAGCTTGCCATTGTAGTTTTTAGCAAACATGACTCAAACAGTCGTAAATAGTGCATTTGTTAGGGACTATTTTAAGCTGCGGATTAATACACATGGTGCACCAGTATAGAGTATATATGGCAGCGGGACGGTGTATGTGGGATCAACTCAAAATAAAATACTGTTCATCAAAGTGAAGGAACATGTCACCTCGTACAACAGTGCGGCTCATTGGTGTGTTTTTTGGAAAGAAAAATACTGCATGTAAACACGTTTATTCTTAAGTTGGAGTGAAGGTGGCAGTGAGACAAGCAGAAGGGGAGTGGTAGGTAGTGAAGCGCACAGAGGAGAACACCCGAGGAAGGAAAACTGGCTTCTTTCCAGACTAAAGCTAAGTTCAATCATCACAGAAAGCATTACCAGTATTGATGTTTCATTTGGTATCGGGGCTTCCAGACATTTCAAAATCGTAGGCAGTGACGTGTAAACCACTGTCAAAGTTAGCTGAAAGACAACCTTCCAGTTAACTCACGGCTGGCTTGATCTGGTCTCTAAGGCGCTCCGAGGTGCTTACTCTATTTCAGAAGCACAGAAGTACTGATGTCTAATGATCCAATGACTCAGATTTTGTATTTATTTGTTTTCATGTTTAAACTACTGTTTTGTTTTATAATTGATTGTTTTTTATTCAGTAGCCTTTCATATTTTCTATTTGTATATGGTGAATGTTATAATACTGGACCAAAGGTCTGTGGCGATACATGTGTGCTGGGTTTCTTGTACCTCAGAATAGTTTCAGAAAACTTCATTTTAGCATCACTAGCTCCTTTTCAACTACATCTCTATCCCAGTATTCTGATATAGCACTACCAGATGGCAAACGCAGAATGAATGTCAGTGATATATTAAATAAAAACATTTTGATGAATTTTAAAACTAATAACTGATCATTTTACATTATTTTAAATAATCTCTCAAAAGCTCTATAATATGACAGAGGGCATTTATGTTTTACTGCTTATCACTTTTTATTTATTTTATTTGTGAATTTTGCCTCAATTGTATTTGTTCCATTGTTTTACCTTGAGCTCCATGTGAACTGATTTGTTCTAGTTCACTTTTTTTATCTCAAAACCTTTATTTGTGTAACCTTGATTTGTAAGTTGAATAGATTTCAATATTGGTGTTCTTTTACTTGCTAATTTATAACATCACCCCTATATGTGAAGTGCCCAATGATTCGTTGCCCAATGATTTGATTCGTGACTAATGAAAATAGAAATGGAATTTAATGTATGACTGTAGTCCTCCCATCACCCCTTCTCTCTTACAGACCTGCTGCATTCTGCTCACTGACTGACAGCATGATTGCAGCTTTTTCTTGTGGTGTGCTCTGTGTTCCTGCAGCTCCTCCTAGTGGCTTCTTAGATAACTATATCACAGTACAAGGTTTTTAATGTGTGCGTCACTTTTTCCTGGTGAACTTGAAAAAGTCAAGAGGGGCCTCGGCTGAAAACAGAAACACCAACACTACTGTGGTATGACTAATATTTATGAATGGGTTTCAATAGTAGCAACAGTGGCTGGATAGAGGAGGTCCCCTCCCCCTCTTACGCACTACTCACTGAACCGGCTTTGGTGTTGCACAATAGGCGCAAACACACACATGCACACAGACACACACACATGTGAATCAGGGGTCTTTGTGGAGATATTTATTCACTAAAATCAAAGATTCATTTAAATGATGAAACCCATATCCTCCTGTGCCCGATGACTTTCTCTTATTTCTCAGTATCATGAATGATCATGACAGCGATGATGGTGATGATGATGATGATGATGATGATGATCATGATGATGATGATGATGATAAGGGAAAATTACTGACCGACAGTGTTCAGTGTTTCCATTGAAAATCTGTAACTCTAGTTCTGGAGCCCATATAGTCCATATACTTAATATTATATACATATATTTTACACAATGTCATCAGAAAGACACATCAAAGACAAACATCAGGAAACAGGTTTCTGAAAAATAATTGCAGAGTTGAGTGTGGAGTAGATTTTTTTAATTAAATCAAAAAGGTTATTACAGGAAGGAAAGTGCCAGACCTATAGAAAGCTTAAATGGCACTGATAATAGATTATATGGAGTTATAGAGGAGTGTGGTTCAAATTTCAGAAAATACTTTGAATCAATTCATTTCAGTTGTGCATGAAAAGTATCAGAACAACATTATTCTGTTGTCAGTGTGAGTACATAGACTAGATTAAACAAGGGCAGTAAGACTGCTGTTTGAAAAAACATATGTTCTATTGTCTTAGGTTATATCCGCCTGGGGCTACAGCTATCAATTACTTTCATTCCTAATTTATAGTTTGGTAATTAAATGGTGAATAATACCCATCACAATGTTTCCTAAATTGCTTATTTTGTCAGACAAACTGTCCAAAGTTCAAAGACATTCACTTTTATCATCATGTGAGAAATTCAGATAAAGTTCACACATAAAAAGCTGGAACCAATGAAGTTTTGGCCATTTTTGCTTGAAAAGACATAGAATATAAGTAATAATAAATAGACCTATCAAGTCAGACCCGAACTGCATCAAACCCATAAAATTGTACATGACATGGATTTAAGACTCCAAGTAGGAATGGATTGAAAATAAATCTGCGCATATGACTTGTACTCTCTTATTGTTTGAGAATAACTTTTATCCAATTAGAGTGATAAATTGACTTGATTTGAATTTATGCCTAAATAGTTGTAGATTACAGCATGATTGAAGGTTTTCTCTTTGAACACAGAAAAGGCTAAAGTATGGATTGAGTTCCCATGAAAGGACATGTCTGTTGTTTTGATCTTTTGTCCATTTCCCTCGACTTTGTTTGCAGGACATTCGTGCCATTTCGCATGCAGGGAGAGCTTTTAGGACAGAAAAACTTGTGCCCACAATGAATCACTGAAGAAACAAAGCTTATTTTCTAATTTTCTCCATAAGATCAGACGAGTGTCCGTGCATTTCCAGTGCTCACATCAGACACTGAGGCAGACACACACGCATAGAGACATAACATTCATACCAAAAACGTTATTTTCTTTGTGAAACCATATGGGTCTGTCATGCCATTGATTCATCCTCGTCTCCATTGTTTATCCATTTTAAACCTGTCCTCAATCCAGCACTTCTTCATGATTTCCATCTGTTTGCTGCAGAGTTAAAAAGGACTCAATGCTTTTGGCATTCACTGTACTTCTTCAGTAAGTGAAGGCAGTAGAAAGTAAGTCTTGGGTTCATCGACTTCATCACAGATTTAAAGGGTTGGTTTACTGTGTTTTCACTTACCTGTTGTGGTAACTAGCCTATTTCTATCTATATAATTTGTTTTTTGAATCCATTCTTTTATCCAAAGCCATTGGGTCATAGGTAGGTGGGTACTGGCATTGGGTCTGTATTTGTGTTGTTAATTGTGTTGTTGTTGTGTTTTTATTTATTTATTTGTATATTGTAAAGACATAAAAACAGATATGATGGCACATCTTGCCTCCATTGTGATGAGATTGTATACAGGTATTTAATTATGAAATGTACATTCCTTGTGCGTGTTTGCCTCAGTGAGCGGGAAGTGAAAACTCCTGAGTCAGAGCAGCAGAAATGTGTTGGCTGTGGGCCTCAAATAAAGCAAGGTCGGACTTTCAAACCGCCTGTAACAGCCTACTGCTGTCATAACATTGAAAGACTCTCCTGTGTCTTCCTGTGAATAAAATGTCAGAGGGGAAACCACATCTGAGCCTGGCGACAGGAAAATTACAGAACTGTAAAAGTTTTCCTTTTTACAGACCAAAAGACCAGACACAAACTCATATCTGTCATTGATTATGGGTGGGGTGTGTGTGTGTGTGTGTGTGTGTGTGTGTGTGTGTGTGTGTGTGTGTGTGTGTGTGTGTGTGTGTGTGTGTGTGTAAGAGGGGTCAACACAAGGGCAACTATGGATAGAGATTTACAAAATAGTTGTACTTAGAAGAATTGTAAAGAGATTAGATCTTATTTGTCAGAAGTATATGCCAAAATAAAAAGGCTACTCCAGAAGTTTGTTGTTAATAAAATGACAGCGGTTTCCTATTTCTGTTTAAACATTCTTCCATCTTACAATCAATCCATGGCAGGCGTAGAAAGAAAGAACCTGTTAGACATACATCTCTAATAGACAAAATGAATTATCTGCATTGGAATGAAACTACATCAAGAACAAAATCACGTTGTGTGGCCAACTTGGCGGGCGCCAGATAAGAACAATAGGAACAGTCCACTTATTATTTCCTACCAAGTCAATGATTAGCCTCTGGGGAAGCCATTGCCTAATTGAGCTGCTCCCAACACCTCCACCTTTTCTATGGTATGCACACATGACTGAGTCACCTGAAGAATATGAGACAAAAAGGACTCACCTATTCTCCCTGCAGAATACACGTGGGAGAGATCTATTAAAACACATTCTGCCTCATGTATTCAACACGGCAGTTCAACATTCCAAAACCGCAGTATGAATGTATGGGAAGCAGTGACTGCTTGTAATTGCAGGCTTTGTGAAAAGAAGTAACTCTATACCCTTTAGTTCCACATACAAAGGCCTCATGGAGCCGATGGCGTAAAGTAGTTACGTCGGGCCCAAGAGCTTACTATTATGAGGGGCCGTAGTGCACGCAGTTACTAGTGATGAAGCATACACACACTCAAACACACACAAATACACACACACACACACACATCCTCATATCGTCTCGTCACATGATCAATAGAGACTTGACATTAGACATTATCAACATACATATTACCCAGCAATCATCATTGCATATCCGTACATGACAGAAATACCAAAGAAAGTATAAATTATTCATTTAGCCTAACTGAATATTTTCTAGTGTTTATTTATTTACTATAGTTTATGCAGAATAAGCACGACATTTTGTTATTGCTACTGACAATTTTACCAAAAATGTAAAACCATGATGGAGATAGATTTGCGGTTTTCCAGGACAAATATCATAAATGGCACCAGCTTTATATCTATGCTGTTTCATCTATTTCATTTCAACAAGCATGTCACTAAAGTGACTAATTGAATTGCTTGTTGAGAACACATTGTTCCACACCAGATTAAATTAAACCTCTCTGGCTCCAGAGTGACAGTATTGTGTTCACAGATGGAGCATATGGTTCATATAAGAAATACATCCCTCTAAATACATATAGGGGAACCTCACAAAGGCATGAACACTAATTCACTAGCACTTCATTTACTGTGGGCGTACGTTTCTCTTGGTCCTGTATATCTTTTTACTAATTGTCCCAACTACCAATCTTTCTTTTGGATATAAATAGTGTGTGTTATTTGGATCGGTTATCATGTTTTCTGTTTGTTTATTGTCTCTGTACTCTCCAGCCCCTGTGTGGAGGGGACATGCTGGACGTAAATGCATGTTTACTGTATAAATCCAACAGAGACATACTGGTGTTGGTGATTCATAGAGAAATCTAACAGCCGAGGACATCATAGTGAACTAAATAATTTTTCTATTTTTTTAAACATGTTTTATTGACGCATTCACCTGGTAAGCAAAGTCAAATATTTTTGTGTACACTTGATTTATTTAAGAGGTCAGACAACAAGGTAACAAACAACGGTAATGTGCAATTTGTTTTACTGTATCCATTGCAGAATAAAAAACAAACAATAGGTTTTATATCTAAGGGTACATACTTAGTAAAATGAGTTGATGTGGTATATTTATGTACTGATGAACTGATGTGGAGATGCAACAAAAGAATAAATGCTTGTCTTTGCAAGCTTTGTTGCATTCAAATGGGAAAATATGATATGTATTTTCTAGATTAAATCAACTAGTAACTATATTTAACTGGGCATATAGGGTGTTGATGCAAAGATGTATTACAATGACAGTCTGGAGTGTCAGTGTCAGTGTCCAGTATATTTTTAACGTTACTCCTGCACCTTGTGTAAAAGATCAGGATCTCGGAAGCTCTTTAAAGAACAGCAGAACTATTGTAGGTTAATCCCAAAGGCACAAGGCTGGCCTCTAGCTTTTAAAAGAAAAGGTCTTGATCTAGTTTCACCCTGTGTGTCAGGCCGAGGGCAGTGATCCAATGATCCATGATCATGTAACAGAGCGACTCTGAATTTAGCACAGATACATAATCCTCCATAGAGACCGTGAAATGAATCTCCCATGCAAGACTTTCTTTAAGAAATGTTTCTTCTTAGAGAGATTATTCTGGGCACTCTACTCTGTTGTTGGTGTTGTCGTTGTGGGCATGCACTTACGGTGGTGTGCGACTTGTGGCTAACAAATACATCAGTTCTCCTCTGTTTTGACCATCTTATCATGTAAGTTTAGTTAGCAACTGTAATCTTGGACTGTAAGCAGTTGCTCAAAGACATTTTTAGAAAAGAAGGCAATGAACCGTTAATAATAAGACCCCACCTGACGTGTGTGCCTTATGTGCCTGAATAAAAAAGTCTAGTAATCCTTTAAGCCAATAAATACAGGACACAGCCAGAGAGATAAAGGACAGAAGCCAAACACGGTTGCATGAGCTGTCCCAGAAAATACCTTGAGGGTGTGGGGAGCATACACTGTTCCTATTTGCACTGCAGTGATTCAGCACTCAGCTAAAGGAAAGCTTACAATGGATCATGTCAGGAAAAAGACAAAGAATTAGGAGTGCCTGAGGTATTTCTTTTCACGCTGTAGCTTGTGGAAACATATTGTATATCCTGAAATGTATTACATGAATGTATGTTGTTCTAAGGTGATGCCTAAGAATATGCACTATAAGTAACTTCACACAGGAGAATATAAAGCTGTGCTGGTTACACCTTACAGCCAGTCATCACTGACCACAATAAAACACCAGCTTGCAGGAAGATGTCACAGAGACCCATGTGTACAATTAAAACCTTTGTGGGTGTTTGCGGTGATGAGAATAATGGGTGCTTTCTTTCCACTATAAAAGCAGTAAAAATACCTTTAATTAAGTACTAATCCCAATTTGGATGTACTTAACTTGAGGTTTCTATTCTATGATATTTCTACTTCACTACATGTCAGAGGCGAATATTGTACTTTACAGTTATTTGACAGTTACCTTGCAGATCAAGAATTAACACATAAAACAGATGATCAATTTATGAGGTTTGAATTTAGATTAAACTACACAACTTGACATTAACTAACATTAAAATGCTGCATACATTTAAGCAATATATTCATGAACGTATTAATGTAACACTCTGATGGGGGCAATTTTGTATTATTAGTACTTTTACCTTTGATACTTTGAGCACATTTTGCAGATAACATTTCTGTACTTTGACATAGAAATTTGAATGCAGAACTTTTACTTGTATTAGAGTATTTTTACATTGTCTTACTTTACTTCTAAATCAAATCAATAAAATAATTTTACCCTTAATTCTTGTACTTACCTTAACTGCCTAACCATAAAGCATTTACTATGCTGTTTGCTCTTAATATTTTTAGATGCACTGATTCTTCTATTTTTTACCTCTTTATTATTATTTTTATCATCCCAAAAACATATTTGTGTATTAAAACACTAAAGAAAAATGATAGTTTAATAATGGAGAAGAGACAACAAAGTGATTCCTGTGTTGACTATAATCAAGAGGCACATGATAAAGCATCACAAGATATCTCCCACCAATAGCTAGCAGTGTTTTGTCCTTTCAAAGGCTTTGATTATGTGTTCATTTTCATGCATGAAACTCTTTGCCTGGAAGAACTTCGAATTCCAGAAAATATCGCTTTATTTGAGAGTTTATCTCAGGGATATGCGCACTTGTTTTAACTCCTAATGTGCTGTTTATAATGGTGAAATGTAACACAATATATTGTGTGTACTGCTCTTGATTAGTGTTGTACACAAGGTTATCGGCTGCCTGATTAAGTGATTTATTAGATTCTCCTCATATAAAAGAAAGTTTTGGAAAAAATAAAGTGTTTTGCTCTTTCTCTCTCTCTCTCTCTCTCTCTCTCTCTCTCTCTCTCTCGCATTCTCTCTCTCTTCATTAGTTATAGTCAGGCCTTTATCTGAGTTTCTAATTCCTGAAGTGAAATCCTCTTAGGATCTGTGCTCTATTTCTGTTTGGTCTATAGGGTCTCTTTAAAATCTCCATTAGACCAAGCTCATTGGCTGGAAAAGACACACGCATGCACACAAAATCACACACCATCCAGCAACAGATAGATCGGTGAAGTGCTCGAGTGTAGACCAGTGCAAGGTTAACTACTGACAAAAAAGGAGGACTTAACTGTTACTGGTAAGAAAAACTTTATTGATATCTTTTATTTTGGGAAGATAATGGAGTGGACTTGTGTTTGAAATATGTAGAAATCGGGAGTTTAATTTTCAATGGATTAAATGGGAGATCAATTATTCTGTTTGTATGTTTTTACATGCATTTCAGATAGATTTTGAGGACCATCTTGAGTTTTCGTGTATATAATTTGCCATTTACATTTTGTTGCAACATTGGGTATCGTAGAGAGAGTTCTTTTTTTGTTTATTTCTTGTTTTACAGTGAAAGCTTCTGCATTGAATGACAACAAAAGATTATTCATTTCGGTCCTGAATTTAGTCATGGGTCTGTGTCTAATTGAAAGTCAGCTGTTTACAAGAGTTTATTGTCTATCTATTGCTCACACACACAGCACTGAAACACTTATATGTGACTTAATTTGCTCATGCTAGCAAATCTCCAATTGATTACTTCGGAATTGGGGGTTAGAAAGATGGCTACGAAGATCATCAGCCCAGATCAGCACTGTGACTGCACGCAGGAAGGAAGACTGGAATTGAAACACTGGGGAAGGTCATCTAATCCAATGAAACAGTTGCTCTGCAGACGTCACAAACTGTTCCACATACGGACACCACAGACATGTCAAAGCAGTGTGAGACCCAGAGTGTGCCAGTTCCATCTCTTCAATCTACAGTAGCCCAAACAAGAGAGAGAGAGAGATCTGTTGCAGATCAGTAATCCTCTTAGACTGCATTCATTCAATTAGATAGTGTGGGACTCATTTGGTATCCAGTAGCTCTGTCACAGTGCAAAGATTTAAAATCTGTAGTGATATTTGAGGATCTTTTTATTTTTCTGATGCGAGGGTCCAAGGATGACGTGTGTAGTATTGATTGTGAGGGCTTTACAATTAATTTTAGGATTTGTGATATTGGGCTATACAAATAAAATTTCATTGAGAATTTAACTAATACAGTTATCGTATTGATAACAAGTATAAGATTTAAGGGCCATTAACACTTTTTAAAAATGGGAAAATGATTCATTCAAACATCGATAGTGCATATCATAAGCACATCATATGAATTACCTCCTTTAACTATTTAAATCTGATTCTAAATTTTTTATCTTACAGGTAGCTAACCAGAAAAAATGTCGGACAAAATGATTGATTTGGAAGAGACCGCAACCCAGACAGGTGAGTGAAAGCAGTGTTTTCAAACATAACACAGTAACTTAATGTGTTGACAACTTGGTGACCTTTCTTTGTTCCTGTGCGTTCGGCAGTGAGTCTGGTCAATCTTTGCAAACATACATTTTGGTTGTTAGTTATTAAGAAGTCTTCAGAGAAATTACAAACAGAAAAGCATTGGCATTGATTTCAGAGCAATTGGCTCTAAATGCATAAGAGGAAGACCAAAGCAGAGTACAGATTTGTAAAGCTTTGGCAGTTTAACTGGCGCTCTAATCGTCTTTTTGTTACACAACAGTGGTGCAATTAGTGCACTTGAAGGCTGAGACGAAGCTTTCATATCCAAATTAAAACAGGAAATAATACCTACCAATGACTCATAGACTCACATTGTCATTTTACACATGATTAAACTAGTCATTTAGCTTGAAGTCCAAAATATTATTGATTATTTGGACCTTGAGAGCAAAGTTTAGGAACAAGTTTCTCTTGGTGGACTAAGATTGAATTGTGTTTGTAACCAAAAATGTTTTTTTTCACCTCTTTCAGCCTTTACGTGGTCTTTTTAAAATAGTTGTAATAATAATAATTAATATGAAATATGAAATATTTATAATAATACAAAATGTGTTTTTATGCATATGCATTTTCTGAATAGAGTTACAAAAGGTCAACGTTATTCAGTAAAACTGAATAAATAAAGAAAATAAAATGATAACAGTTGAATAATGAGGAGCATACAAAAGTAAAAACCAAACAGAATCAAAACATAGTCACAATTTAAGAAAAGGCTTTCTAAATAAAACATTTTAAGAAAAGATTTAAAAGATGCTACAGAGTTGGCACTCGTCACTACCCTTTAGTAACTGAATACTATTTGCCTTCTCTATAGGTCCAAAAGGAGTCATCAATGACTGGAGGAGATTTAAGTTGGAAAGTATGGACCAGGAAAACTTGCCAGCTGCAAAAAAGGAACTGCTGAGACAAATGTCATCTCCGAGCAAACCAAAAGATGATGCCAGAGCACACATTAACCGCAAGGTACAACCAAACAGACCACACACTGAAATATCCCATAGGAGCAAGCGCACTAGTGTTTCCTTTAACCCGGCCTCTAAGCACTCGGTCTAGCCTCGTTCTCAGGCTTTGTCATGAACGGAGGAAGAAAACTAACTCTGCATTCGGCTATTGTGCATTTTACAACTTTTAGGACTTTTTGGGCCCCATGGCATCACGTGATGGACCCGGAAATTGTTGTTACTACTTGCTTAAAATAATTGCACTCTTTCTGTCGCCGGCTTCACTGCTGAGTAAAAAACAATCATGCTAATGTTGCACTGGTTACAGAAAATGAGCGGAACAGCAGGCAAATTACAAATAATGTACTTCCATGGCCAATATAAATCCTAACTTTTGTGTTGATATCATTTTTTCAGATGAGTGTCCAAGAATATGAACTGCTTAAGGAGGAGGATGAGGGATGCATAAAGAAATACAGAAAACAATGCATGCAGGATATGCATGATAAACTCAGCTTTGGGCCCAGGTTTGAAGGTGTGCATGAGCTGGACAGTGGCGAGGCCTTCCTAGAAGTCATCGAGAAGGAGCATTACAGCACAGTGGTGGTTGTCCACATCTACAAGGTTGGGGTCAAAGGTTGTGAGGAGCTCAACAACTGCCTGGATTGCCTGGCCACTGAGTACCCCACTGTAAAGTTCTGCAGGATTGATGCTGTCACATCCGGTGCTGCCGAGCGGTTCTCAGATGAGGTTTTGCCAACGCTGCTGGTGTACAAGGCTGGAGAACTACTAGGGAACTTCCTGGCCTGCACACAGCACCTAACTGAGGAGTTCTTTGCCACTGATGTGGAGGCCTTCCTCAACAGCTATGGCCTGCTGCCAGAAAAAGAGTTGGCTGGTGTGGAAGATGAAGAGGAAAACGATGTAGAGTAAACAAAGAGTTTGGCTGCTGAAGGAAGCTGTCTTGGAAGGCTGGATAGACAGCGATGAAAGACAATATGACATAGGACAAATAGAAAAACCATAACATCTCCACAAGCTCACTAGTGTTTGAGAATTGTTCTCTAAATGAGAAATGTTACATGCAGTTGGTGAAGGAACCTTGATGTCCGGAAGTTGAGTGCTCTCAAATATGAGTGTGGGTTATAGTAAGGTGAGGACATACAGCTTTTATTTGTGAAAATATATCACAATTCCCCTCACCACCACCCAAGCAAAAGCCAAAACCAGGTACCTGTACTTTAAAATAATTGCTGTCTTATTTTGTAATGATAGACAATATTACATGATGTATGTAGTTGCACTTGATGTATAAATGTATTAAATCAAATAAGTGTTGTAGCATTTGTTTGGGTTGATCTGTACACAAGTTATTTATAAATCCAGGGTTTTGCAAAGTGACATTCTCAATATTTAAACACGTGTATACTTCAGTTCTCTGTGATGTTTTTGCCAAGATTTATAGAAAAAGAAATCCTTTAAAGGACAAATAGGACAGGGACCCTTAATGCTTAAGAGGCCAAAGAACTCTGGATGTGGAAACATTTTTGAGCATGTGTTCCATCTGCCCAGTACAACATGACCTACCTGCTTCTTAAGCCAATGTGGTGGGATGTGCATATTGTGTCTGGAAAAAAACATTCATGAGTCTCTGGTATTTTACCATCATCAGTGAAACATCATCAGTGAGGAGTTTTTCCTTGTCTGGGTACTTTATGTTGTAAAGGTGGGAGAAAGTCATCAGACTATACAAAAAAGGAATCCATTAGTTTCGGGTTTTCTTCGTGTGATGTGACTCAGTAATATCAATATATATTGTCATGTTTGATTTTACCATGGGTTTGGTTACCATTTTAAACTGTGTACTGTAATATGTTGAAACAAACATGTTGTCAAGAATAAAAATGAGAAATAAATGATAATGAATAGCTGCGTTTTGCATTTTATTCAATTGTGGTACTAGAAGGTCTGCTGGTTGCCTGGCAACCTCACAGTGACAACAAGATGCTTGGAAATCGAGAAAGTAGCCAAACCATAGCCTTTGCGTTTCTACGCTGTGGCTTTTGTGCTGAATAAACAAACAAGATATAACGTGTTGCATAGAGAGCTTTAAAGGTGCTTTTGGCCAGAGGAAGGGTTGTTTTTCCCACTGTTTCCAGTCTCTGTGCTAAGCTAAGCTAACCACCTGGCTGTACCTTCATTTTCAGCCCACAAATAATCAGAGAGAGGTACCAATCGTCTCATCTAACTCTTGGTAAGAAAGTGAATAAGCCCCCTTGAGGCAAATTTGTGATTTATGATATCCAACGAATAAATAAAACTGACTGAAGGTTATTTCCCAAAATGCTGAACTATTGCTTTAAATGTGAGACAGCTTTGCAAAACTCACCTCCTCTTTAATCACCACAATTCTATCACCACTGTTATCTTAAGATTGTCCATTCAGCCAAGAATGAGGCTCCACCATCCAACTGCTATCGCTTCTCCACTAACCAATAATGTCGTGACTCCAGAGGGGGGTCCTTACATAACCGCTCTGTCTTCATGGCCTGCCTTACTCTTTCTTTAGGAATATTCCCCAATATAACATACAACTGGAACAGCCACTTAAATTGCATTTCTACTTATGACAGACAATTTGCCAGCTTTTTCAAAAGAATATTATCTTACCTCAGTGTATTTCAAAGCAGAGGCACCAAAGGAGGAACCCTGCAAAATGCACTGATGCAGGGTTCAATGGCACTGCAGAAGACATCTCTCCTGTTGAAGCAAGCTGCCACATGTTAAATATCCTCATCTCTTAGTCCTGTAGCAGAGACTTGACTCCCCTGTGACCCCAATGAGCTGCAGGCATGCCGAAACCATAACACATAAAAGCCAATTGAGATTTTTAAGTAAAGACATGCAATACTAACCCACACTTTGATATGTCGTGAGGTTAATTAAGTTGCCTCTGTACTGTAGCTGCCAAACACATTACCACAAACACACATCCACTGCTATGGTGGGACACAGAGGTTTGTAATAAAGGCAGACCTTCAAAACAATTATATTCATAAAAATCATGATGAATTATTATAGAAAGTCTATGTGTAAGTTTCTATATTATCAAAAAAGAGCCAGTCCATTTTTGTCTTTTAAAACTTGATGGCAATCATAATCTCCTCACTTGCCAGCTAGTCTCGACAATAGATGTTTAGTTGTTTGATTACTGCTTCCTTTTATCTTCAACTGAATTAACTATCTCTGCACTCATGTAAGTATACTTCCATTAATCTTGGATGTATTGCCTGCAAAGGAGGACTTGATTTCTAATTACTACAAAATGCAACACTTAGTGAACAGCGACACGCTAACACATAATTCTCTCAGGATGTACTGTACATGTGTCTGTGTTTCCACGGTACCACATCTGGCTCGGCTTGCATAGCCTCTGGCTGGTAGCACCTCATTTCTTCACGGTAGCATGTTTAAGATTTATCAAAACCTTTTGGATACCTCCCACAGCAGCTTTCTGAGGAGTGCAAGGCTTCTTGAGATGCCCAAACATGTCAGCCAGACAGCGGCTGACCTAGACTACAGCCCTGCATGCAAGAGTGGCAGCCAACTAGCCAAAACACCCTATTTCTACTCAGACAGTGCATGTGTGCCACCACTGGCCCACAGTGTTCACACCAACTACTTCTACCAAGTAATATGCCTCCGAGCTAGCAGAAATGTACAATATGTGGCATTCTTCCAACAGGGTTTAGGGTTCAGTGAGTGCAGCAGAAGCCATTGAGAGTCCAACCAAAGGTTGAGAGGAGCACCACTTCAAAACAAGATGCCTCATGTGTAAACTCAGAATAAACAATAAACCATGACGAAGTGAGATTGCGTATTTTGCTTCAATATTCTGCACAACATTAACATAGCCAAAGCATGGGCCTCTTGCAAGAGGTAGGTGTAATGAGTTAGCTGCATCACAATTACAGTAAAATTCAGAACAGCTTTTGGATGTTTCAGATTTGAGGGTGTTTTTGGTTTTACCCAGTTACCTCACTGAACTTGCTTCTTGGAAACAGGCTGCAGTGCATGATTTGACTCATCACTGCCCTCAAACAAATGTTTACCTCAATGTTTACCCCAGCGATGACCACCTGATCCCACCCCCACATCTGACATTTTGATTCCCCCTTTGTTTATACTGCTTCGCTAATTGGAGAACTGTTGTGATTTTTTGTGTTTGGACTCTTGGAAAGTCCAGCTGCCACGCTCTACTTCACCCACATAAAAACAATTTCACTGAGGTGATGTCACGGCAGTGGAGACCTGGATTGAGGCCCCTGTGACCAAACATGGACAGCGGATGTGGGCGATATAACATAACCACGAACTGTGTTACTAGCTGTCATCAGAAATGTAAACATATTTTAAGTTGCTTTGTTGCTCTGTAACTTCCTCGTGACTCATTATTTTTTAATGATGAAGTGATGATGCAAATGTTATCCTTTGACTCAATTTACTCCTGATGTGATTAAACATATTGTTAAAAAAAAACAATACTTTTCATATGAGTGGCTAGGTACAATTCAACACAGGATGCTAGCGTGCTATTACTAAAACAAAGGTGGAGTGAGCAAACAGTTAAAGATAACATGGGGGAGGTTGGAAGAGATAAGAATCAGAGGTATGAGGATGAGAAACACAGCTGAAACTGCTGCAGAAAATAAATTACAGTGCACATACCACCCCCACATCACCGTCCACCTTTGGGTTGGTCTTACTGGTGTTTCTCACGCTAGGTTGACTTTACTAATAGTTTTAATGAATGGACATATAGATACATGGACAAATGCAGGGATGGAGGAAGGGATGGGTGGATGGATAAAACTGACTAAATCCTTACACTTTTCTGTTACACTGTACTGTAGAAGACTGGTCACATTGCATTTATTAACCAATGATGAATGGAACTTGAATCACACCTCAACTCCCTCAAACACCATATATTGCAGGGTTTCTGTGTGTGTCCATGCTTCTGGGTTCCACTCGTATGACAAGTGCGGACAACAACCAACATGACTCAGTCAGATCAAGAGGTTTTGCCCAGCAATGTTAACTGTAGGTAACTGTACCTCTTGGTAACCAGGCGTGACAGTCGAGTGTAATAAAAATAGTTCTGCTGCCTGGAGCAAACATCTGCTTTAACACTTCATGTGTTCGTGCCATCAGTCTTCTTTTCTTATAAAAGTATCACCATGGTTGTGAACCAATAAACCACTGAGGTATTTGTTAAAACAGGTCCAGGCAGGGTCTAAATACCTATCGGGTGTATGTCATAGGGGCAAAGTTAATAAATGACTGAAACTGAAACTGTGAGAGCAATTAAAGCCCAGATATAGTAATTGAAACATAAAGTATATCAATCTAACGAAACTATAAAGTTTCTGTACACACGAAAACATGTTGAATAAATTCACCCGAAAAGATCCTGTGAGGCATTTCCAAAAGAATCCTCTGACATAACATTTTATATGGTGTGCTGTTAATTGCCTGGAATTGTACTAAATTGCAGTTTTTATTATATATTGTGTGGCATATATGGTCCTGTTATTTACTGTATTAACTTTGTGTATGAAGCTTTGAATGGGATGAAGACAAGATCAGTTACTTTAAAGCCCTTTAATGACAAAATTACCACTGGGGTTGTAAGAATATATTGCATTTTTTCAAGATTTAAAAAAATACTGAGGTGAATAGTCCAAATCATTTTTTTTTTTTTATGAAACAAATGTGTAGTATGTTTGTAATGTAGAATATAAACTCTTATTAATATCATTAAACCCCACAAATTCCCACTAAAATTCTCAAAGACATGACCTCTATGTTTTCAAAGGCTTATGGCACTGCATGGTTTAACATATCATCAACACCATCAACAAACAGCCTGAATCCTGACCTTCTTAATTACATTGTATGTTGTTTTGCATTATGTTATGTTGCACCTTATTTTATTATAACTAGAATATATCAGGATCCCAACATCCTTTGCTGAATTACATCCTGCTTCTAAGTCACACACACACACACACACACACACACACACACACACACACACACACACACACACACACACTACACGTGCGCTTGCACACACTCAGCTGTCTTTTGGCTCCATCTGCTGACAACCTTTGACTGAGTATTACACCAGTCAACACCAGAGGTGAACATAAAGGACACATCCACATTGCTATTTAACTTTTAAGATATCTTTTATTTTTTTAAGTGATTACAAGTGATTTCATCCTGTAAAATTATCTGTAGAAGAAATGCATTGATTCTCACCTTGGAAACTGTATTATTACAAAAATTATTAAATCCACTAAAACTTAATAGCTTTCTTTCTAATAATAAAAGTTTGAAGGGAAGTGAACCCATAATTGCATACTTAGGTCAGGGGTTGTCAACAGAGCTGTCTCCATGACTAGCCAACTGAAATGTTTAACGTCTAAGTGGATCATGAGTTAAGCTGTAGTCTTGAAATGAGCTTCGATTTAAATACTGTACAATATTTTGTGCAACATCCATTGGAGTCTTATAAGAAAGTCCCTCGGGAATATGTTTCTGTTGTGATGGAGGCATGTAGGAATAATATTTTGCAGCTATTTGCAGGTATTTAAAAATATATATTTTCTAAGAAATACAACTCCCATAATGCTCCAAGAGCAATTACGGACTCAAATTTCAAACTGCGCTTGCGCGGACCGTTGTCGGAAAAATGGCGGCACTGCTGCTGCAAGAGTTTGATGGTTCTGAGATATCTAAGCTACCAAAAACAATTCAAAACAAACTCGAGAGGATCCTTTCCGATCAGCAGTATGAAATCGATTGTTTAAAAGCACAACAGGAACAATTTCGTGTTGACAGCGGTAAGATATTGCCTGATTTTATGTTTACCATCGGTGCTAAATGCTAAATGTTTTGCTTTGCTCGACATCATGCGCGCATGCCGGCTAAAGGAACGAAGTAGCTAAAAGTTAATATCTTCGCTATGAGCTAACTGGCAGATTAACCTCATATCGGTAATTGTTTTACATGTCTATCAATGGCTATGGGAAGTTGGACGAAAGCTAGCGCTAGCTAACACTGCAGTCTATGAACACAACTTGACGCTAGCGTTAGCTTACCTACTGAGCTAACGGTAGCGTTAGCGTCAACAAGAGGACATAGAACTTGAAATAAACAACAGTATAACATAAGAACACCAGTCAACGGATCATTTTAACGTTTCGTGTTCGACCCTCTTCTTACAGAACAACAATTCTTTGAAAAAGTGAAACAACTTGCTCAGTGTCAAGATGACTTTTTGTCCCAGACTCAAGAACATTTTAAACTCAAAGAGGAGTTTAAAAAGCAAGGTAAGAGGGAAGTTACTGCAATATTAAATACGGTTTTTAACTCGGCTTAGTTTCTCTGAACGGCATTACTTCATGATGTGCTTTACTTTAAATCTCCCTTTTTAGAAGAGGATCTTAGACGTGTGCGGGAGAAGAACGGAGAATATGACACCGCACAAGCGAGGCTGTCAGCTGAGCAGGTAGGAAAGACAACTCTATCAAATCATACATATTACTGTTTGGTTATATTCTGTGTCTACGTTTTAGGATTTTGTAACAGTTAACAAAACCTATGTCAAATGTAGTGATCCTTGTCAGAAGTAGTGCCTTTGTAAAAGTTGCAGCAATGGTTGATGTCTACACTTGAGTGCACCCTCTGTCAACACATTGATCTTAAAAAGTTGTTGTCAACAACACGATGTTAAACCCTAAAGTGTTGAGAAACCATGAAAATGGACTAGTGGTTGTACAGCGCTTTTCTTAGTCTTCCGACCACTCAAAGCACTTTTTACACTACATGCCATTCACACCCATTCATACACTGATGGCAGGAACTACCATGAAAGGACAATATTTTGGAAAATGCAAAATAACCAAATATGTTCATGAGTTGGAGAGTGGACCACATTTTTTAATTAACTAGATGGTTTAACTAAGGGTTGTGGTGATGTCACCAAAAGTCCAGATATGGTCTGAAAGTTGCATTTAATTGTTAAGCAATACCAGCAATTGCGATGGTTAAATAATGCTTCTTGTTTTCAGACTTTGCTGGCAAAGGCCAAAGAGGAACTGGAGGCAGAAAAGCGAGAACTTGTGCGAACACTGGAGAGGAGATCCTTGGAAGTGGAGCATTTAAATGGTATGGAAAGATGGATTATTCTGGAGACATTTGTCAGAACTGTTTATTTCTATTAGTTCATGCTTACCATCATTCGGACTTGGCAATTATTATTTCTGTTGCTTCCCCAGATGACTTCAGGCAACTCAATGACAAGTTGGTGGAGGTTAACACCTCTAAGATGGCCCTGCAGATGAAGTTGGATGAACTTGAATCAGCTGAAGTCAACATTAAAGTGAGTGATATTAAAGGATTGATTAAATAATATCTTGATATCAGATTTGTTCTCAGGGGGAGAGACTTTGTACACAGCGATTACCTAATACTCTACTGCAAACGTGTATCCTTTGTTTTACCCTTAAACAAGTACCTGAATGAAGTTTTGGTGGTTTGCCGTTACAGTACAAGGAGAAGCGTATGATACAAGAGAAGGAGCTGTTGAATGGCCAGACGTCTTGGCTGAATGAGGAATTGAAGGCTAAGAGTGAGGAACTGCTGTCCCTGTCCCGGCAGAAGGGAAACGAGATACTGGAACTGAAATGCAACCTGGAGAACAAGGAAGATGAGGTATGCCTCTTTTTATTTACATAAAAGTGTTTAAAAGGCTAAGTGATATGGAGAAATATACTATGATGGCAGTAGCAACAAATACAATAAGGATAGCATGTCAATATTTTAATTTGTCAATTTATATCACATTAAATGTTGAGCTGGGTGTGACACACTAACTATAGACCAATTGTAACAGATACATTGTGGATACTTTGTAAACGGTCACCTTCTCCTCATACTATTGCTATAAGTAGTTTCTCTTTGTATTGAGTTCATTAAAGCACTTTCTTCTGTTATGAATGATTACCATTATCTCTTTTTGTGACTTTAAGGTGAACAGACTCCAAGACCAAGGGACCAGTTTGAAGACTTCAAATGAGCACCTTCAGAAACAGAATGAGGACATGATCAGCAAACTGAAAGAAGTATGTTTGTGGTATTTCTTACAGCCTATCCCAAGTCTTTTTGTGGTCTTATTATATTTATATTCTCCAACAAAGTGATCAGTATTGTAGCACTCGGTGTGAAGTTTAATCATTGAAGTGTGTGTGACCGCATCTTTGCTCATTCTAGGCCAGGGAACAACAAGCCACCATGGAGGAAAAGTTCAGAAACGAGCTGAACGCCAACATTAAGCTTTCCAATCTATACAAGGTTTGTATATGTATGACAGACGACACGCTGATTGGGGTGCTCTACTGCGTACCACCAAAGCATTTAGTCCTCGTGATTAATTCCAGTTTCACATTTTCAAAATATGCCAGCGCAACTCGAATGTTTTGGCTTATTTATTTAGTTGAATTGTGACATTATATGTTTCTTTCATCTGTGCTTTTATTATTGCACTTTATATTTACAGTGACTGTAATGATTCACTCTATGTCATGGTTAAGTTGCCGTTATTTTGTCAACTCTAACCCTGTTGTTGTTGTTGTTGTTGTTGTTGTTGTTGTTGTTGTTGTGGTGGCAGGGAGCATCAGCAGATTCTGAGACAAAAAGTGAAGAGCTGAGTCGGGCAGTGGAGGAGCTGCATAAGCTGCTGAAAGATGCTGGAGAAGGTGCGAGGCTATGACAAAGTGACCACAACTACCGTTTTCCTTATATTGTACTTGACTTCTTCCTAGAAGGAGAGAGTCTGAAGGTCTTTGTGTGTTAGCTTAGTGGCTTAGCTTATAACTTAGTCTCCTGTTGGTGGTATTTCCTGACGTTTGCTCTGTTTACTCTCTACGCCACAGCCAACAAGGCCCTTGAAGAGAAGTTGCAGGAGATGAATGGTGCCATAGACAAGAGTGTGGCCGAGCTAAAGGAGAGGATCCAGGGTCTTGAGAAAGAGTTGGACAATGCCAATGAGCTGCTATCAAGTTCTAAACTGAGAGGTCTGTTAGGTTGATTCTGGTACAATATTAAGTTTGGTAAGGATTTTTATATAAATGACCTGTGATCTCTCTACTATTTGAATTCCCAGGCCCTGTTGGTACAACATCCGTGATCACAGAAGAGCAAATGACAACAATGTCTCCAACAGCAGCAGCTGTATCCAAGATAAGGCCCGGCATGAAGCTGACAGAGGTATGTGCAGCTGAATTTGAACACCAAAATGAGTCTTTTATGATAATTTGCTCTGAGGAAATTCCTTGTGGAAGTTAGTTTTAGTGATGATGAGATACAATAGACTGCCACAGTGAATTTCCAATATGACTTGATGTTCCGCAGTATTATAGACCATATTAAGGGTAAGCTTATGCTTTGTGTTAATTTAGAAACACCTCAGTGTTGGCCAACTGTATTTCGAGTGCACCATTATGGGACCGTTTTTTGTATTTTCTTGCCACTTGCTCATTAAACAGTTTTTAACCAACAATGAGCACAGAAATCTTCTCCGCTAATTTCCCCCTTTTTAACTCTTATGCATTTTCAGTTGTACACCGCATTTGTGGAGAGCCAAGAGCAGCTGCAGTTGGAGCGATTGGAGAATAAGCGAGTCAACAAGTACCTGGATGACATTGTGCAGGAAGTGGAGGCAAAAGCCCCGATCCTCAAACGGCAGAGGGACGAACACGAGCGCATGCAGAAGTCAGTGGCCAGTCTTTCTGCCAAGCTGGAGCAGGCTGTTATGGTGGGTAATACAGACAAGTTGTATGTATGTTCAGTGGAATGGGATTTTCCATTTGATTACATTGAATTTGTTTTGTGTTGCCTTTCATGTGTTCTATGGTTCGCACAATGAATAGATAAATAAATGCACCTGTTTGTGATGGAAAATGGGTAAAATTAGGCTGATTCATTTGCTTTATTGGAAATTGGTTAGTAGAGACTACATTCTGGATTTCCTAATACCATCTGCAATCTTACAGTCGACAAATGCTGATGTTTTTCATGTGCTTTTACTTCAGGAGGTGCACCGTCTGCAGAAGGAAGCTGATGAAGCTAACAAGCGCTCCACTGTTCTGGAAAGGGACAACCAGCGGTGTGACCTGCAGCTGGGAGACATGGCTCAACAGGTGGGTGCTCGTCCAGTTAAAAGGATAATCCCGGTTATTTTCAAACGATTTATATCATCCAATTTCGCCAAATTCTCATTTTCTATGTCATCCTTGGTCTTTCCTGCCAGGTGCGTGTGCTGCTGATCGAGCTGGAAGAGGCTCGTGGAAACCATGTGATTCATGAGGAGGAGGTGAGCTCGGCCGACATCAGCAGCACATCGGAGGTGATCAGCCAACACTTGGTGACCTTCCGCGGTGTAGAGGAGCTACAGAAGCAGAACCAGCGTCTTCTGGTGGCCCTCAGGGAGCTCAGTGATGCCCAGGAGAAAGAGGAGTTTGAGGCCACTGGCAATAAGTACGTTGAAATGTGTGCTGATTTATTTTTGTTTCCCCTTTTTGTTTGTTTTTTTGTTTCTTGCAGTAAACAAACACAGTAAGTCGGGTAACTGTTTGTGATGTCTAACTAAACAAAATCAGTGATTGCTGAAGAGTGCCAAGCATAAAAACACCCACATATATGTTTTAGATTCATAAATCTATTATCACAAGTAACCATAGATGTCAAACTGGTCTATGGCTAAGAAAGATGATCTGTTCCAGGCGTGGTGAACTGGAGCAGAGTTTCGACAAAGCCCAGCTTGAGCTGGAGTCCCTGAAGGAGCAACGCGGCCAGCAGGTCAAGATGACCGAGTCCATCGTGAGGCAGAGGGACATGTACCGTGTGCTGCTGGCTCAGGCGACAGGAGTCACCTTTCCTCAGCAGGGTAACAGCCAAGAGATAAAACCTAGTTATAATCTGTTGATGCAAGACAGGGCGTCCTGTACGTGCACATTTAAATGCTTCAATTACGGCACCAAGCAATTTAAAGCAGCCGTTTCAGTCGGATGGTAACGGCTTGATACGGTGTTGTGGGGGTTCTTTTTATTTGGCTGAACTTCTGAGTGTTTTTCCTTCAGGTACACCACCCGAGGAGTTTGCCCTAACCTCCACCCCCCGACGCTCACCTGCAACCATTCCTACCACAGGAACGCCCACTGCACTCGTCTCTATGGCAGTAGAGTCTGCCGAAGCCTTGGAGGCCAAAGCAGCTTTGCACCAGGTGAGGAAACATCGAAATAAGACATCCGCAGGGGGCTCGATATCGGCCAAGCAGTAGTCTGTACACCGTGTGGTTTATGTCCAGCAGTGCCCAACGCGAGTTCTGTGGGAATGGATCACTTTTAGTTACAGGCATGATTTCGCTTGATGGTTAGTTTACTGTAAAGCACTCTCATGTCTGCAGCTGTCTAGATTTCTGTTCATTACCGAGCATGGCAAGGCTATCTGTGGAACAGTATTTATGGTTATTGTTACCACTGATGAGCTTGGCTCACTTGTTTCCCATGTCTGCCACTAGATGGCAATGTGGCTATG
The DNA here is from genome assembly GCF_910591455.1 of Pholis gunnellus. Taxonomy (NCBI): domain Eukaryota; kingdom Metazoa; phylum Chordata; class Actinopteri; order Perciformes; family Pholidae; genus Pholis; species Pholis gunnellus. The sequence continues at coordinate 15,223,683 of NC_136530.1, read as the reverse complement.
TTGACAGATCAGCATTTGCTTAAATTATGTGCCCCAAATATTCTAACCTTTTTTTGCTAATGATGCTAGAGAATGATTTTGAGTGAATTGAAGAAAAAGCTTAACAGTGCCAAGTGGGCAAACGAGAGAGAAACTAAACTGAAAAGAAATTAGGTTTATTTGTTTCTTTTTATTGAAATGTCGTCAGAAAATATAATTCAGTGATTAGCCTTTGACAGCAGTCTCGTATGACTCGGTCAAAGGCCGGTGTAACCCATTTGTTGTCCGTCATGAAAATGGTATTTCTCAGACAACAATAACTAAACTCTATTGACACTAAATGTAAATGTGTGGTTGCAGTTGCAGGAGGTGTTTTCCGCCTATAAGAAGGAGCGTATGGAGTGCAACAAGGCCATGACGGAGCAGAACGAGAAGCTCCAGGAGCAGCTCTCTGACCATCACTCCCAGAATGCGAAGATATCGACCCAGCTAGAGTTTGCCTCAAAGAGGTAAGTTAGTTTGAAAAACCTTCTTCTGGTTTACTCAACACTTAATGTGTTTTTAGATATATAGGAGAGAACATAGGTCACTAAAAATAATGTCTCAACAATATCAGGTATGAGATGCTTCAGGACAATGTTGAGCGCTACAGGAAGGAGATTGCTTCCCTCAGAGAGAAAGGACAGAAGATGGCCGCTGCCACACAGAAGCATGAGCAGACCATCCACACTTTGAATGAGGATCTGAGAGCTGCCAAAGAGAAACTCAACATGGCCGAGGTTTGTCTTCGTTCCAGCAAACTTTTCATTTTTCCTAGTGATGTTTGTTTCTTTGCATTTTATCATCACCGTGATGGAGGAATTGCGGTGGGGCTTGAATTGGACTTGTGACTGTTCGAGGAATTGTTGAGCAATCTAGACTTATTTCCACTTAGGGCCATGCTGAGAACCTACGTAAGGAGAGAGACATGCTGAAGCTTGTGGAGTCCCAGCTGAATCAGGAGAGAGAGTCGATCCTGAGCCAACAACAGAGCCAGCACCTGCTGCAGACCAACCTCCAGGCTATCCAGGTAATCTAGAAATATGACATTTGTCACTCATTAGATCACACACACACAAACATAGTTCAAAATGATAACTGCTGTGTTCTTCTAGGCCACTCTTGAGCGTTCAGAGACTGAGACACGTCAGCGTCTAAATGGCCAGTTGGAGAAGCAGGAACGAGAGATCTCCCAGCTGCAGAAGAGGCTGGAGCACGAGGTGGAACAGCGCCACCTGCTCAGCAGAAACCAGGAAGTAAGCATAACGTTAAATGGTTGCCCATCTGGGGTATTTTTTCAATCCTGTCTGACTTAGTTATGTTCAAAGGTGTTGTGGTGTACTGATACATCAGTACTGTTTAAACTTAACCCCCAAATGAAAGAAATGCATTCAAACCCAGACAGAAATAACAGGATTCAACAGTTAGCTTACTTCTCGGTGTCACAGATCCAGTTGATGGAGACAAAGAGGCAGCTGGAGCAACAGGTACCAATACACCAGAGGACCAAGGAGCTGCTGAATGCTGCCGAGCTGGAGCTCAAGAACGTCAGGCTGCAGTTAGGCAGCGGCGAAACACGTCACTCCCTGAGCTCCCCCACCACGCCCACTATCAGAGGTTGGCATAAACATACTTACAGGCAGAGAGTCCTACGTCGTACAACAGAGGAATCCATACATGTACACATATATATGTATAGCATTTCCGCTGGTTGTCATCAAATCCCATGTCCACAAAAATTTAAGCAAACAATTCCTAGGTTGATGTCATTGGAAATCAAATTGTTTATGGCTTCTCGTAAAGTCTCGTCTGTGTAATTATGGTGCACTACAATCACCATTAACATGCTAGTTTGCTTTTTCTTTTGGAAGTTAATAAGGGACGTAACAAGACAAAATTAATTTCCCAAACTTGACACGTTCTGTAGATTTTTGTTATCAACTGACCCAGTTTTACACTTGACCAACAACAAAAATATCCTAGGATGTTGTAGTCTCTCTAGCTCATGTTGTAGTAACAGTTTATGAGACAAAAGGCAATAAAAGAGACACATTTTTAGACATAATGAAATGTCTGAGCACACTGGGTTTTAAGCACCGACTCCTAATAATGTAATTAGTCCAAAACCTCCCTCCCTTCCTAAAAGCGCATACTAATTGTCCTGTTTTCAAATGTCATCTCTGCTTTCCGCCACTGATTCTTCCTGCTTTCAGGCCTGCCGGGGTCAGATCAAGACAGAGAGGACTTACAGGGCCACCTGCGGCTGGCTGAGTCCCGGGCTGAGGAGCTAACGGAGAGCCTCAGGGTAGCCACCTCAAGCATGGAGCAGTACAGAGCCATGGCCCAGAGCCTGGAGGAGTCCCTGGACAAAGAGAAACAGGTGCAAAACAAACCCAAACTGCCTGTCAGTGTTCCGCCTCTCATAAAACCATTGACCACAACCACAAAAAAAGTGTATTTTAAAAAAAAAAGTAAAAGCTACATTTTTAATAAACTAAGTGCTTACATGTGCAGAAATTCATTGACATTACTTTATATTGCGTGTCTTCATTTTCCTATGCACCTTTAACATAACACCACCCTTGAGTTTGACAAAAGTTGCGTGCCTTATGCCAATGAAACACATTACAAGTGTTTTTGTTAAATATACACACATTTGTATTTTTGATTTTAAACATGCCGAACACACTTTGGGAACTTTTGGTATGGATTATAGTTGTATAAACTCTTTTATCTTTGCAAATGTCTAATGACCAGGTTACAGAGCAGGCACGCTCATCCATTGAAGCTCGTATGAAGGAGGCTGAGAGGCAGCACCGCAGGCTGGAGGAAAAGCTTCTGGAAGCAGAGAAAGAGAAACTCATTTCAGAGGAGCAGAAGAAGAGAGCCCTGGCCTCACTAGAGGAACAGGTATTTTACTTTTTCTTTAAGAATTAGCAGTTCACTGCAGTTTTTCCCTCACCAGTCGATCTTCAGAGCATTATATTGCTGTTCAGTTTTATACATGTAAAGAAAACTTTCTTTTTGTTTTGTGTCTGTTAGATGAACAGTCTGAGAAGAAGTCTCAGCAGCGCTCAGGCAGATCACCAGGCGGTGCTACAGCGAGTGGCAGTAGCTGAAGCCCAGCAGCAGCAAGCTCTACAAGACAGCCAGGAGCAGGTAAGAAGCTCTCATAGAACCTAATGTAGAGGAATTAGGGATGCCAATTTTTTCTCTTTTGATAGACGACCCTTGTTAACTTATCATTAACTTTTAACTGACTAGATTAGTGCCTTGGTTGCACTGCAACAATAAGGGATGCTCAAACGCCAGCTGCAGTGTAAAGTGCAAAACAAGCAACTCTCCCAAGTTCACCCGTCCAGGAGAGTTAGCAGCCATGGTGTTGTGGACACATGTAGCCACTCTACCCTTCTTAAGTCTGCACTGCATCAATTTGTTAAGCTGTGAGGTAGTCCGCTGTGTGTATGTCTGGCATACTCTGTCAGAGTTTACGCCAGTGTATTGCAACCTAGCGTAAAGTGAGTGTCTGGTCGAGAGAGAGAGAGAGAGCTTGTGTGTGACGATAAGTATGAAGTCAGCAGCAACGGTGTAGCTGAACATTACAATGAGGTGTGTGTGTACAGTTTATTTGTCAGTGGATTAATGCTACAACTCCTCAACACTAAAGCCAAGTTCACATGTTTTGCTTGTCACCTTCTAATTGAAGTGAACTTAGAAACAACAGCAAAAGCCTCCATTTCTTCATGTGCACATTTTACCCATAGTATGTTACATTGTATGGATTTCATGAAATATCGCTCTGTACAACTTCTTATGTATTTAAAAAGAAAAAATAGGCTATTTTATCGAGAGCAGAGGTTCATTACTTTATGTCTTGTTATATAATGTCAAACAAATATAAGTCTCCCTTCTCTGAGCGATCACAAAGCATGTTGAAACATCAAGTAAAAACCTGCCATTTCTATATTTAGACATCTAGAATAACTGTCAAGTAGACGTCATGATGGATCTGACAGTGAGGACTTGATTGAAAAGTATTTGTCAGGTTTTCCAGCTAGCATGTTTCAAGACCACCCACTCATTTTATATGATATACTTATGATAAACTTATTCCAATTAATTAGTCCAGCTCCAGTAATTAATATGGTTTTGCAACAAAATTGCCACCGCACTTACATGATATTACTTAAAGATGCAATTGTTGTGTCAAATCTTCTTTGCCGTTTCCTAGGCTAAGCTGGCAGCTGAAGCGCAAGACAAGTATGAGCGGGAGATGATTCTGCATGCAGCCGATGTGGAGGCCCTGCAAGCTGCGAAGGCTCAGGCCGTGCAGGCCGTCCAGCTCAGACACCAGCTGGATGAGAGAGCCCAGAGAGTCGGCGCAGAGCTACTGGAGGCCAGGGTCTCCTGGGAGGAGCAGGAAAAAATCCTCAAGGTGATTTGATAGAAGTACAGGTCATGACTCGACAGGATTAGATATAATATGTTTTAGTTGGAGACCAACAAAAACATTTATTTCAGGGCCATTTGATTTCAATTTATTGGTTTTATGGTTTTGTCCAACGACTTACGATATTTAAAGTAAATTAGCAATTACGCTTTCAATCGTAATATCTTTGCTCACAATATAGGAGGAGATGTCAAAGATGGAGACCCGCTATGAGGAGTTGCAGAGGCAGAACACCCTTCTGCATGAGCAGATCCAGACAATGAGCAGCAAGATGGCTGACAAGTTGCAACGTGCTGTCAATGAGAGTCCAATGAACATCTCCCTGACTGAGGAAGGCAAATCTCAAGACCAGGTCCTTGAGATTCTGAGGTAAAGCATGTTTATGCCAAATCACAAAAATCTTTCGTGTAGTTGAGAAGCCTTGCAATTATGCTGCTCACCGTTGGTTTCGTTCCTGCCCTTCCACGTTCTCCACTATCTTTGATACCCTTGTTTGTTTTCCATCAAAGGTTTGTGCGGCGAGAGAAGGAGATTGCAGAGTCTCGTTTTGAGGTTGCACAAGGGGAGAGTTTGCGTTACCGTCTGAGGGTGGAGCATCTGGAACGAGAGTTGAAGGAGATGCAGGACAGCTTGAGTGCCGCAAAGGAGAGGATGCAGGTGTGTTTTTGTCCAAACATTTATTTTTCTCCTGCCCACTGACAAATCTTATGTGGATTTTCTTTATCATTCAATTGCGTTGTAAAGAAATCCTCTTTGCTCACTTTCCTCAAAGTGCGATCAAGAACCGTTTCCTTAGTGAAATACATGAGTCTAACCTGGCCACTCGGACTTAAACCTAGAGATACCACATGTGACTAAAAGCCCATTGCTAATCCTACTCAGGTGACAGCGAAGACCCTGGCTCAGCATGATGAACTGATGAAGAAGACTGATACAATGAGCATCCTGATGGAGACCAACAAGATGCTGCGAGAGGAGAGGGACAAAATGGAGCAAGAACTGCACCAAACCCAAGCTAAGGTATAGGTTGCGGTTTATCGAAAAATGTAGTGGTTGTGTTGAATTTAATGGACCCTCCTTTGATATGCTATACTAATGCCAAATTATGTAAAATGGTACACTTTACTTTACTCCAAAATGAACTACATTATCCTGGTGTCACATTTTCAAAAAGTATTTCTGAATAAACCTCCAAATCCAGAAGTTTTCAGCTCATAATCTGTGTATTTCAGGTACAAAAACTAGAGTCAGACATCATGCCAATGCAGCAGGCCAACTCTGAGCTGAGTGAGAAGAGCAGCATGCTGCAGGCGGAGAAGAAGATACTCGAAGCGGAGATCAACCGCTGGAAAGCTCGGACTCAGGTCAGTGAATAATGCTGCTTGTAAGACGGGGAGTAAAACATCTGCCATCAGAAAAGCAGATTGTCTTGTGATGACTATTTATTCCTAATGTTTTATCATTTCACACCACTAACACACAGCATTTTCTCACATTCTTTTAGCATTTGGTGAGCCAGCAAAAGGATTCAGACCCGGAAGAGTACAAGCGTCTGCACTCTGAGAAGGAGGCCCATCTCAAACGCATTCTGCAGCTCACTGAGGAGAGCAACAGACTTAAAGTAGATGTGGTCAGGTGAGGCATTATAAATGATGTTACTTTTACATTTCTATTTACCAGGATATTAACGTTTTCTCCCGTATTGAACCCTACCAGTTCTTTTTCTGCCGCTTTAGCATTCATTTTCACAATCTTCTAATTTCTGTCTACAGGACCAACAATCTAACGACATCTCTGCAAAGCCAGATACAGAACTTGCGTGACAATATGAGTAAGATGACTGATGAGAGGAATGTGCTGAAGAAGGAAGTGGAAACCAAGAACCAGGAGCTCCAGGAGAAAGTGCGAACTATCACTCAGGTCAAGAAGATTGGACGCCGTTACAAGACTCAGTATGATGAACTCAAGGTGGAACATGACAAGGTGGGAGCTCGGTAGCTTTTAATCTCACTGCTTTCGTCTGGCTGTATTGTTCGATTCAATCCATTTTGAACAGCTGCCCAAAGCCACCTCTGTTTGAGCATAATTATTTTTCATACTGCGTTTCCTCTAGTTGGTGGCCGAGGCCGCAGCAGGCCCATCCCAAGAGGAGGAGGCTCGTCAAGCCTCAGTTCAGGAGCTGCAGAGCCTCAGAGATTCTCTGAGCCAAGCGGAAGCCAAGACCAGAGAGCTGGAAGGACAGCTGGACAACATCAACAAGGTGAAACTACAAGTCACAAACGTTTCAGCCAAGACCTTTTTACTGAACTGTCCATTTTAGAGTTAGACTAGTGTTCATAGCCTTCTGTCAGGGAGGGAGTCCATGCACACTGCATGATCATATAGCTTGCACAGTCGGCAGTACAGTGCTCCCCCAAATATGCTTGTCTTTATACATTCATTAGTATCATGTCTTTCTGGCCTGTGACAGGTGGTTACAGAGCGTGAGACTGAAGGGCGTAATGCCCAGGAACAGTCGTCCAGGCTGCAGACGGAGCTCACCAGGCTAAGGCAGGAGCTGCAGGATAAAGCTTCTCAGGAGGACACGCTGAGACAGCAGATGACTGACAAAGAGGACAAGACCAGGAAGGCCATCGTCTATGCCAAGCAGAAGATCAACCAGCTCACGAGTGAGAGGGTGTCCCTAATATTGCAACCAATAGACTTACGATAGAGCACTTGTTTGTAGATGCCTCGTCTGTTTGCCCCTATTGTACTGTTGCGTATTTCTTTTATTTGAATCTCAGAGCTAAATTATTTATGTCCAGGCACCAAAGACCAGCTGCAGAAAGAAAATGAGGAGCTGAAGCAACAGCGTGAGGAGCTGGAGGTGCGAGTGAGCGCTCTTAAGTCTCAGTACGAGGGCCGCCTGGGTCGACAGGAGAGAGAACTGAGAGACCTGCGAGGTCAGCAGGAGAGGCAGGAGCAGAGAGACGAGCCACCTGAGGCAGGTCCCAGTAAGGTGAGTCTGCTTTAAAGTTTTCACAAGCCAGACATGCATATCTTTGTCAGCCAAATATGTTTAACATATTGCAATTGGTAATATGCAGTGCAATAAATAGCAGCGTAGATACTGTTGAGCTTCACACTTCATAAATGTTTAACTCATAAGTACCAGTGATACCTTTAGTCTGTCTGTAAGAAACAGGACCTTTTTTCAGGATCCGTTTTCCTGGAACTTTCATAACAACAATGTTATTGTTTACAAATGAAATTATCTGTAAATGTTAGTTTTGTTGGTAACCTGACATCAACTTTTCATCACTGTAAAAATAATCTAAACTCTTGGTTGCTTCTACATCCTTGTATGGAACAACTGCTCCTGCGTGGGCAATGTCTTGACAAAGATATTTGAATAGTTAATTAGATGGGATCAGACAATGGCAACTTCCTGATGTCTAAAGAATTATATCAAGTGACATTGTTGCAAGTTTGATGAAACTACAGTATCATGACTCGGCGTCTTGTTTGGTTCCCATCATGACTTTTGTCTTTCTGTCCTGATTTTTTTATTTAATTTTTTTAGACCCAGGAGCAGCAGAGGAGCACAGAACAGAGGCAGATCAGTCTGAAGACAACCCCAGCTGCAGACAGGGGCAGGTATGATACACAACCACGAAAACTCCATATTAGTTTATAAGTTTCCACTGCAGTGCAACACGTGTGTGCATACTTTTTCCCTGCAGTTCTGGGATCCTCGTTAGTACGCTTGCTGTGACTTGTTCAAGCCTTTCTTATATTACATGATCATTATTCATGTCCTGATCTTTGTCTCAATCAGTGCCAGCACATCTGAGCCTCCAACTGCCAACATTAAGCCAACACCTGTGGCTGCAGCAAGCAAGCAGCCTGTTAACCCGGGGAACAAACCCACTCCGAGAGCAAGCATCAGGCCCATGATTACCCCAGCTACTGTACCCACCCCGACACCCACGGCTACCGTCATGCCCACCACACAGGTGGAGACCCAGGAAGGTAAGTTTGCCTCTAGACTTAAGCTTTCAATGTATTGTCCCTGAAGATGAATGTTATTTATGCAGCTACAGTCCTCATGAAAAGCTGAATCTGTTTTCCACTCACTTAAACTCCCTTACAGCCATGCAGTCTACTGAAGGCCCACCAGTGGAGCACGTGACTGTGTACGGCAGTGCCAGCGGCTCGGTGCGCTCTGCCAGCCCCAACGTCCAGACCACGCTAGCTAGCCCTATGCTGAATGTGCAGCAGACCCAGACACAGGCCACAGCATTTGTCCAACCGACTCAACAACAGAGCATGACCCATGCAGAGCCAGCCAATCAGGAGCCACCACCCATGGTCATTGAGGCAACACCTAGCTCGCAGGTGGAATGGCCTTCAACGTCCTCCACCTCCTCTGTGTTTGGAACTGGTAAGAAACTAAACTTTTTCAGATTGAGATGATTGTGGGTTTTAAACCACACCATTTAGACATGGTGTGGTTTTAAAAGCATTATGTTACCCTCAGGAGGAAGTCTATACAAAATATGAATGCCGTATCTATAGTTTCAGCAACGCCAGGAACCTCCTCCATGTCAAAGAGGCCTCGTGAGGAGGAGGAGAGTTCCACCGTGGTCACTGACACAGATTCCACCCAGGAGGATACCTCCAGGGCTCCGATCCCTAAAAAGCTGCGTATCATCCAGAGAGTGGGTCCAGAGGTGAGGAGAGGGAGTACATAGAAATCTTAATCGGCGTTTTTAATTATCTGAAAACTGGTAGTTATGTCATGGCCATCATCTAGCTGTTATGTGTTTTCCTTAAGGAGGAGGTGCTGGTGGAAGACAGTGCTGAGGCTGAGGGGGTGGTGCTGACAGACAGTCAAGACGGTGCAGAAGCAAGTCAGGTAGGCCATCACCTAATATAGAAACAATACATTGTGAAGAACTCCAGGGCTCAGTCAGGATCTTCAGTCAATGTTAGCGGCGTTCTCTTTTGCTTTTCAGAGGATAAATGTCCCACCGGCGCAACTCAATACTCTTTTTATGCTGGAAGAGTAATGGCCCGCTGCATGTATTTACCATCAATATATTATCTCATAGCTAGGCTATAAGCTTACCATTGAATCCTATCTCTTGGGAAAGTGCTGGTAAATGCAGTGTAACAGGCAGGATTATTTGTGTGGTTATTACTTCTTTGTACTACATGTTTCACACGTGTTCATGGAAGTCAATGAGTAGAATGTAGGGCTGCAACTAACGATTATTTTAATAATCGATTAATCTGTCGATTATTTGTTCGATTAATCGATGAATCGGATAAAAAACAAAAAAGCATTAGTTTCCAACCCTTTATTGAAAAACAGAACTGACAGTGCAAAT